>NC_142598.1:11569125-11884125 GCF_965207765.1 Zootoca vivipara
CTGCCCTCTCCACAGTATCTCGACTCAGGGGGACTCTGAGGCTCAGGGGGATCTGAAGGGGGGCTATTACCCTCCATTTCACAGACTAACGCACAGCAACGCATGCAGGGCCAGCTAGTAGTAGTAGTAGTAGTAATAATAATAATAATAATAATAATAATAATAATAATAATAATATTTATACCCTGCCCATCTGGCTGAGTCTCCCCAGCCACTCTGGGCGGCTCCCAATTGAATATTAAAACAATACAGCATTAAATATTAAAAACTTCCCTAAACAGGGCTGCCTTCAGATGTCTTTTAAAATTAGGATAGCTGCCTATTTCCTTGAAATCTGATGGAAGGGCGTTCCACAGGGCGGGTGCCACTACCGAGAAGGCCCTCTGTCTGGTTCCCTGTAACCTCACTTCTCGCAATGAGAGAACTGCCAGAAGGCCCTCAGCGCTGGATCTCAGTGTCCGGGCTGAACGATGGGGGTGGAGACACTCCTCCAGGTATACAGGACACTGTTTTGGCCTAGACAGGACATAAGAGAGCAATTTGGGTGCCTCTGCATCTCATCTTGCACCGGAAAGGACGCCTAATGGGTTGTATAAGCAACACTTCAGACATGTGTTTCTTCCAGGTATGCAGAGGCTGCTGGGGAATCCTCTCCTTTTTCTTTTGCCAGGGGAACATTTCAGATTCTTCAGTGGGTGGGTGCTTCCAGCAAGCCGGATACGGTGCCAATCTGAGAGGATTTGAGGTAAATCTCCCAACAGATATAAAGTGTACAATTTATATGGCCACTGACAAACATTAGGAATGCATCTTGCATACACTGAGGAAAGGCAGAAGATGGAGGTTCAGAAGATTTCCTCACCTTCTTCACAGACTTTTTGAGAGGTATGAATCCTGATACCAAGTTCACTTCTATCAGGGCCATGTTGCTTGTCTTCCGTTGACCCGTGTAGCTACCGGAGGAAATGAGTCACAATTCAGTAAAGAAAGCAACCCTGGGAGAGATGAGGCTCAATGGCTAGCATTTCTTAACACAGGGGTCAGCAACTTTTTCCAGCCGTGGGCCGGTCCACTGTCCCTTAGACCATGTGGTGGGCAGGACTATATTTTAAAATAATAATAATAAATGAACAAATTCCTATGCCCCAGAGACGCATTTTAAATAAAAGGACACATTCTACTCATGTAAAAACACACTGATTCCTGGACCGTCCATGGGCCCGACTGAGAAGGCGATTGGGCCGCATCCGGCCCCCAGGCCTTAGGTTGCCTACCCCTGTTTTAGCAGCTTCCCAGAGGAGTGCAATTATTCATGTCACTAAAGCCTTACAGGCTGCTTCTCCCTATGTTTATCTGAGCTGAGGAACCAACCGAGGTAAAATTCCATACCTCACTTGTAGATGGATGTCAAAAGATTTCCTGGAAACCTGGTTGCATTCCTTTGGGAACGTCTCCACACTCAAAGCAAAAACATTGGTCTGCTCAGGTGAGTAGTTATATCGAAGGGTAGTCTAGGTGGAGAAAAAAGAATGTTGTATTCCCAGCTCCTGTAACCTTGTAGCAACAATATCAAGCAAGTACTGCACTACATGGTGTAGAAAAAACTTTTCATCTCATCCCTGCAATCTTAAAAAGCACAATGGGCAGATCTAGGGGTGCTATATTTGCATAGAACTGTGGGGCTTGTATGAACATGAAACATACATATCATCCTTGTCAGCTTGCATTTCTTAGTACAGAAAGTATTGATCGGATGTGTAGAGATCTTTCCTATTCTAATTAATTCAAGAGGGTTCTGGAAGCTTCTCTGTGTGAAAGAAACAAGCAGAAGGTTCATGATATTTGGGCTGTTTCTTCAGAGAAGCCGAGTACAGCTGGCTTAAACTGGTTCTCTGATCTCTTTCTGTCATGTTGACTAGAAAAGTAAGCCCCAAAGGAGCAGTCTGGGTTTCACTTTCTCTTTCGATCTTCTCTCTTCCTTCTGGTGTGATGTTCTGTATACAGTATAGTGGTACCTCGACTTACGTACTACTCGACAACCGAAATTTTCGACTTACGAATGCGGCAAATGGCCGCACGCTTACAAATTTCTCGACATCCGAACAGAAACCGTGGCGGTTTTAGATAGGGTTTTTTCGACTTACGGATTTTTAGATGGGGTTGCTTCGACTTACAAATTTTTCCGTTTCCAATGCATTCCTATGGGAAATCGCGTTTCCAATGGCGCTTTTCGACATACGCATTTTTCGACCTACGAAGGTGCCTTCGGAACGGATTAAATTCGTAAGTCGAGGCACCACTGTATAGGGTTAGGTTTTAGTCCAGGGGTCAGCAAACTTTTTCAGCAGGGAGCCAGTCCACTGTACCTCAGACCTTGTGGGGGGCCGGACTATATTTTTTGGGGGGGAAATGAACGAATTCCTATGCCCCACAAATAACCCAGAGATGCATTTTAAATAAAAGGACACATTCTACTCGTGTAAAAACACCAGGCAGGCCCCACAAATAATCCAGAGATGCATTTTAAATAAAAGGACACATTCTACTCATGTAAAAACATGGTGATTCCCGGACCGTGAGTGGGCCGTATTTAGAAGGCAATTGGGCCGCATCCGGCCCCCGGGCCTTAGTTTGGGGGACCCCTGTTTTAGTCTTATTATAAAAGTTTAAGTGAAGTCTGCTGCAACTGGATTTCTTATGGACAGCGCAATCCCGAATGTATTGGATTTGTGATCATTATGCTCATTCGCCTTCAGTGGCAGTAAAGCTCTGCTGGATGAAATATTAATTGCCTCTGGTCTATTTTTGGGGGGTGGGAATCCGGCAACGTGTTTAATTTTTTACCCTGCTAACTATACATTGGAGTTCTGCTCTGGATCAATATTGAGTAGAATTTCAATGAAACTCCTTTATTTTCATAGCTACTCATCCCGTGATTTCCATGTGATTACCTGCACATAGGCACAGCCGTCCCCCGACACCTCCACTTTGTATTGACCAGGAACCTCTGCGAGAGGGGCCTGTTGCAACACCAGCCGGTTCTGCTTGGCCACATGGAATTCATGCTGGAAACCCCCACTGGATTTCACCAGCACCTTCACATCACCTGTTTCACGATAGGTCAAGGCTGCATACTTGGGTAAAGCCTGCAGGGCAACCACAGTGTCCTGGGGGAAAGCAAAGAGTCATCTTGGGTGTGGTAGGTGCAAGATTCTTCTTTAAAGCCGTCAGATAAATCACCCATCACTGGGAATGAATGAATGAATGAATGAATGAATGAAATTTATTACGGCCATTGGCCCATCACATAAAACACATTCCCATTACTGGGAATTTTGGCAACGTGTAGCAATCATTCTCATGCATATGCAAGGATAGCTGTCTGCAATAAATGAACGTGCAGGAAGATCATAAACAGGCACAGTTATTGATTATTTAGATATGCGACTGCACATCCTCACGTGCATACCTGCATGGAACAATCCTGTGCTGAATTATGCAACATGCCTCACTTAAATATTATACCACCACCCCCTTTCCAAAGTGTTCCAAATACTATCCTTCTTCATTATCTTTTGATGGGTCTTCATTCCACGCCATGATTTTGTGGCCCAATTTGACATGAGGCATATAATAGTGTGATTTGCCGAAAGATTAACATTTAATCAGTTCCCTTATTCATTTATTGCATCCCATGGCTCTTTACTTGATGTGGTCCATTTTGTATCATGTTCAATAATTTCAATAAATAAATAAATAAATAAATAAATAAATAAATAAATAAATAAATAAATGTTTTAAAACAAAAATTGTCACCAATTCCAATTGCATTAAAAAGGTAAAGGTACCCCTGACCGTAAGGTCCAGTCGCGGACTACTCTGGGGGTTGCGGCGTTCATCTCGCTCTATAGACCGAGGGAGCCAGCGTCTGTCCGCAGACAGCTTCCAGGTCATGTGGCCAGCATGACTAAGCTGCTTCTGGCGAACCCAGAGCAGCGCACGGAAACGCCGTTTACCTTCCCGCCGGATCGGTACCTATTTATCTACTTCACTTTGACATGCTTTCGAACTGCTAGGTTGGCAGGAGCTGGGACTGAGCAATGGGAGCTCACCCCGTCGCGGGGATTCGAACCGCTGACCTTTTGATCGGTAAGCCCTAGGCTCAGTGGTTTAGACCACAGCAGCACCCGCATCCCACTGATTGTATTAGCCGAGGCAAATTCAAGTCCTTCAATTTAGTTCGACAAGCCTCCGCTGCCAAAATATATTTATGTCATTCACATGGAAACACCAAAATGTACTCAACAAAGAGGAGCTCTCCTTGTCTGAGATGCCTCCCCTTTCTACAGAGGAAATATCTTGCCTGTTACCTGTGTGGAAGAAAAGCCTCCATATGGATTCTGTGCTTTGGTAAGGGAACGCACAATCTGGGAGCCATATTTGATGTCATCGGTGGACACCTCTGGTTTGGAGAGGTAACTCGAGAGAAAGTAGGCTGTTGTCTCTACATCTGAGAGGGATATGACCCCATCTACAAAGGAGGAGGAAAGAATGAAGTAGAATATCACTCAGTAACAGAACATAAAAGTAAGCCAGCTCTTGTTGTTGTTTAGTCGTGTAGTCGTGTCCGACTCTTTGTGACCCCATGGACCATAGCACGCCAGGCACTCCTGTCTTGCACTGCCTCCCGCAGTTTGGTCAAACTCATGTTCGTAGCTTCGAGAACACTGTCCAACCATCTCATCCTCTGTCGTCCCCTTCTTCTTGTGCCCTCAATCTTTCCCAACATCAGGGTCTTTTCCAGGGAGTCTTCTCTTCTCATGAGGTGGCCAAAGTATTGGAGCCTCAGCTTCATGATCTGTCCTTCCAGTGAGCACTCAGGGCTGACAGCTCTACAGCTCCATAATAACCCAAATAATAACCATTATTCCTGAGAATCCAAAGACCCTGATAATTCTGGAGGGTTTATTTTCTTATTTCACAGAGATTGAAAAATACATGAATTGACATATGTATATGTTTAGAGGGGAAAGGCAGCAAGTGAAGCCCTCAGAATATAGGAACTCAAGAGTGGCTTGTAAGAGCCATGCAGTTGAGTTGGAGCAATTAGCTGAAACCTCTTTACAAGCTGAGCTTCTCAGATAGACTGGAGTGAAAAGGCCTGATTATCCATTTCCTCCCAAGGTAAGGGGAAGTGGCCTCACTAAGCCTGGCAGGACAGCTTACTCTGTGGTATTAACCCCTTCGTGCATTAATTAGACTTAAGCATGTTGTTTATATGAGGCTAGTTATCCCATAGCACCTTCAGAGGAAAGGGCTAATATTCTGAATGGGGCATAGGACAAGGAAGCCTGTAAACCAGACTTGTAAAACAGCAACCTCCAGAACAAAGATTGTACTGAATGAAATGATCCCTCCTACCTGTTTTTTCAGCCTGTTCATCTAAGTCTGTTAGGAGCTGATGCCGTATCTCTGTGTCTCCAGCCAAAGTGAAGACATAAGCTAACAAAGCCTTGGAATAGCTGCTCTCTGCAGAACTTAAGTTATTCTTAAGGCAGGCTAAGGCGTTCTCTACCATGGTATCCTTTAAAGCAATAATAAGGAAATGACTCAGTTAGCTTGCAGCTTGGATATGATTTCATAATATCCTATATGAGGGGGCAGGCTTTACATTACCACATCTTATGTAAATGAATTGCATAAAATACAATGGTATCTCAGTTTGCGACTGCAATCCATTCCGCGGAGCTGGCCGCCCCCCGAATCGGTCGCTTCCCGATGCACGCTTGTGCGCGTGTGGGAAGCACCAATAGAGCGCTTCTGTGCATGCACACGTAGCGCAGATCGCTTCTGCGCATCCAAGCGCCGCGGAACCCAGATGTAAACATTTCCAGGTCCGCAGTGGTCGGAAACCAAAGCGGTCGCAAACGGAGGTGGTCGCAAACATAGGTTTGACTGTATAGGGAAATGAATTGCTGTTAGTCACCCCAAGACATTATGATGATATGGCAGCAGAGAAATCCACATAATGCTATATTATATTATAGAGCAGGCACCCCCAAACTATGGCCCTCCAGATGTTTTGGACTACAATCCCCATCATCCCTGACCACTGGTCCTGTTAGCTGGGGATCATGGGAGTTGTAGGACAAAACATCTGGAGGGCCGCAGTTTGCGGATGCCTGTTATAGAGCCACGGTGTATAGTTAGAAAATTGTTCAACAGGCTGATTGAGAGTTGGCAGTGTTAGAGAGGTAGGCTTCAGGATGCTGAGCAAGAAATTGCTTAAACCCAACAAACTGACAAGTGGTGCAGATTTTTCTTTCATAGACTTTGCTACCGTGTTTCTCCGAAAATAAGACACCGTCTTATATTTATTTTTCCGCAAAAAAACACACTATGCCTTCTTTTCTGGGGATGTCTTATTTTTTTATTAAGTATGGTACAGTTTAACCTACAAGGTTAAACTGCCTATCACTATGGCTTATTTTGGGGGTATGGCTTAAATTCCTTGAATGCTTAAAAATCCTGCTATGGCTTATTTCATGGCCACGTCTTATTTTAGGAGAAACAGGGTATTGCCGTGTCCAATTGACCTGAAAATCCCCAGCCGGGCATGTTGCTGCACCGTTAACATTCATACGAAGCAGAGAAATAAGCTGGGGTGATTGTAGAGCATGAGGACCAAATGACCTCTTGCTTAAGGTCACCCAACAAACCAGCTTCTAATTGTCAAGTTCTCAGCATAGCCTTCTCAAAATGTAATCAAATTCAGTTAACAAAATAAACATGGTTTAGCATGTTAAGGGCTTTCAATGCTCACTCAACTGCCCAAAATGCCGGGAAATGGATGAATCAGTTCAGTTGCATTGATAGCTTCAGTTGCAAAGTGTGCACAATATAGTTGCGGGGGTGGGGTGGGGTGTCAGTCCGGATGATGCCCTGAGTCCCTTCCAATTTCTGGAATCCTGTATCTCTTATAGTTGAATGCATGACAGCAAGCTTGCCAAACCAATTCCTTTGTCCAGGGAATGGCTTTGGCTGACTAGCTAAGCACCATGAGGAGCATAACATCATCATCATCATCATCATCATCACAACAACAATAATTTATTATTTATACCCCGCCCATCTGGGCAGCTTCCAACACAATATTAAAACACAATAATCTGTTAAACATTAAAAGCCTCCCTAAACAGGGCTGCCTTCAGATGTCTTCTAAAAGTCTGGTAGTTATTTTTTCTCTTTGACATCTGGTGGGAGGGCGTTCCACAGGGTGGGTGCCACTACCTGGTTCCCTGTAACTTGGTTTCTTGCAGCGAGGGAACCGCCAGAAGGCCCTCGGCACTGGACCTCCGGGCTGAACGATGGGGGTGGAGACGCTCTGTGGCATAGAACAAATGAGTGGGCCCTTCCCTGCCACTCACGTAACTGCTAAGTAGGATGACGAAAACCAGAGAGTTCTGTGCGAGCTGCTAGAAACGGATACACACAGACAAGCTTGCTCTGTGCTGGTTCCAAAGCTGACACTAATGTAGAAGCAATATATTTTGGGGTGTTAATGCTCCTCCATCCTATGCTCAGGTTGTATATATAGGTAAATAGAACTCTATATCCGAAAGACACCATAGTCCCCGCCAACCTTCATTCCAAGGAATCTGACCTCTGGGCAAGCAAGCGCTCGAACCCTAGGAATCTCTTGCCGCTTGGAGTGGCATGTATACAGTAAATATATTTAAAGCACACTCAAAGCACATTCTTTTCCTCGAAGAAATCTGGGCACTATCCCTCAGAGAGTTAGAATTCCCAGCAACCCTTAACAAACTACAGGGCCCAGAATTCCTTGAGGTGGGAAATGTCCTTTGAACAGCCCACGTGTCTATTCCAGTAAACACGTCTATTCCTTGTTTATAAAGTTCATCCTTGGGATCCTGGGTTAACGAAGGACTAATGAGGGAGCCCCAGAACTCTGTGGGAAAGCCAGAGGGACTTACATTCTTGCCCAGTTCCAGCAGTGAGGCAGCAATGTAAGCTGTTAGCGAGAAGTCATCATTCACGCCGCCCTAGGAATGGAAGAGAGAAGTCAAGGCAATGAGAGCCATTTCCTCACAGTTTGGAAAACAATGATCAAGCCTTGAGTATATGACTATTTTAAGCATCACTTAGAAGCACCATCATGATTCACTCCTGTCTGTGTGAAACTCCCACTTTAAATGTCAGGAAAGGTAATTGCAAGGTATCGCTCACGCCCCAAGGACGTTTATACAAGGAGTGGCCAAAACATTCTTTAGTCAGGAGGAATGGGTCACTTGGTGTGTGTGGTCGATGCAGCACAGGAAGCAGAAGAGAGATCTTGTAAAACTGCATTCATTAGAATTTTTTTTCTCTCTGTTAATTGAGATTTTCTGCCAAAGGCACCAGAACATACAGTGGTACCTTAATTCGTTCTGGAGGTCTGTTCTTGATCTGAAACTGTTCTTAACATGAGGTACGACTTTAGCTAATGGGGCCTCCCACTGCTGCCATGCTGCCACCACACAATTTCTGTTCTCATCCCGATGTAAAGTTCTCCCCCCCCTTTTTTTTTAAAAAAACTATTTTATTGGTTTTATAACAAATACAAAAAATATAAAAAATAAAAAATAAAAAAAAACAAAGAATAAGAAAAAAAAGAAAAAACATAGAAAAACAGATACTTATTCACATTTGAGCTGATGTGTCATCAAACTTAAGTTTCCTTAACAATATAAAGCTCAAATATACTTTCTTGGTCAGTCGACTTCCTTCTTCCCCCCCCTTCCACGCTTCTATTTATAACTCATATAACACTCTCTACTTCTTAAATAATTTCTTCTTCTAAAATACACATTATAAATCTTAGTTTTGATCCATATTAACCACAAATTTCCAATATTTCAAAATATCATTTGGATCTAGAAATCTTAGTTATTATCCGATGTACTTTATCCGATGTATTATCCGGGGTACTATTTCTGGGTTAGCGGAGTCTGTAACCTGAAGCGTCTGTAACCCGAGGTACCACTGTATTGGGCCTCGGTTGTTCATCAGCTACTATGTTTCACAGGAAGGAAATACAGTAGCAAGCTGCCTTCTTCTGCACCAGAGATTCTGCCTGATGGAGAAATGCAACTGCAGGGTGGGAGTGACCCTCAACCTCCACTGCTGACCTTGCAGGGTGCTGAGAGAGGACAAGCAGCTCCCTTCTTGCACTTCTCAAGACAAAAGGCAACAGGAGCATTGCTAACGATTGGTCCTCTGCACCACTTCATTAAGAGAGCACCAGCATGGTCTAACCTGGGGATGGATTTATGGGCTCATACAATCTTCCTGTTTCAGGTGTACAGAGATTTTTACTCCAGTTTCTGTGAATGGCTGTCTACTTTAACAACACAAAAAGAGGCAGAAGTTACTGAGGTGAGCATGTTTTTTTTGGCAAGGGCCAATGCAGGTGTTCTGACAGACACTCTATATTTTATTAAACATGCTCTGCTGCTTGCTACTACCATGAATAAGCATGGGTGGTGCTGTGGTCTAAACCACTGAGCCTCTTGGGCTTGCTGATCAAAAGGTTGGCAGTTTGAATCCCTGCGATGGAGTGAGTTCCCTTTGCTCTGCCCCAGCTCCTGCCAACCTAGCAGTTCAAAAGCATGCCAGTGCAAGTAGATAAATAGGTACCGCTGCGGCGGGAAGGTAAACGGCGTTTCTGTGCGCTCTGGTTTCCATCACGGTGTTCCGTTGCGCCAGAAGCGGTTTAGTCATTCTGGCCACATGATGCGTAAAGCTGTCTGTGGACAAATGCCGGCTCCCTCGGCCTGAAAGCGAGATGAGCACCGCAACTCCATAGTCGCCTTTGACTGGACTTAACCGTCCTGGGGTCCTTTATCATTACCTTTTACCTTTTTTACCATGAATATCAGTCATGGCTTTAGCAACATGTTCAAGAAGCTTCATACACATCAGAGGAATTCCTGAGCTAGCTTGTGCAACATGACGAGACCAAGCCAGGGCCATTAAGAAACAAATCAGGACCATTGAGAGCCATTGGCAGTGCAAGAGAACTGCCCCCCCTCTTGCCCTGAGGTGTGAACAAAGACTGGGGGTTTGGAAGGTTGCTAGGGTAACTGGGTGTGAGGTGACAGGAAAAGAGAGTTTTTAGCAGAGTGTTCTGGGAAGAAGATGGAAGAAAGAGTGGGATCTATCTTGGGAAGGCTGGCTTAGGGAGATGTCTTGGACTCCACGGCTGCACTGCTGTGGGGGGCAAGCCCCTCTTGAAGTGACCATACTGTAAGATCTGGTCTCCTCCCATGCAGACGAAAAGTGGAAGTAGGTGGATAAACCATATTTCTTAAAGCTACGAGAGTCTTTGAGATGTCTCAGTTCTCCGAAGGAACCCTCTGTAAGTTTGCTACTGCTCAGCAGAGAGAGGAGGAGGCACCAAACTTTTGTAACTGTAAAAGGTAAAGGTAAAGGGACCCCTGACCATTAGGTCCAGTCACGGACGACTCTGGGGTTGCGGTGCTCACCTCGCATTATTAGCTGAGGGAGCCGGCATACAGCTTCCGGGTCATGTGGCCAGCATGACAAAGCCGCTTCTGGCGAACCAGAGCAGTGCACGGAAATGCCATTTACCTTCCCGCTGGAGTGGTACCTATTTATCTACTTGCACTTTGATGTGCTTTCGAACTGCTAGGTGGGCAGGAGCTGGGACCGAGCAACGGGAGCTCACTCCGTCGCGGGGATTCGAACCGTCGACCTTCTGATTGGCAAGCCCTAGGCTCAGTGGTTTAGACCACAGCGCCACCCTTTGTAACAGTATTATGCTGTTATCATAATTTACAGTGCTCTTACCTTCAGGGCATTGTTGAAGAGCCTCCCCACACTTTCGAAGCAGCCGCTGGGAAGTTGGTGCTGCCCCAGCCAGCCTACAGCCTCCTGAATGTGCTTCTCATCAACATAGATGTAGGCATTTGCTTGGCCCAAAGCCTTAACCACAAAAGCTGTCAGCCTGCAGAGCGGAGATGGGGGCGGAGTGGGAGAGAAAGTGGAGGATGAGAATCAGCTCCAGTCTCAGGCCCACTCAAGGCAACAGCCACAGCTTTGCCTGACTGGCACCAGCTCAGCTTACACACCAGGTATTGCCTTCAGCATCACTCTTCCCAAAGGCACTGTAGGAGCCATCGTCATGTTTGTAGAGCAGCTCACGTTGGTACCCTACAGGAAACAGGGAAGAATCAGTACTATCAGTTTGGGAATGTGCAGTTTAATGAGGCCGGTTTGCTGGATGCAGTGAGTAATAATAATAATAATAATAATAATAATAATAATAATAATAATATTTCTAACCCGCCCATCTTGCTGAGTTTCCCCAGCCACGCTGGGCGGCTCCCAACAGAATATTAAAAACACAATAAAACATCAAATATTAAAAACTTCCCTAAACAGGGCTGCCTACAGATGTCTTCTAAAAGTCAGTGGTACTTTGGTATTTGAATGGCTTGGCTCCTGAATGAATCGGCTCCTGAACATTGCAAACCTGGAAGTGAGTGTTCTGGTTTGCAAACGCTTTTCGGAAGCTGAATGTCCGACGCGGCTTCTGATTGAGTGCAGGAAGCTCCTTCAGCCAATCAGAAGCCACACCTTGGTTTTTGAACCGTTTCGGGTGTCAAACGGACTCCCGGAACAGATTAAGTTTGAGAACCAAGGTACCACTGTAGTTGTTTATTTCCTTGACATCTGATGGAAGGGCGTTCTACAGGGTGGGCGTCACTACCGAGAAGGCCCTGTGCCTGGTTCCCTGTGACCTCACTTCTCACAGTGAGGGAACTGCCAGAAGGCACAGTAAACAGGGACAGGCACATAGCCCAGCACTCTAACCGCTACACCACAGTGGCTCTCATTTGTATCCTATCCCTGCAATTAACAGCTGGTGTACATGGGGCTTTTTCTAGAAAAATAGCACCGCTATTCCATCCCTTTGCTATTTGCACAGTCCATGCCAGCCTCCTTGTCACAGTGGCCGGAGTGGACTACTTCAGAGTAACGACGCTACGCAGCTCTGCATTTTATTCTTTTATTGGTGCTGCGTATTTACAGTGCTGAAGTCATTGCTATTTACACGGAGTGATGTGATCAGTCGGTTTCAGAACCTCCTAATGGCTTTTGGCGCGTCTTTCTCCAACACAAAAGCTTTGGCAGACCCATCCTCTTTCCCCTCCTCTTTCTGCGTAGTTCCGGAGTTGGGGGGATGGGTCTCCCCCCCTTATTCGCCCCTTCCTGTCCCACCTGGGACCCTGGCTCCTCTACCTTGCCTGAGCCTCGGACACGACTTCCTGCTTCCCCACTGGAATCGGAACTCTCTCTGCTTTCCCCTGTGCTCGGTGATTGGCTTGAACTCAGGAGGGGAGGGACTTCGCGATATCCCCTGTCCCTCACATCCACCCCCCTCCCAAGCTCTCCTTCACCCCTCCCCAGGTCCCCCCCAGGTGTCGGTGACGACTGGAAGCCTAAGAACTCAGTGCTTTCCGAGCCCGTTGGTGTGAACACCTCCCCCCAGTCCTGCAAGCCCCCCCCTTCCGCCTGGGAGGATGGGAATCCCAAAAAGTCCGTGGCGTCAGAGCTGGTGGGGGTAAAAATGTTCTGCCAATCTGCTCCTTCCTCTGACTGGGTGGATCTCGGTGACACCCATACCTCATCCTCTGGTTCCTCAAACTCCGCTTCCCAGCGCCATGGTGAACTGCTCTCCCGTGCTTCCTCCCCCTCCCCCTCCCTTTCCATGTGCCAGGGCTTGGGTCTATGGGGAAAGAGGGCGTGAAATTCTTCTACCAGGAATTCCTCCTGTATCTGAGTGGCTGGGACCCATTCATTCTGGGACGGTGGAGCATCCTCCCATGCCATGAGGTACTCCAGTCCCCCCACCCCCCACCTTGAATCCAGGATGGCCGTGGCCTCATTGAGTTGCTCCCTGCCTTCCCTCTCCCCCCCTCCCTCAGGGGTTTGTTCGCTGTCTCGGAGCCTGCTGCTTTCCCTGTACGGCGACAGCAGCGATCTATGAAACACAGGGTGCACCCTCATGTCCTCTGGCAGTGCCAGCCTGTATGCCACCGGGTTGACCTGTTGCGTGACCGTGAAGGGGCCCAACCTTCTGGGCGCCAGCTTTTTGCATCGCCCTCTGATGGGAAGGCCCTCCGAGGACAACCAAACTTTGTCCCCCACCCTAATGACCTCCCCCGGTCGCCTGTGGCGATCTGCCCCCTTCTTGTACGCTTCCTTGGCTCTCTCCAAGTGTTCTCTGAGCTGCTGGTGCACCGTCTCCAGTTCCTCTGCCCAATCCTCAGCCTGTGGGCCCTCCTCCTCCTCCTCCCCCTCCCTCTCTGGGAAAGATCTGAGGTCACGCCCGTAATTGGCCTTAAAGGGCGACACCCCTGTGGAGACGTGCACCGCATTGTTGTAGGCAAATTCTGCCAGTGGCAGGCGATCCACCCAGTCCGTTTGCCGCTGGCTGACGTAGCATCTCAGGTACTGCTGCAGAATGGCGTTGACCCTCTCCGCCTGTCCATTGGTCTGCGGGTGTCTAGCCGTCGACAAGCTGACCTCCACCTGCAGGAGGTTCATGAGCCGCCGCCAGAACCTGGAAACAAATTGGCGGCCACGATCCAAAATAACCCTTAAAGGTAATCCATGCAGTCTGAATACGTGATCCACAAACAGTTTGGCTGTCTCTTCTGCAGAGACCGCCCTGGCACACGGTATAAAGTGGCACATTTTGGACATGAGGTCCACCACCACCAACACTGCGGTCTTGCCCCTGGACGACGGCAGGTCTGTGATGAAGTCCATGGACACTACTTCCCACGGCCTGTGCGGTGTGGCTAAGGGCTCCAGCAAACCTGCTGGTGGCGCTCTGACCACCTTTGCCCGCTGGCAGGTGTCACAGCCCCTTACATAATCCCTCACATCCTCCCGCACCCCTGGCCACCAGAAGTGTCTCATGACTAGGTGAGCGGTTTTGTCCCTCCCAAAATGACCCGCCGTTGGGTTGTCGTGCATCTGCTTGAGGACCGTACGTCTAAGCTGGGTGGTGGGCAGGTACAGTGCACCCTTGTAGAAAAGCAGCCCCCTGCGTTCTGCAAAGTCTTTTGCCTGCTCCCCCCCCTTCTCAGTTCTCTGAAGATGCGGTTGGCAAATTCATCCGCTGCCGTCAGTGCTGTGAGTTCCGCCTCGCTCACCACTGCTGCTCCGCAGGACCATGCTGACGGGGGGAAAATGTGCCTGGGTGCCGGTGGCGCCTCCTCCTCCATGTACTCTGGCTTGCAGGAGAGGGCATCCGCCCTGACATTCTGCTCTCCCGGGATGTAGTGTATGGAGAAGTTGAAGTTCGAGAAGAACTCTGCCCACCGTATCTGCCGCTGGTTGAGCACCCTGGCAGTTCTCCAGAACTCCAGGTTCTTGTGGTCTGTGCACACCTGGATGGGGTGCTTGGCGCCCACCAGGAAGTGTCTCCAGTGCTGGAACGCAGCGTGGATCGCAAGAAGTTCCCGATCAAACACCGTGTAGTTTCGCTCTGGCTGGGTCAACTTCCTGGAGAAGAAGGCACAGGGTCTCCACTCTCTGTTGGCGTCCAGTTGCAACAAAATGGCGCCCACAGCTTTATCAGAAGCATCTGTCTCCACGCGTAGGGGCGCGTCCTGAACCACGTGGAACAGGTTCTGGTCTGAGGCGAACACCCTCTTGAGGCTTTCAAACGCTGCTTGCGCCTCTGGTGTCCACCTGAACTTCTGCTTGCCTCTCAGGCAGTCAGTGATGGGAGCCGTAACGCGAGAGAAGTTCTTGATGAACTTCCTGTAGAAGTTGGCGAAGCCTAGTAGGCGTTGGGCATCTTTGCGCGTCCTGGGGCTGTGCCAGTCCAGGATGGCCTGCACCTTGTCCTTGTCCATCGCCAGCCCCTTGTGTGACAGCTTGTAGCCCAGGAAGTCCACCTCCTTGGTGTGAAACTTGCACTTCTCCAGCTTCACATACAGGTGGTTCTCCTTCAGGCGCTGCAACACCTCCCTGACATCTTTCACATGCTGCACTGGGTCATCGGAATAGATAAGGATGTCATCCAGGAAGACCAAGCATTTCCTGAAGAGGAGGGACCCCAGGACGTGGTGCATGAAGGCCTGGAAGCATGCTGAGCCCCCTTGCAACCCGAAGGGCATCACCAGATATTCAAAAGAGCCCAGAGGCGTGAACATCGTGGTTTTCCATTCATCGCCTTCCCGGATCCTGATCAAGTTGTACGCCCCCCTCAGGTCTAGCTTGGTGAAAATCTTGCCCCTGCGTGCCGCTGTCAGGAGATCATCCACTCTGGGCATGGGGAAAGCCACTGGCTCTGTCACTGAATTCAGCCGTCTAAAATCCACCACAAGACGGCGCTGTTGCATGTCTTTCTTGTCCACCCAGAAGACCGGGCTGCCCCCTGCTGCCTTGCTTTCTCTGATGAACCCCCGCTTGAGGTTCTTGTCGATGAAAGCGCGCAGATCCTCCAGTTCCTGGTCTGACATGGCGTACAGCTTGGCTGGGGGTATAGTTGCCCCTGGCACCAGGTTGATCTGGCAGTCAAAAGGCCTGTGTGGGGGTAGGTGGTCGGACTCCGCTTCGCTGAAGACCTCCTGCAGGTCCCAGTACGGCTTGGGTATCGCCTCACCCCCTTTGATGTGCATGGTGGCCACCGTGGCTATCGGAGGCCCCTCCCCTGGTTGGTGCTGCATGCAATGTTCCAGGCAAAAGTCCGATCCAAAAGTGATGCATCTCTGGTGCCAACTGATGGAGGGGTCGTGGCGCGCCAGCCAGCTCATGCCCAAGACGATGGGGGGGTCTGAGATGGTTGTGACGTTGAATGCCAGTGTCTCTGAGTGCCTTCCCACCGTCATTCTCATGGGGGGGGGTTGATGAGTGATGGCCCCTCCCAGCAGCTCTCTGCCGTCAATGGTTGCCACGTGCAGGGGAAAATCCAGCTGCAGAAGCTGGATCTGGTGCTCTTCTGCAAAGTTTCTCGAGAAGAAGTTGGCTGAGGCACCACTGTCAATTAGGGCGAGGACCATCAGGGGATAGCCATTTGGGAGCGTGAGCGTCACTTCTAGAACCACTCCTGCTCTGGGAGGGGTGGGCTGGCTCTGCTCCTCTCTGTGCGGGTGGGTGGGCTGGGGCTGTTGTCTGCTGACTGTGCCTGGCTGCTGCCCCTTGTCTCCTTTAGCCAGGCTTTCCCGTTTCCCTGCTGTGGTGCTGCGTCAGTGGGGGAGGGCACAACCGTTCCCGCCTTTCCTTGCCACTCCCTGCGATGTGGGCAGTCTCTGACGAGATGCTGGGGGGAGTTGCAGAGAAAGCAATTCCCACCCCTTCCCTCCTTGCGTCTTGGCGCCGCTGGGGTTTGAAAAGCCCGCGCGCGCGCGCTATCAATCTGCATGGGTTCCTGGTCCTGGCTGGCCCCAGGCGTGGCTTGAAAGGGTTGTTGGGGGAGTGGCTTCTCCTGCGACCGTGGGAACCAAGCCCGCTTTGCGCGCGTTGCTTGCTTGTCGCTCCACCGGGATTCCTGTCTCACCCCCACCGCCAGAGCCGCTTTGCTCAGCTGATCCATATTACTGGGCTTTGGACCTCTCGAGAGCTCATCCTTCACCTCCTCATGCAACCCCAAGTAGAACGCCGCTTGCATTGGGGGTGACTCTAGTTCCCACCCCAATCTGTGCACCAGCATGGTGAATTTCGCCCAATACGCGCGAACTGTCATATTTCCTTGGCGTAAATTATGAAGTTCCTCCTTAGTCTGGTCCATATGACTATCGGACGAATACATCGTTTTCAAACCTTCTAGAAATAGTTTGACATTCTTCATGCAAGGATTCTTTGTTGCGATTAACGGTCTTAGCCACTCCCTGGCTGCCCCGGTAAGGTGCTCCACAATAAACGCTACCCTGTGCTCATCATCAGGGAACTCAGCGTGGTGCAGCTCAAGAGCATACACAATCTCAGTCTCAAAGCCCTGATATTCCCTTGGGTCTCCATTGAACTTGCTTACTAGCGTCCCGGCTCTCCTTCCTGGCAGCACTTGGACTTGGGGTGCCCCTCCCGCCTTGTTTTTCTCTGCATCCAGCTTGTTTTGGAGGTCTACCGCCACCGCCCTTAATTCCTGCTCTCTTTCCTGTAGCGCTCTCACCTGTTCCGCAAGTTGTAGCCGGTCGTCCTGGACCTTCTTAGTCTCTTCTTTAGCTGCCTTCAATTCCCCCTGCGCCTGCAGCGACAGCTGCTGCAGTTCTTGCTGGGCTTGCTCCGCGATCTGCCGCCATCTCTCCGCCTCTGACACGCTCATCCCGGCAACTCCAAAGTAGCCCAAAAAGGATTAGGAGGTTGCTGTCACAGTGGCCGGAGTGGACTACTTCAGAGTAACGACGCTACGCAGCTCTGCATTTTATTCTTTTATTGGTGCTGCGTATTTACAGTGCTGAAGTCATTGCTATTTACACGGAGTGATGTGATCAGTCGGTTTCAGAACCTCCTAATGGCTTTTGGCGCGTCTTTCTCCAACACAAAAGCTTTGGCAGACCCATCCTCTTTCCCCTCCTCTTTCTGCGTAGTTCCGGAGTTGGGGGGATGGGTCTCCCCCCCTTATTCGCCCCTTCCTGTCCCACCTGGGACCCTGGCTCCTCTACCTTGCCTGAGCCTCGGACACGACTTCCTGCTTCCCCACTGGAATCGGAACTCTCTCTGCTTTCCCCTGTGCTCGGTGATTGGCTTGAACTCAGGAGGGGAGGGACTTCGCGATATCCCCTGTCCCTCACACTCCTCCTCATTTTTGTGACAGAGAAATGCTCTACTTACCACTCTTCATGTACTCTATTGCCTTCTCTTTGATCTCAGGAGTCACTTGGTTCGTTTTCTCCAGGTATTGGAGGACAAAGATGTTGGGAACAAATTTCACCATGTTCTGCTCACCACAGCCAAAGGGCATTTGAAGCAACTGGTCTATATTTTCTAGCGCAGCACCCATAATGTCTCCTGGATGTTGACAAAATGATGGAAGAAAACGTTGTGACCACTTTCTCCAAACTCCTGAAGAGAATCTAGGGAAAATCTCCTCTATGCTAGCAACCTGCGACCTAAAATTCAGAGAACTGCATGTCCAATAAAATCTGCTCGAATGAGCCCAGCATCTGCACGGCCGGACTTGTCAAGAAGTCCCCATGCGTCCTAGGCGTTGTTAGACATCAACATGGGCGTCTGAACTGGGGTATCCTTTAAAGCAGTGATGGTGAACCTATGACACGCGTGTCAGACGTGACACGCAGAGCCCTCACTGCTGGCAGGCGCCCCTTCGGCCCATTTGCGCTGTTGTTGTTGTTGTTTTTCCCCCATTTGTTCTCCCGCTTCTCCTATAGCTTGTCTCCACTAGAGCTTGTCTCCGCTACAGCTTGTCTCCGCTGTTAAAACCTGGATCATTTTTTGTTGTTGTTGCTGCTGCTGGTAGCCAGAGATTGGTTTTTTAACCCTTTCTGTGCTGTTTTTTTCTGGCACTTTGGCAGACTATGTCGGTGCTGCGTGTTATGGTAGTTCCAGCGAAGGTATTATTCATCAATTATTTCTGTTCTCTTTCCCCCTCAAAAGCGGAGCAGCTTTGGGGCACCCCCCCAAAAAAAGCAAAGCAACTTTTGCACCCCCCCCAAAAAACCTCCAAAATTTTGGTCAGCAGCTCCCCCCAAAAAGCTCAACAACTCTGGGCACTTTGTGATAAATAAGGGGTTTTGGGTTAGGTTAGGTTAAATAATTAGTTTTTGGTTTATTAAATACAGTTAAATATTACAATTATACATTTTTGTTATTTAAACTATAAATATCATGAAATTATGGTTTTTTTCTCGAAGTGACACACCACCCGAGTTATGCTCGGTTTTTTGGCGAATTTTGACACACCAAGCTCAAAAGGTTGCCCATCACTGCTTTAAAGCATGTTTTTGCCTTGGAAGTTGTGTGGGGGACATTACTTTTGTTTAACATGCACATGGAGACAACAGGCTCTCCTTCAACACTATGCACTTTTAATTAAACATGTAGAGATTATGATCAAGACCCCGGGATTCCTGATTGTGCTGGCTCTCCTCAGACACTTAAAGGAATGTGCACAGGACAAACCGTGCCACCATGCTGCCTCTCTCTCTCTTATGTATCTTTGTTCTATGTGGTTTGAAGATCTCTCATCTCTCATGTGGCCAGAGATGGGGCAGGAATGTGGGGGCAAATTTCCTCACCAATGCAGGAGACGGTTGCTCGGCCAGAGCCCTCAACAACAGCTTCAGGCAGCTTTAGAGAAACCTCATCCAAAACTGGGTCCCCTGAAGGGAAATGAAGAACAGGAATTAATGCAGTTGAATACACTAACCAAGGTGCCATAGTCTGCCATTGCACTAGGAGTGGGACTAGGAGCTTGCTACCGGTAGCTCAGCGAGTCTGTTTTTAGCCACTCGGTTCTCTCAGCTGCCTTTCCACCCCCTCTCCATCCCATCCCTACTCTCCTTAGCAAGCAGAGAGACAGTGTGTGTGTCTTTGGTCTCTTTTGCATCCTGCTACTGCCCTAGGGAAGAGACACGTCTCCAGCCCAATGACAACCAGAGCAACACTTCATCTTCTCGCCAAATTGCGTTCTCTGGGGCCCCATCACAAGCCAAGCTGCCCTGAGCAAGGGATGCAGCCTAAGCACACCTGAAGAGCAGAGGAAGACATTGTGGGTCTCTTCTTCCAGGACGCCTTCTGGCTGTGGGAGGAAAAGAGAGTCAGGATGGTGAGTGGGGCTGCTCTCTCAGGGGAATAATCTCCTTCTACCATCTCTGCCATTTCCTTGCTCCGCAATTGCCAGGCCTTCCAACTGAGCACAGCCCGTGGCTGACATCACCTTAGACCTGGAAACAGGGAGGTTGTGCAAAAATCCAAAGGCCCTCTTCTGCCCAGCACCCAATGAATACAATTCCCCCCCCCAAAAACAACAACACCTGTTGTTCTGAATGAGTTGCTGGCACTTGACAGCTGTGAGCCAAAGTTGGACACCAGGGGCTGAAGGCCACATAGGCAAAAAAAACCTGTTTAGGGGAGACCCAGAGTTCTGAATGAGTTGCTGGCACTTGACAGTGGTGAGCCAAAGTTGGACACAGGTGCTGAAGGCCACGTAGGCACTGACCTTGACCAGCAGGGTTTTGACTATTGTGTCTGACTGGCCTCGCGCAGGCGTGGTGGAGATCTTATTGCCACACAGCTCATGCGTCTCCTCTGCCTCGGCGGTGACGGAGAGATTGACGTGCCCTAAAGGAAGGCAAAATTGGCATAGACCCATGATGAGTGCCAAGAGCTCAGGGGGAGGAAAAGAGGCTGCTTGCAGGCGAGAGCACCAGTCCAGCCCCACATCAGCCAACATGCCCACCGTGCCTTCAGTCTGCAGACAGATGCAAGGGACAGAGGTTGGAGCATAGGGGGTTCTTGAATGGAGATGGACCCCCAACCTCTCCTTCATAGCCCAGTCCCCAAATGAGCCCTGATGCACAGCTGCCATTAGCAGAAATCGGGGAGGGACACCATCTTGGCCGGGGAGGAAACAAACCCGTAGCACATGCAGCAGGGGGCATTGTTATTATTTTCAATATTCCACTTAATGCCCGATTGACTTCCAAACAGAAGAATTCATTGGTTCTGCTGAGTGTCCTTGGGGAAGAAAGAGAGGTGCCCTTGGCAGCCTCAACACCACAAGCCTCCTCCCACCTGCTCAGGCGCCTCAACCTCACCCAGCTGAGTCGCCGTCACGTTCCAGGAGAAGGTGTGGGCCTCCTCAGCACAGAGGCAGGTGCTGAACTGGCAGGCTGGGCATGGCTTCACGTCCACCTCTTGCGACTCCAGCAGCTTCACTCTCACCTGGGAGATGCAGCAAAATGACCCTCGTGAAGCAGGCAGCGCAGTGAGTCCAAGGCAAGGGGCAAGCATTCAGGGAAGAGGCATGGGCAGGGCAGGAGGTGGGCCTATGCCAAGAGCGAGAGCCAGACCCCCATGCCTAGGGGTGACCCACAGGGGGAAGTTGCATAGGGCGTAGACTGCTCCCACTAAGACCTTGGTGAGTGGGGTCTTCTCGTGCTTTTGGGGCACCATATTAGCATCAGGTCAGACTTGCAAGATTTATTCACCCAACAAAGTTTATAGGAAGACCTCTAAGCCAGTTACAAAAACTCTTGGGATTACGAGTGGGTAGTTTGGCTTCCTCACACAAATCCCTCATGGCTGTTGCTCTGTGAGCCCCTCATGAAGCTCTTCACCTGGTGACCTGAATTGCGGCTGTGGGGAAGATGAAGGTGACCGCAGGTGGGCATCCCTAGGCCTTGGCAGCAGATCTGGCCTCTTCTGGTCTCTTGCAGCAATAAGGCTGTGTTGCCTATGGGGCTGTGCACACACCACACATTTAAAGCACACTCAGGGGTTGCTGTGGGAGGAAAACTGCAGGTTCCCAGGACTGGGGGGCAGGGAGGGAATGTGCTCTATGGACCTCTTCTGCCATGAAAGGGGTGGGGCTGCCTTGCAATTTCTGTTGTCCACATCCAAAGTGGAGCTTCTGCTTCTTCATCCACAACAATATATGCAGGCTGCCCCCCAAGACTGAGTGGTGGGGGGAGGAGGGAAAAGTACTGACCTGTCCCTTGGGAGAGACAGGTGAGTGCAGGTGTAGGAAGGACAAGGCCCTGGTCAGGTCCAGCCCCCCAGACTCCATCTCTACCTTGTGGGGTTCCTCCCAACCCTTTGTTTCTGGGTACACATATAAGGGAAGCTTGTTTGCTTGTTCTCAGTGGACACTAACCTGGATACATTCCTTCATGTAATTGAAGACAGTAGACTTTAGCAGCAAGGTCTCCCCACGGACCACAGAATACGGCAGGCTCAGATCCACAAAAAATGGCTTGAAGACCCGGAACTTGGCTTGCTGGGCGAGTCCGAAGCCAATGTCGGCCACACAGAAGGCATCAGCGTTCCACTCAGTGATCGTGTCCGGAGCGGTGACCGAGTAAGTTGCTTTCCCCTCCTCACTGAAGAACAGGAAGAGAGGTCACTCCCTCAGTGACAAGAACATTGAATCATTCACTGCTAAGACAAAACCAGTATAAGCAGAATATAACTTTGGTCAGAGGAGCACACCTCCGAGTAAGTATGAGTTTAACCAAGCCTCTAGTTCTGTACTAGGTCTCAGTCAGAATAGAAGAATTTGGAGATGGCAGTATAGGAGTTTATTCTCACTGCCACTGGTGTTTATGAAAATGTTGTGGGACTCAACAAAAGAGAAAGCTTCTTCAGGATATATTACAGAGAGGTCTGCGCTCCTGCTGTTGGTACAAACTTGCAATCAGTGGGAAAAACAGAACAAGTTACAGGTAGGTAGCCGTGTTGGTCTGCCATAGTCGAAAATAATAATAAAAAAATTCTTTCCAGTAGCACCTTAGAGACCAACTAAGTTCGTCATTGGTATGAGCTTTCGTGTGCATGCACACTTCTTCAGATACACTGAAACAGAAGTCACCAGACCCTTATATATAGTGAGAGGTCTTACAGGAAAAAGCAAGGGGTGAGATGGCTAAAAATAGCTTTATCATGCTTTTTCCTGTAAGACTAATTGCAGTCGTTAACAATCGTCAACAGGTTTACCACACCTATCAGCCAATCACCCATTCTCACCACCCTTCTGAGCCCCACCCTCTCACTATATATAAGGGTCCGGTGACTTCTGTTTCAGTGTATATGAAGAAGTGTGCATGCACACGAAAGCTCAAACCAACGACAAACTTAGTTGATCTCTAAGGTACTACTGGAGAAAACAGAATAGTTGCCTATTTTTGTGGCATTTTTCACTTTACTAGAGGTCCCCCCCCCGTGCTCCCATAATGTAGAGCAGGGACGTCCAACTCCCAAGAGACTGTGATCTACTCACAGAATAAAAAACTGGCAGTGATCTACCCTTTTGGGGGGGGGGGTGTTCAGGAAAGTTGTTTAGCTTTTTTTTAGGGAGGGGAGAGAAAGTTGTTGACCTTTTTTTAGAGGGGCAAGTCTAAAATGTTGAGCTTTCTTTAGGGGGGAAAGGAAAAAGTTGCTCGCCAACATATCGCTCAGCAAACAATCAGGCTCACAGCAAAAACTCTGCCTTCCGTTCTAGCGATCATGCGTGGATGGAGGGCGGGACGAGGGGGTGGGGTGGGGTGGTGCTACCCCCCCGCAAAGGAAATAGAACCCGCGATCAACCGAAACCTCCCGGGGATCGACCAGTCAATTGCGGTTGACCAGTTGGACATCCCTGATGTAGAGCATGTATATACTGCATGATAATGAGCATTCAGAGTGGATGCAGGTGCCTTTTTGGGGTGCCAGGCACACAACACCATCCCAGGCCCACAAAATTACAAATGCACACCTCCACTTCATAAGTGATATAAGCATAAACGTCTGGCACTGGGCAGGCTTTGGTGAAGCTTCAGAGAAACATTAGAAGGATGCATTTTTGAAATTATTACCGGTATATAAAACACCAATGTACAATACAAAATACTGCCTTAAGATAATGCAAGCTAAGTGGAAGAAGAAGAAGTGCAAAACGTCAAATCGGAGCAAACCTCAACCCTCAGAAAACCCAAATAGATTTTTTTTTTTTGCACTTCAACTTTAAAGAGCGAGTTTTTAGTGGAAAAAGCTCCAGAGCAGGGGTCAGCAACCTTTTCCAGCCGTGGGTTGGTCCACCGTCCCTCAGACCATGTGGTGGGCCACACTATATTTTGAAAAAATAAGAATGAACGAATTCCTATGCCCCACAAATAACCCAGAGATGCATTTTAAATAAAAGCACACATTCTACTCATGTAAAAACACGCTGGTTCCCGGACCGTCCGCGGGACAGATTGAGAAGGTGTTTGGGCCACATCCGGCCCCCAGGCCTTAGGTTGCCTACCCCTGCTGCAGAGCAACAAAACCAAACAAAAGCCAAGGCTTCTACAAGGAGCTTTACCTTGTGGGCCTGTGCCTGGGAAGCATGGAGCAAAAGGTAAGTCCTAAATGAGTGATGGCCAAGCAAGATACTGCCTGTTCCTACATGGCATTTGGTTCCCTCCCCAGCAGAGTTTTACTTACTTGACAGGGACCAGAGCCCAAATCCAGGTCTCTGGAAAGTACGTCCTGGGTTTGGCTTCCTCTGCTTTCCAGGGGACTGAATTATAAGCCCCAGGCAACCCTTGGCTTTGGGGGGGCAAATTAGGCCTAGCCGCCCCCGGCATAACGCCAGCAGATCCTTTGGGAAGAAGCAGAAATATAGGTCATTGATAAAGATGGTTTACCAACAGCATACTTAGATCAGGGTGGGGTGATGGCAAAAGAGAAGTTAGAGACACCTAAACTTGCCGCCAGCAAATTTAAATGTGCAGCGATCACCGAGAGGGGTCCAGGCAAGAGTTAGCAACAGGGGAAGACTAAAGCACTATTTCAGGTTTCAACCTCGGCCCTTCAGATGTTTTCGGCCTACAACTCCCATCATAGCTGCCAAGTACCCCGTATTTCCCGGGAAACCCGCATTTTTCCTTACCGTTTCCCGGAGGTCTCCCGTTCCAGCTCCTCCCGTTAATTTCCCTTAATATAATTTCCCTGTCGGCGGTCATTTTTCTGGTGCTGCTTTGCCCACCTATGGGCACCAGAAAATGGCCGGCGCCGGAAGTCGCGTCTACGCATGTCCGGAAGTGCGTAGACACAACTTCCGGTGTCGCTTTGCCCATCTATGGGCACGGAAAATGGCCGGCGCCGACACCGGAAGTTGCGTCTAAGCACTTCCGGACATGCGTAGACGCGACTTCCGGCGCTGGCCATTTTCTGGTGCCCATAGGTGGGCAAAGCGACACCGGAAGTTGCATCCACACAACTTCCGGTGTCGTGTGGCTGCCAATCCCGGATTTCTCCGCGGGGTACTTGGCAGCTATGACTCCCATGATCCCTAGCTAGCAGGACCAGTGGTCAGGGATGATGGGAATTGTAGTCTCAAAACATCTGGAAGGCCGAGGTTGAGGAAGCCTGCCCCATTTGAATGAGTCAGCTTGAGAGCTCCACTCTTCCCTTTCCTCCTCTGGCACTGCCACAAGGAGAAGATTGAAAACATCTGTTTCCCACTTCCTGGCCCAAACCAGCCACTTTGTTGTTAATCCAAACCATGACCTGTGTGGTTGATGGAAACAGGCCAGAATCAGAAGCTTTGATCTTTCTTGTTTCAATAAACCGTGGTCGAAACTAACACCAGTAAGCCTAGTTTTAGTGCAGTCATGAAACCTGGTTAATTTTAAATACTGTAGGAAGTGGGTGCTGCATCTCCAAAGGAAAACCGAGGAGGAGTGCTGGGCCAGTCCCAATTTATTCCCCCGGAGGCAGACCCAAACAATGCCCATTGGCCAGCTGGGTCCACCCCCTGGGGAATTCCCGGATCCAGGCCATCAAGCCAATCTACAGGCAGGCCTACAGTACTCCGTAGCCTGCCTCTGGATCGCTGACATGGGGCTGTGGTGAGGCCGCAAAGCCGCTTGACCATTTAAGATAAGTGGACTTATTATATTGGCTTCCCTGGATTTGACTTTGCACCCATGCCCTCTGTTTGTGAACTCCATACCCTCCAACATTTCTCCGATGAAAATAGGGACGTCCCGTTTCATCATGATAATTTTACAATTTATACCCACACATCTTACTGGGTGGCCCCAGCCGCTCTGGGCAGCTTCCAACATATATAAAAACATTAAACATTAAAAAAAAAACTTCCCTATACTGTACAGGATTGGCTTCTGAAAAGCTCAGGGCTCGGATGACTCCATAACCTCCAACATTTCTCCAATGGAAATAGGGACCTCTTAAGGAAAAGTAGGACATTTCGGGATCAAATCAGAAACCGGGACAGCTTCTCTAAATGATGGACCGTCCCTAGAAAACAGGGACACTTGGAGGGTCTGGAACTCACACCCGACAAATACAATCTATATTTCTGGCTCTTTTTTCCCACAACACCATCCCCAAATGTCCCATGTGTATTTTATGCAGCATGCTCTAATTTGTGTGGAATAACTAGTCTTTCTCCTTTGAATGTGAGCTTTGTTTCAGTAGTTAGGTCTCTCTTAATGATCCAGAATTCCATTATTTCCTTGGGGACCTCTGCTTCCTGCTTCTTCTTTTGCAATGCTTTTGATTTTCTGCATATTGCCACCCCTTTTAATTTGCTCTCTAATTTCATTTAGAATGTTATCTGTAGCTGTAAGCCACTTTGAGAACCTCTTGGGGCTATAAAAGCAGGAAATGAATTCTAAATAAGCAAGCAAAGCAAGCAAGCAAGGAAACAGCAACATGCCCTCTCCCTCCATTGGACACTGGCAAGAGCATTGTGTCATTTTGATGGAAAGCAGCCAGGACACACTTTGAACAATAGAACCCAAAGGAGGCTCATGCTCAAGGTGGCAACAGGTTGAGGATTAGGTAACCAAAAATGCAGACTCAGCAGTAAGGAAATCAAAGATGGTCAAGCAGGAGAGAACTGGGAATGGAAATCCACCCCCATCCTCGAAATTTGAAGGTAATATAATAGGGCAATCATTTCCCATGATAAATATTTGCAAATTCCTCCTACAATTATTTCTGTTCACAGATTTTGCATGCTTGCGCTTTTGCAATGTTTCAAAAAACCTATCCAGCTCTTTAAAAGCATTATCTGCCTCTAGCCAAGGATTCAATAAAAGGAAATGTAGATACAAAGGATGAGTCTTGTTATATCCCACCCTGCCAAAGGGAGGCTCCAGTTGAGAAACTGTCAAATTATGATTGTGATTCTCACCGGCTAAGCTATCTATAGAGCAGGGCTCAGCAAACTTTTTCAGCAGGGGGCCGGTCCACTGTCCCTCAGACTTTGTGGAGGGCCGGGCTATATTTTGAAGGGAAAAAAATGAACAAATTCCTATGCCCCACAAATAACCTAGAGATGCATTTTAAATAAAAGGACACATTCTACTCATGTAAAAACACACTGATTCCCGGACTGTCCGTGGGCTGGATTGAGAAGGCGATTGGGCTGGATCTGGCACCCGGGCCTTAGTTTGCCTACCCAAGCTATATTGAACAGGTAGGCTTTCAGGAACTCTACAGGACACCGGCTTCTTCATTTTGGTGTTGGTTATAACTTTCATCCTTAATTGCTGTAAAAACCAAAGAGAAAAGTGAGGGATGGTACATGAGAGCAAAATGAAATGAAAGAAAAATTCTATGAGGCGAGGTCATTTGAATTTCTGGCAGGGAAATCGTTGCAAAATGCTCTGCGTTCCAATAATGGATGTGTGCAAGGTTTGACCCACAATTCCACAGAAATGATTTCAGACTCACACGCTGGATATTACGTTGTGTTACAACATTAATCTCTGCTCAGGTGTCAATCAAGGGAAATAGAGGAGGAGGTGAGGTTTATCTGAAAGCTCGTTTGGCTCTTATCATAATCAGCTAGGCAATATTTTTGGCCCTGCTGGCAGGAGGTGCAAGCAACCCCTTTTCCAGGTGCTTCATATCAGATGAGGCTAGTAATAAGGCATCCCTGGCCAACACTGTCATATGAGCTTTCCCAAGTAGCACCAACAGCACCTTAGTCTTGTCAAGATTAAGTTCCAATTGCTTACCCTTTTCCAACCCTGTACAGTCTCCAAACACTGATTCATAATTCCAACAGCCCTCCTGGGACAAGCAGGTGGGAAAGTGAGGTATAAACTGGGTTCCATCTGCATATTAATGACACTTCAGCCCAAACCTCCAAATGACTTCTCATGTGGATATTGGTAAGTTTGGGGAATAGAACAGAACCCCAAGAAATCCCATTGGCCAAGGCATTGGAATGGAAATCCCCCAACGCCATTTTCTGAGACCAATTCTCCAAGAAGAACTGGAGCTGCTGTAAACTTGACAAGTGGTCCAGAAGGATACCAAGGTTGACAGCACTGAAAGCTGCTGACAGATCCAAGAGAACCAGAAAAAAGTCCTTTTTAGTTCCAAAACTGTGTCTGAAGCCAGACTGGAAATAAGTCTTCAGGAGGACATCTGAGGTCCACATCCCTGCCCAGGTCTGGCAGATTTCACCAGCCAGGAAGGGTAAGGATCAACTGGTAGGCTTCATCCCTTCGAGGAAGCTATCTACATTCTCAGCATGCACAAGCTGAAAGCATGACAAACAACATGCTTTCAAGCAACATGCCAAGATGATGCACTAGCCTCAACCATCTCCGTCTCAATTACAATTACCGTATATGGCATCCAAAGTTACAATTACAGTTACAATTATATGGCATCCAAAGTTGGCATGGCTTCAAGAGACATACCTGCAAAATGCAAGCTTTAGAGCAGGCACCCCCAAACTGCGGCCCTCCAGATGTTTTGGCCTACAACTCCCATGATCCCTAGCTAAGACGACCAGTCGTCAGGGATTATGGGAATTGTAGTCCAAAACATCTGGAGGGCCAAAGTTTGGGGATGCCTGCTTTAGAGAGTTCCAGAGCCTGACTCACTACTGTAAATTCTCTTTGCTCCTCAGTTATTGCTGCGCTGAGCTTATCTATAGATTGGCTTGGTGTGTCATCTGAATCTGGGCTCGTAGTTTAACAGTCCCAGAAAAGCTGTGAGCTGTAAACCACAGGACAAACCTTGGAAACCTCCTGCTTGTTTAATGATCCTGGGAACCATCAGAAAGTATGCCATTGACAATCCCAAACAAAAGCAGGTTTCAGAGAAGGCTGGATTAGGAACAGATGGTACTCACTTTGAACAGGCTGTAGGCATCAGCCTGGTTTTGGAACCAGGGGGCCAGAATGGACCGTTTTTTCTTTGAACCCTCAGGTAGACAAGGATAGGGGTCGAAGTCTTCCAGGTCAAAGTCAAACCCTCTGGAGCCAAGCGGGCCAGAATCAAGGTGCCGATACACCTGAAAGCAGAGATTTCTGGGTTGAGTTTGAGGTGACCACTTAACAAGTCCCACAGTTGATATGAACATTTTTTTAATCTCAAAATGCATAACCTTGACTTTCATTCCATCTTACTCCAGGTGGTATCTGCTGTGCTTATATTCATTTTGGTTCCCCTATTAACTACAGAGGAGCTTATCTCCACAAAATTGTATTTGAGTTGGCAAGTGTTTTTCCTGTACTGTAGCCTGCCTCTTTTTTTCAGGTCAGTGGTAGAGGAGGAATAATACTGGAATTAATAATAGTAGAATAATAATAATTATTTTTAAAAAAATGTAATTTTTATTAAATTTGTGTTTTACAATTTAAAAAACTCATTTATACAACCTTAATATATCAGTGACTTCCTTTCTTCTCTTTCCATTGATCATTTTGCATATCATAAATCCCTGAATATTTTACAAAAAACTAAACCATTTAGTATTCCGCTATTGCATCTATCAAAACTTATCAGGCCTTATCAGACGCAATAATAGTGGAATTAATTGAGCCTAAGTGGGAAGGATGAGCTCTCTTACTTTCTCTGGGGTCAGCGTTTCACTTTCCTTCAGCATGACACTTTTGTCCACAGCACGGAGAGAGCACAGCGCACCAGGGGCGGCTTCGACTTGCAGGTCGACCTTTGACCCTGGAAGTTCCTCTGCCTCAGAGAAGCCGAGTGTCACCTGTAGATGGAGACAGATTTTCAGAGGGGAAACCTGAACTGAAAAGCAATAATTTTGAACAGACACCCCAAAACTTCGGCCCTCCAGATGTTTTGGACTACAATTCCCATCATGCCTGACCACTGGGCCTGTTAGCTAGGGATCATGGGAGTTGTAGGCCAAAACATCTGGAGGGCCGCAGTTTGGGGATGCCTGATTTAGAACACCAAAGAGATGCAGAGGGAAGACTACTATTTTCCTCCACTCATTCACTCAGTTTTTATATAGAATCTAGATCAGCCTGGTGCCCTCCTTCCAGATGTTTTTGACTACAGCTCACATCAGCCCCAGGCATTTGGCAGCAGGTTGCACTCACTGATCTAGATCAGTGTTTCTCAACCAGTGTGCCTCCAGATGTTTTGGGACTACAACTCCCATCATCCCTAGCTAGCAAGACCAGTGGTCAGGAATGATGGGAGTTGTAGTCCCAAAACATCTGGAGGCACACTGGTTGAGAAACACTGATCTAGATGATGTTTACTGTGAACACTGCATTCCCGTTGCATTTATGTTTCCCCACTATTGTTACGTCATCTAGGTTTTTTGTTACTTTTATTTATTTATTTTAATTTTCACCACAATTACAGTGCTATTTATTCAGGTGTGAAACACACTATTATTTCAGAGGGATGGTCTGTAACGTTGCTGGTGATTATGTGTTACCCTATGTCAGGCATCCCCAAACTGTGGCCCTCCAGATGTTTTGGACTACAATTCCCATCTTCCCCGACCACTGGTCCTGTTAGAGGGGCAATGCCGGATTCTGGATCGGAACGAGCAGACATGTTTCCCATACCTCGTTACACTGTAAATAGAGTTACACCACTAAAGACTGTTAAAAGACAAGCATGTGGAAGGTCGTTACTCTGGAGTAGTTGCAATAACCCCTGACAGCAAGGTATGGCTGTACTTAATTTAGAGTGTGTGTGTGTGTGTGTGTGTGTGTGTGTGTGTGTGTGTGTGTGTGTGTGTAGTTAATATTTGCAGCAGTCCAGAGACTGTAAGTTTTACCATGTCTGGGAACAGAAGTGTGGAACTCTCCTTGTTCATTTTGTCAGTGCTTAAAACATATAAAACAATGCTCCAGTTTACTGCATGATTGTTCCACATACATTGCTTGCTTTTATTTTTAAACATTGCATCCCATAGAGCTCTTTGCATTTCCTATTTGGAATCCACCTTGCAAACACCATCCCAGTGTATTCATAGAATCATAGAGTTGGAAGAGACCACAAGGGCCATCCAGTCCAACCCCCTGCCAAGCAGGAAACACCATCAAAGCATTTCCCCCCCTTCTTTCTTACAGTGGCAAAGCAGTAGCTGGATGCTCAGAAAATGAGCTAACAACAGAGGCAGAGCAGCAGAAGTGGCCAATTGCTGGCCAGAATGGAGCTGGTCAAGGATAGGAGTGGACTGGAGAGAAGTTGGGGGCTGCTGTGATTGCGGCTCCTGGGACCCTCCTGCCCTTTCCCCCATCTTACGCTGCTCTCTCCAGGACTAATACTACAGTATAGCCACGCCCCCCAGCCCCCCATGCTACACCACTGTACGTCACACACTATTTTAGCTTTCCAATGTGTGTGTGTGATTTAAACCATCCTTGTGAGAAAGCAAAATAGGTGCAAATATAGATAGCGATGGCTCTCTCATAGAACTTTCAGCCCATCTGCCTCGAGCCACACATATGCATAATATGTGGTGTCTTCTTGCCCTGTGCGCCACTTTGCTGTCCCAGGAACTATATGTACTAACCTTGTGTTTAAAGCACTTCTCTATTCTGAAATCATCCACGTCAGCCACCACCTCACCATCCAGAAACACAGTGTACAGCAGAAGCTTGGCTCTGGGTGCCAGGTCTTGGCTCGTAGACAAGGTGAGGGAGAAGGTGCCTTTCAGAGCTGGGTTAGGGGAAAGGAAAAATGGTGGGAAAGGAGAGAGTAGGAGAGCAATCATAGCTTACAGCATGAGAAAAAAAAACATCCCTGTGGATCTCACTTCTGCCAGACGGTGGGAAAGCTAAGAAAATCAAGGAGACCCACCCCAAACGCAACCAGCCCACCTGCGCATTGCAGAAGTATTCCAACCCTCATGTCTTCAACCTAATAACTGGTTTATTGCCGAGAAGAAATTCCATTCTGCACCACATGGTGAGTTCTAAAATAAACCTGTTTTCATCTGTTTAGGTCCGCCTAGCAGTCCACTTTGGTAATTCACCTTACCTGAAGACACTGTCCGTGGATCTGATACCAACTGCTTAAAAACAATCTTTGCCAAGTGAAAAACCGCAGGAATCGCTCCTAAGGTTGAATTCTGCTCAGTGCCAGGAAGTTATGTCTAGCACTGTACATGCTCTCCAAGCTGAGGCTGCACCCCTGCTTGTGTCGCTTCACTCACCAACTCTGCACCAAACCCCAACCCTCTCACCAAACCTACTGCCTCTTTCGTTGCTGTTGTTTAGTCGTGTCCGACTCTTTGTGTCCCCATGGACCAGAGCACACCAGGCACTCCTGTCTTCCATTGCCTCCCGCAGTTTGGTCAAACTCATGTTCGTAGCTTCGAGAACACTGTCCAACCATCTCGTCCTCTGCCGTCCCCTTCTCCTTGTGCCCGCAATCTTTCCCAACATCAGGGTCTTTTCCAGGGAGTCTTCTCTTCTCATGAGGTGGCCAAAGTATTGGAGCCTCTTACACCTTGCCAAACACACTTCCTCTCCTCACACAACACCAAAACTACTAACCCCTCCCCCATACCTTGCAAAATCCACCCACCCCCTCTCCTTAGAGCTTGCCAAACCACCCCTTCCTACTACCTTTAGAGCTGTTCCTCTGCAGCGCCCCTGGAATGCCCACTTCTGTCTTCTGCCTCTGTTTCTCTTCTCATACTCCAAAGCTGCTAAGATCGCTCAACAGCTCTCAGAAGGCTGTGATCACACTGCAATTTGCAATGCCACCTATTGGAAGCCAAGCAAACTGCTGCATGATGACAACCTTACCTTTTTATGATATGTAAACACACACACACACACACACACACACACACACACACGGAGGGACAATTAAAATAGGGAAATTATTTTGGATATTTCACGTCAGTTCAGATCTTCTGGGCCAAAGAAGAAATTGTAATGGGCCAAAGAAGAAAGCAGAACATTAGGACTCAGTTCAGACATAAACTTTTAGGTACCATGTTTTAATGACTGATGTTTTAATGTATTTTTAACCTTCTGTTGGAAGCAGCCCAGAGTGGCTGGGGAAACCAAGCTGGATGTGCAGCGTAGAAATAATAATAATAATAATAATAATAATAATTATAATTATAATTATAATAATAATTGCTATTGTTTTACTATTTGTAAATTGCTGCTGGCAATGTTTGTTTCTGATAAAGGTAAAGGAGCCCCTGACCATCAGGTCCAGTCGTGTCCGACTCTGGGGTTGCGGCGCTCATCTCACTCTATAGGCTGAGGGAGCCAGCGTTTGTCCGCAGACAGCTTCTGGGTCATGTGGCCAGCATGACAAAGCTGCTTCTGGCAAACCAGAGCAGCGCACGGAAATGCTGCTTACCTTCCCGCCGGAGCGGTCCCTATTTATCTACTTGCACTTGATGTGCTTTCAAACTGCTAGGTGGGCAGGAGCTGGGACTGAGCAACGGGAGCTCACCCCGTTGCAGGGATTCGAACCGCCGACCTTCTGATCAGCAAGCCCTAGACTCTGTGGTTTAACCCACAGTGCCATTGTTTTACTATTTGTAAATTGCTGCTGGCAATGTTTGTTTCTGATATGATGCCTTAACTTGAAATTTTATAGTATTTTTAGCACAGTGTTGTTGTTTTATTCTGTTCTTATCGTAGGTTGTCTTGCAGATCTGAAATGGCCTATTTGAAAGGTGGGTTTGAAATTGAACAAATAATAACTGAAAGAAACCCCAGACCAGGCAGATCAGGCCCACCAAGCATGTTCATCTTGATAAAGCACAGTGCTTCCCATGAGGCTTATTTGATGGAACAGCATAGTTCTCCCACTTACTCTCATCCTGGCCAATTGGCACCTGCTTCTGTCCACTCAAGGCAATCTTCCCTTTGGACATAACCTGCAGGGAGACAATATGTTAGGCCAGGGACAAAACCAAGAGTCCGCCCTAGAGATACAGAAAAAGGGAGAGGGGAGTGAGACAGGGAAAGACTAGAGTCGTGGATTTTGCTGTAGGAAAACTATAGGCTAGCAGTGAGATTTTGAGGTATCTTGAGTTTCGAGGGAGAAAAAGACGTGGTCACAGTACAGATAGCATGGCAGTTGCGTGTCTGATATAGGTGTTTGAAAACACATTTGTCTTATTCACACAATGCATTTTTAGAGAGAACACCCGAGGGCTAAATTACTTGTAGCCCAGGAGATATGGGATCAGGATCTCACAATTTTTTAAGAGGAGGAGGAAGAGGACGAGAGCACCAGATCAGAGAGTTAGGGAGTACTGATAACTATATACTTTCACCAGTATGGCAAATGCAGCTGTGGAAGAAGAAAAATGCTAATTGGGAAAACAGTGCGCTAATTGGGAAAACCTCTTAGTCCTGGCACACACCCTTTCCACACCATGAATGGCGTTCACTCTATTTTATTGCTTTCAGCGCGCACACAATGTTATTTCTGAAGTGCCCCTGCAGAGCTTAGATGGAAGTGAGGTGGTCCAGGAAGAATTAAGAGAGTTGTAGCAAGACCCAGAGGACAGAAGATGAATGCTGGGGCTGGAGGAGAGAACACAGCTGACCTGAGATGGTCACATGAGCTTATTCCTCGGCAGCATCTTGGTGTCTGGCCAGCTCACTGTTTCTTGTTATTGTGATTTTGAAACCCCTATACACTAGGTGTGCATGCTAAGAGCAAAATGCCTTTGCTTCTGAAAAGCAATGGGCCTGTTCATATTATATTGATAACACTGATCTCAGCCTTACAAGTTTTAAAAAAGTAACCACAACAAATACTCTTAGATAAGGGTCGGCAAGGTTTACCTCGCCTGGGCCGGGTCACTCCCTTGGAGATCGCTCTGTGGGCTAGATCGCGTCTGTGCAGACATGATTTCTGGCATCTGCGCAGATGCGATTTCCAGCGCCGCGGAAGCGAGTCCCCACTCTGCGCTGTGCCGGTTTAGCGCAGCATGCAGTTCGGGGGCGGCTCATGGGCCATTTAAATGACCCCTGTGGGCCGCTTATGGCCCATGGGCCATAGGTTGCTGACCCCTGCTCTTAGATCTCTCTTTTACCATTTAATTTAACCTCAGGTTAGTGGCATCAAACTTTGCCCAATTCCCCTAAATATTACCTTTCCGCCCCTCCCCCCTCCACAAATGGCACTTGACACTTTTATATTTGGATGTTCTGGAGAATATATGCAGGTTTGAACTGCACACATGGTATTGAACCAGTTGCAAACCAATGACCACTCCAGCCCAGCAGTATTTTATTGGGGGTGTATTCCTCAGTATGTTCTTGACACAGTAATGGTGTTTTAAGGGTGGTGGATTTATTTATTCTGCTTTAGTTTGTTCTGCAACGCTTCCACGTTACTGCTGTCCGGAGGGGCTATAGCACAACAAAAGAACAAACATAAACCCAAACACTGATGGTTTAAAAAGTTTAGGGGTTTCAGCAGGAAGTTACAGGATATGTACTGATTGGAAGTGAAGCCGTGAGACTCCCCCAAAACGTTCGCAAGTGCAAACAGTATTGGAAATGGGATTGCGTGTAGCCGCCCCAATAGCATCAATGAGCATAAATTGTTATGAATGTGCAATAAAGAGGATGTCTTATTTCTGCCCCCCCCTTTATACTTTTTTTCAGGTCAATATTAGTCAGCGGCAAAGTGCCCCATCAACATAAGTCTGAGAAAAATCTCTGCTTGAGGAAAAGCTTCTTTTAGCCGTTTTCCTGTTAGTCTTCTGTTTTCTCTCTCTCTGCTGAGATTCTTTCCCACCTTCTTTAATATTGCCTCTCCTTTAAGCTTACATTTTTCTTCTTCTTGCTTTGTTTTCTTTCCCTTCCCCCCCTGTACACGATTTGCTTCTTTTCATCATACTGCTCCAGGCGTTTCCACCAACTGCCATGGGCGTACCCAGGATCAAAACTAGGGGGGGGGCACACCAGCCACGCCCCCACACCCAGCCACTCAATTGGCTGGCTGGCAATGACGTGGCCAGGATCCCCCAGGAGGCATGGTCAATGTCCACGCCCCCCAGAGGAAAAGGGGCCGTTTTCCAGCCATTGCTGAGGCGGCAGGCTTGTGCTTCTGCCTCACCCGCTCCTTTACCGGCAGCGGTGACTAAAACAAGGCAGCAGCAGGGAAGCTGCCTCCGTCGAAAGAAACCTGGACCTGGGCTAACTTCAGCCCACACTCCTTCAAGTCACAGCGAGCACAGCACAGAAAGTGCTGCCCCACAATGCTCCGTGGCACCTCATTTGCATACATGCTTTCCGTCGACGGAGGCAGCTGGCAGCGTTTCGCTGCAGCCAAGTACACAATTATATGGTGTATCACTGAACAGTGCAGTTTAAAGTTATCAGTGTCGGCCGGCTCGCGGGCCCCTGTCCCGTAACGAGCTGTGAGTTCCTTCTTTCAGGTGTCAGTTTTAAAAAAAAGCCTTGCGGGGGTGGAATGAGGCTCCAAAAATAATAATAAATCTGCTCCGCGCCAGTCAGTAGCTGGGTGGGGGAGGGGGAGCGCTGCGTCACCCTCCAAGCAATGCCGCCACCGCTCGCCCTCTCTGCCCCCAGCCCAGCGCGCACTGGGGAGAGCGAGGCGCGGACTCGGGATGGGACTTTTGAGCCGCTTCTCTTCCCTTCACCAGCGCGCCATAACCATTTAATTTTTTGCTTCGGGGGGCAGCTGCCCCCTTCTGCCCCCCTGGCTACGCCTATGCCAACTGCTACTCACTCACCAAGTAATAGAAATCTACGTGGTCGGCTTCCCGGCCCAGTTCTTTCCGATCAAGGATGTAATCTACCAGGACTTCCTGATCCTTTCCACAGGGCAGCTCTTCCTCCACATGCTGGATCTCGAGGAAACTGTTGCTTTCTGAGTAGAAGGGCATCAGCCATATGAAAGCTTCATTCCGTATTGTCTCCAGGAGGTCAGGGACCTCAGCCGGTTTTAAAATAGTGTACCTGCCCTAGAAAGCAAAAAGGGACAGGAGGCATCAGAAACAAACCATGGGTCAAAGGTTCTTGGGTGGTGACTGAAAGAACCAGATGCACCTCAGAGGTTAAAATACAAAAGAAATTGAAAAGCTAATTGCACTGATGACGACAATGACATGGGTTAAGGATAAAAGGAAGGTGTATTAAGGCTCATTTGCAAAAGTTCCAACAGGCACTTGCATAGGATGAATAAGCAAAATTGAAAAAGGAACAAAAGAAATCCTTTATTTGTTATTTAAATTTATATGCTGCTAGCAACAACAACAGCAAAATAATTTTTCTTAATTATTATTTTTTAAATAAATAAATCTACCCATAATAAGGTAACAGAGCTCGGATACAATAACCAACCATGATAACACCCAATCCATGCTAAACATCTTAAGAAAGCGTCACCAAGTTACAAATTTAGAAGGCACACAGCTGTGAAAGGGCGTGGCTCTGTGCTTCTGAATTTGCCACTACAATGCTACTCCTTTGCCAATATGCTCCTGACTCACCCGTAGAGAAACCTGAGTATCTTTCCATTCTGTTGTGTCCAAAGAGAAAGCAACTTCGCCATTCTCATCTGTGCGGTAAGGAAGGTTTGTCTCTATGCCAATGACATCGACAGTAAGATAGACCGTCTCATTCTTGACGGGTGCTTCGTTGATGGTGCATTTCATCTGCAAGAACAAACTGGGAGTTAATGCCATGCTAGTCTCCTCTGATGGCAATTAGGTGGGCTATAAGATGTAACTGGATTTACTGAAACAACTTTCCTCTTTCCTAGATTGCACGAAATATAAAAATAATTTGTTAAAAGAGGCTCTTTCAAGTAAAGTTGAATTAAATATATGAATAAGTCTGCAGTCCTGTATGCTGTTGTGGGAAGTCAATCCCATTTTAACTCAGTGAGGGTGACCTCCGAGCAGACAGATACAGTCATACCTCAGTTTAAGTACGCTTTTGTTTGAGTACTTTCAGTTTAAGTACTCCGCGGACCTGCCTGGAACGGATTAATGTACTTTCCATTACAGTGGAACCTCTGTTTACGACTACCTCCGTTTACAAAAACCTCCATTTACGAATGCCGCAGACCTGGAAGTGTTTACATCCGGGTTCCGTGGCATCAGATGCGCAGGCGCGATCTGCGCAGCGCGTGTGTGCGCCGAAGCGTGCCTTCGATGAGCAAATGCCCCAGCAAGCGAACGCCTCCACGGAACGGATTGCGTTCGCAAACCGAGGTACCACTGTACTTTCAATGGGAAAGTTTGCTTCAGGTTAAGTATGCTTCAGGTTAAGTTCAGACTTCCAGAAATAATTACACTCATACTTCGGGTTAAGTATGCCTCAGGTTGAGTACTCCGCAGACCCGTCTGGAACGGATTAATCCACTTTCCATTGCTTTCAATGGGGAAGTTCGCTTCAGTTTATGAACACTTCAGTTTAAGTACAGATTTCCGGAACCAATTGTGTACTTAAACCGAGGAACCACTGTACAGTTTTGCACACGAGGAGGGTCTATGAACTACCGTAGGTATGCATGCATGCCAAAGGCACAAATCTCTTCGCAGAAACAAAAGAGTGGTCTTGGTTCAGAACATTTTCTGTAACTTGGATCTGACAAATGCTCCTAAAATACATGGCTTTTGGTCATGTAAGCTTGAATATAGAAGTTAGCATTTAAACCTCGCTGGACGCCCTCCCATGTGAAATATTTGTTTATTTCCTTATCTCTTCAAACCTTGAGCATCACCTTTAAAAACACCCTCTCCCCATCCTTCCAGTCAGATACTGAGCTATTTTACGCGGCTGAACTGTCTCCTCAGCTATCTGGTTGAGAGAGAGATTGGGCAAAGCTGTATTTAGAACCTCACCTTTCCAGTGTATGGAAATCCCTGCTTATAGAATGGGTTGAGATTTAGGAACTGCACGTTTGCTACTCTGGTGACAACAGAGAAGGCACCGGTTCCTGCGACTGTCACTCCTGAAAAGAGAGGTGATATCTGGACTCAGCGCAGCTGTGGGGAGCGTGTGACACACACACACACACACACACACACACACACACACACACACACACACTGGGGGGGAGTAGCAGCATTGTATAGAAGGATGTGTACACTTATGAAGAAATCCATGACCTGGAGCATGAAAAGCAGATTGACAGTGTATGGGTAAAAATTGTAGGAGAGAGACACAACAGTGACCTTACTGTCACTGTTCTTGCAGGAGGAGACTGAGATGAGATATGATGGCCATCTTCAAATATCTTAAGGGCCGTCACATGGAGGAGGGAGCATGCTTGTTTTCTCCTGATCTGGAGGGTAGGACTTGAGCCAGTGGCTTCAAGTTGCAAGAAAGGAGATTCCAACTAAGCATTCGGAAAAAACTTTCTGACAGTACGAGCTGTTCAGCTGTGGAACAGACTCCCATGAGAGGTGGTGGACTCTCCTTCCTTGGAGGTTTTTAAACAGAGGTTGGATGACCACCTGTCATGGATGCTTTAGCTGATATTCCTGCATTGCAGGGGGTTGGACTAGATGACTGTTGGTGTCCCTCCCAACTCTAAGATTCTATTATTATTTTACTATATACCCCACCCATCTGACTGGGTTGCCCTAGCCGCTCTGGGCAGCTTCCAACATATTTAAAAACACAATTAAACATAAAAAAATCTTCCCTCTACAGGGCTGCGTTCAGATGGCTCAAGGGTCGGATAGCTCCATACCCTCCAACTTTTCTCCAATGAATATAGGGATGTCCTAAGGAAAAGCAGGACATTCTGGCCTCAAATCAGAAACTGGGACGACATCTGTAAATCTGGGGCTGTTCCTGGAAATTAGGGACACTTGGAGGCCCTGAGGCCCTGAAAATGCACCACACAGAAGCAATGGCCACCTCCCCCAAATCTAAAAACTGTAAAAATGTTGTGAAAGTAGAAAGGAAGAGAGAGAAGATCAAACAAGAGTTTGATCAGGGGGTTTGGGCTGGGTGTCCATCAGTATGCGGATGATACCCAGCTCTACCTCTCTTTCAAATCAGAACCAGTGAAGGCAGTGAAGGTCCTGTGTGAGTGCCTGGAGGCGGTTGGAGGATGGATGGCGGCTAACAGATTGAGGTTGAATCCTGACAAGACAGAAGTACTGTTCGTGGGGGACAGGAGGCGGGCAGGTGTGGGGGACTCCCTGGTCCTGAATGGGGTAACTGTGTCCCTGAAGGACCAGGTGCACAGCCTGGGAGTCATTTTGGACTCACAGCTGTCCATGGAGGTGCAGGTCAATTCTGTGTCCAGGGCAGCTGTCTATCAGCTCCATCTGGTACGCAGGCTGAAACCCTACCTGCCTGCGGACTATCTCGCCAGGGTGGTGCATGCTCTAGTTATCTCCCACTTGGACTACTGCAATGTGCTCTATGTGGGGCTACCTTTGAAGGTGACTCGGAAACTACGACTAATCCAGAATGCGGCAGCTAGACTGGTGACTGGGAGCAGCCGCCGAGACCACATAACACCGGTCTTGAAAGATCTACATTGGGTCCCAGTACGTTTCCGAGCACAATTCAAAGTGTTGGTGCTGACCTTTAAAGCCCTAAATGGCCTCGGTCCAGTATACCTGAAGGAGTGTCTCCACTTCCATCACTCTGCCCGGACACTGAGGTCCAGCACCGAGGGCCTTCTGGCAGTTCCCTCGTTGCGAGAAGCCAAGTTGCAGGTAACTAGGCAGAGGGCCTTCTCGGTGGTGGCGCTTGCCCTGTGGAACGCCCTCCCAACAGATGTCAAAGAGGAAAACAACTACCAGACTTTTAGAAGACATCTGAAGGCAGCCCTGTTCAGGGAGGCTTTTAAGGTTTAATAGATTGTTCTGTTTTATTTATCTGTTGGAAGCCGCCAGAGTGGCTGGGGAAACCCAGCCAGATGGGCGGGGTATAAATAATAAATTATTATTATTATATAAACATCAAAACCTCTATTTCCCCATTTCTGTACCTGTTCCTTCTTCTTCAAGTTCTGCAGAAAGCTGAACAAAATCAGTAAAGCCCCTCTCTGGCAGTTTTAAATCGGTTGCATTAATTGTGAAAGAAGCATAACCATTCTTGTCTGTCTGAGGGAACAGAGATGAAAAATTATATTAGGAGGCAAAGGCAGGTGGTTAAGGACTCTCATTTTAGAACCAAGGGCAGCAGCAAAGTGGGATTTCAGGGCAGGAGTATAGCCGCTCGTCTCAGCCCTTTCAGTTAGCTTACTTGGCCTGTGTAGTTCAATTGAATTGCATCGAATGGTCTCACTGGAGTCTCGTAAAAGAAGTAATATGATTGGTCTCGAATTACGCGTAGATCTACTTTCCCACGAACAGGCTTCCCATATGTGTACCTGCAGCAGAAGTGGGGGAACAGTATCATGAAGTAAACCCCCTAAAGTAAACAGTCAACTTTATTTTTTTTTGGGGGGGGGGAGGTTGGAAATGGAGCTAGCAGCACCAAAAAAAAAAAAAAAAAACACCCAAAGAGAGACATTCTTGATTGAAAAGTTTATACAGTGGTACCTCGGTTTATGAACACAATTGGTTCCGGAAGTCTGTTCATAAACTGAAGCGTTCATAAACTGAAGCGAACTTTCCCATTGAAAGTAATGGAAAGTGGATTAATCTGTTCCAGACGGCTTAAACTGAAGCGTTCATAAACTGAAGCGAACTTTCCCATTGAAAGTAATGGAAAGTGGATTAATCCGTTCCAGATGGGTCCGCAGAGTACTTAAACTGAAGCGTTCATAAACTGAAGCATGGGTGTAATTGGTTCCAGAAGTCTGTTCATAAACTGAAGCGTTCATAAACTGAAGCGAAATTTCCCATTGAAAGTAATGGAAAATGAATTAATCCGTTCCAGATGGGTCCGCGGCGTTCATAAACCGAAAATTCATAAACCGAGGTGTTCATAAACCGAGGTTCCACTGTAGTAGGAAAATCACTTTAGGGTGTGTTGTTCACATTACTGCCTTTGAGCACAGCAAAGTTGCTGTTCTCCAGCACTTCCCTCCCAGCTGGTCACATAAACACACTTCAAACAGTGTGAGATTCGTTTCTGCTTGTGTAACACACTATGGACATTGACGGGGCAGGGATGTCTTTATCCCATGGGTCAGCAAACCAAGGCCCGTGGGCCGGATCAAGCCCAATTGCCTCTGGATCCTGCCTGCGGACGGTCCAGGAATCGCTGTGTGGATCGCCAGCACGTGCGTTCTTTCCCTCTCCCTCACACGGTGGCGCCGCCTCCTCCTCCTCCTCCCTCCCTCCTCCTGGCTTCTCCCCGCCCTGCCTAGAGGAGGAAGGGGGCTGGGCTTTTTTGGGCCCAGCAGCAGCAGTGCTTGAGCAGCCACCATTTTAAACAGCTCCTCTCTGGAGCCCTTTCGCATGCCGCTCATCATCCCTCTCCTGCCGCCGCCAGCCCCTGCCGTTCGCAGGACATAGGTAAGCAGCCACTAGGGCCCATGGTGCTCTTGCATCATTCCCCCCCCCCAATATAGTCCAGCCCCTCACAAGGTCTGAGGGACAGTGGACTGGCCCCCTGCTGAAAAAGTTTACTGACCCCTGTGCAAAGGTGCTCACATCTTGGCTAGAGATGAGTTAGGAAAGGCTTCAGGGCTTCCAAGCTGACTTGAGAAACAACACATCAGCCGTTTTATCTTAAAGCAAAGCTCATGCATTTTGGATAGGGCAAATGAAATGTGGACACAGCCTTAGGGAGAGATTTCCCCTGTGAATTCACACTCTTAATTTTACCCAGGGACTGCCATCTGTCCAGATTTTAATTTGCTCTGAACTAATTTTAAGATGTATTTTAATTAATTGATTGCCTGTTTTTATGTTCTTATGTTCTTTGTAAGAAGATGTTAGCCGCCTTGAGTCCGGCTCTGGCTTGAGGAGGGCGGGGTACAAATTACAAATTATTATTATTATTATTGAAGAAAGAACACCTGATCCATAGGTGCAGACTCCCTGGGGCCTTGGGTGCCTGAGCACCCACAAAATTCCCCATGAAGGGCTGGGCACCCACAAATTTTGGTGCCAGGGCCATGCATGCTACATGGCACCCACAGCCCTGGGCACTCACAGTTGTGAGGCCAAGCTGGAATTCCTGACCTGATCCCACACTGTCTGAGAAAAGATTGGAGGCGGGCATGTCAGAACAATCATTTTATACCACCCAGAGACTTTCTGAAGGGAATGAAAATTTCACTAGTCATTATAGCTTTTCATCTTCACAGTTGCCACAGAATCATTCCCAATGATGTTTCACATGCAGATGCAAAGATTACTTGATGGCCTGTTGTGGAGAAATGGAGGAAATGTGGAAAGTATGTGTATGAGGGAGCAGGGAGGGAAGAAGTGGTGCTTGACTTTTTTCCTGCAAAGTGACAGAAAAGGAAAAGAAGCTTTCTGGACAGACAGACAACAAAAAACTAGACCATAATTGATAGATCAGTGGAAGAGAAAGAGAGAAAAATGTGAGTGGAAAGAAGCCGGACTGGAACAAACAGATTTGCTTTACCGAATACCTCAGGCGCTTGGAATATCCTTTTCCCCCTCTGCAATTTAGTCCTCCAGAGAAACAGTGCCGATGCCTGCCTATTCTGTCCTCATTATTGGGGGTGAAATATTCTCCTCCAGCAACAGTTGGCATAGTCTTTAAGGACACCACAAGAATTTGCTCACCTGCCAAACACCTTGACTTGAACTTCTTCATCCGCCCTGGTGACAATTTGCGGGAGTTCAAACTGCACTTCATATTTAGGCAGCACTGCAATGGAGAGAAGAAGAAGAAGAAGAAGAAGAAGAAGAAGAAGAAGAAGAAGAAGAAGAAGAAGAAGAAGAAGAAGAAGAAGAAGAAGAAGAGAGCAGTAAGGGATGCTTTAAAAAGACGAAGAAGAAGAATTGGAATGGCAGATTTCTAAAAACACCAAGACCAATAGTTTTGGCGCAATTGGATAAAAGATACAAGAGGAGAACGTTAACCCCAGCAAGTGCTGCCATCTGGTCAGATTTTGCTTCTGCAGCGTATTTCGATTTTAAAAGCAAATTAACAAAACTCCAAACCAGAAGAGATCCTCTTTATGGATCTTGCACATCACATCTTGCTTGCCCCTAAACTGAACTTAAAATGCACACACCTATAGATGTAGATCAGGCACCCCCAAACCTCAGCCCTCCAGATGTTTTGGACTACAATTCCCATCATCCCCGACCACTGGTCCTCTTAGCTAGGGATCATGGGAGTTGTAGGCCAAAACATCTGGAGGGCCGCAGTTTGGGGATGCCTGATGTAGATGCTCTAATTTAGCAGGTGGGTGGAAGGAAAAGGAGGCATTGTTTTACCGTCCTTCAGGGCCATTTTTAGCATTATATTATCATAGCCAGCTGGCGATGCAATAAGGTTTTGACCTAACTTTGATCTCCTCGTTTTTCCTCTGTCGCATGTGGGATGGTTGCAAAGTGACAGGTGTCAAATTAGTATGCATTTCTTCACTGACTATGTTCACTGGGGCATTGTATCAGATGCATTTGTGAGCCAGTGCAGTGTTTAGAGTGTCTGATAAGGACCAAGGATACCAGAGTTGAACCTGCCCCCAAACTCTGCCATGAAGCTCACTGGGTGACTTTGGACCAACTGTTGCCTCTCAGCCTAACCTACCTCACAGGGTTGTTGCAAGGATAAGCTCTTAAGAGGACCATATATGCCACCTTGAGTTCATTGGAGGAAAGGTAGGATATAAATGTAGCTATATATATATATACAGTGGTACCTCGCAAGACGAATGCCCTGCAAGACGAATTTTTCGCAAGACGAATGCGTCTTGTGATCTGATGGTGACTCGGAAGACGAATTCGTTTTGTGAAAAATTCGTCTTGCGAATTGCAGTTTCCCATTGGAATGCATTGAAATTTAATTAATGCGTTCCTATGGGCAAAAAACAGAAATTTCAATGCATTCCTATGGGAAACCGCGATTCACAAGACGAATTTTTCGCAAGACGAATTGACTCGTGGAACGAATTAAATTCATCTTGTGAGGTACCACTGTACTGGTGTGTGTGTGTGTGTGTGTGTGTGTGTGTGTGTGTGTGTGTGTGTGTAATATCAGCACCTCACAATTCTACCTCCTCCCAGATCTTTTCTCTAGAATGTCACTGCTGCATTTTGTTCCAGGAAAGTCAGCAACGTATTAAAGAGTTCCTATCTTTGCCATTCACAACATCTAGACAGTTGTATAGTAAGCCCTCAACTTATGACGGGGGTTACGTCCCAGTGATCAGCGCCAAACCAAAATCGCATCTAGTCAAAATACATTGGGTTCAATGGTGGGTGGGATTGCCCAAGTCTTTCCCCCCCAGACACCTGCCCGCTTTCTGCCCCCCTTTTGATTTGATTTTTTTTGCCAAGCACATAAAGCTGAATGTGCAAAAGCTAAATGTGTATAAGTTGCAGGCTTACTGTACAGGCACGAGTCTTTTCTGCAGGTGACCTAATGACTAATGCGTAGAAATCCCTGCTGTTGTGTTTGCCTTCTGCATTTTGAACAGCTGAAAATGTCAGTATTGAAAGGGACTTCAGGGCAGGCAAATCTCTCTTCCTTTCAGAGGCGCCAAGTTCACGCACATTGGAAGGAAGCCATGAGGCCTGATGTAGCCCTCTACCAGCATGGGGAGGCCCTGCTACTACAGCAGGGAGACACCATGTGTAAGGGCAATCTACCCGGAAGGAATTTGTTTTCCGAGGAGATGCTGATACGGATGACGTTATGGGCATACCTGCCAAGTTGCTGTCGGAGAAATAAGGGACCGGGCGGAAGTAGCAGGTTGGAAGTAGCGCTGCTGCCATTTTGGAACTGGGCGGAGCATGCTCAGAAGTGACTTTTGATGCTGCTTTGCCCAGTTCCAAAATGGCCGCCGCGCCAGAAGTCGCACTGCAGCCATTTTGGAACTGGGCAGAGCAGCATCAAAAGTCGCTTCTGAGCATGCTCCGCCCAGTTCCAAAATGGCCGCCGTGCCAAAATAAACCGGGAAAAACAAAAAAAATCCATTTTTTCAGCTAGGAACACCTGGGAAAACGGGGATTTCCCGGGGAATACGGAAGACTTGGCAGCTATGGTTATGGGTGCCCTGCCAGCCAGCTGTTGACATTTCTTCCAAGCCCTGCTGCTGCCTTTCAACCTGCTTTTTCTCCCATTCCTGCTGCCTCCAAGCATTTAAGCATGGCATTAGGAGTCGGCCCTCCAAACGCAGCTATCTGGGCTTCCCAAGAAACCGGCGGGGTTAGCTGGCTCAAGACTTGAGCCACTGGCCCCCAAGCATCTGTGCTAGGCCAATCACGGAAGTGGCTCTGACTACCCTTTCCTTGCTTAGAATGATTTCTTCTCCCCCAAAAGGGCATTACTTCTGAATCCTGCCAACAGGGGGGCCTTCCGCCACAGCAGGGAGGGACAATAGGGCCCTCTGCCGCTGTGGGGAGGCCACTCAAGATTGGAAGGGCTCAGGCCCATGTGAGCACAAGGATGGAAGAAGGAAGAAATAGCAACAAAAGAACAATGGCAAGAAAAGTTGGTGAACTTGCAAAACTAACTTAGAAATTACGTGAAAAGGACAATCGGGAATCCAAGGAAGAATGGGAATTATTTACAAACCATCTGAAGAATCAACAAAATGATTTACATTCGTTGGCAGGATTTGAATAAACACCCACAACTTTCTAGTAGAACAATGAGAATAATCAGGGAAGGGATATGTACAATTTTATAGTATGCAGAAATAATATGAAAAAATAAATCAGGTAAGGGAGCTGAGGGAAGTCTGGGGAGGGGGAGGGCCAGGGAGGGGAAGGGGGGAAGGGGGGAAATGTAGATGATTGTAGTATTGATGAATTGTATTGGTTTAATATTGATAAATTAAAATCTTTAAAAATGAAAGAAAAAAGGAAGGGGTCAGGCCCATCTCCACATACTTTGGGGGAGGGCTAAGCCGCCCTCAGCCCCATAGACTTGGAACCTAACAATAACAATAACAATTTATTATTTATATGCCACCCATCTGACTGGGTTGCCCCAGCAGCTCTGGGCGTCTCCCCACAAAGTATTAAAAGCACAATAACACATCAACCATTAAAAACCTCCCTGAACATATGCTTCCTTTTATTCTTAGAGCGATTCTCGCAAGCCGTGTGATCTTCTTCAGAAACTTACCATATTCCTCCACAGTGAATCCTTTCTTATTTCTGTAGCCTCCTCCCATTTTGAAGTTGTACGTTCCCAGGACCGCTTCAGAGGCCAGAGGGAAAGACACATCCACAATGCCATTTTGAGGCGTCACGTCCACCCATTGGCCTATTCGGTTATCATTAGGATCCTGGGATAAGACCAAAAGGACCGTGAGGTTCATCCACTTGGCTGCAGCATTAATAATGTTCACATACCCAGGTGAACCACATCCTGAAGGAGGCTGGGCTATCCCAAGAAATGCTCTTGCCTGAGCTCCCGTCCCTGCAAACCGTGAGCAGGCGCTGACTAGACTGGCAGTACAGTCATACCTTGGTTCTCGAACAGAATCCACTCCGGAAGTCTGTTCGACTTCCGGAAACGTTCGAAAACCAAAGTGCGGTTTCCGATTGGCTGCAGGAGCTTCCTGCACTCAATTGGAAGCTGCAGAAGCTGCGTCGGACTTTTGGGTTCCAAAGAACGTTCGCAAACCAGAACACTCACTGCAGGTTTGCGGCATTCGGGAGCCAAAACATTCTAGTCGCAAGGCATTCGACAACCAAGGCATGACTGTAGAGTCACAAAGACGACAGGACAGTCCTCTATGACAGCAGTCTTCAACTTTTTCCAACCTGAGACCCACCTTAGTCCCAAGCTGCATTTGGGGTAGGGATAAAGGAATCCTCTCAGTTTCTAATTTTCCGCAATCTTAACTTCAGTTCTAGACATTTTCACATTAGATGATGGGGGTTGTTTTAAAGCCCTGGTGGAAATTTATCAGCATCTTGGTGCACGTTTCTCCGCACATGCACACTTTGGCAAAGCAATTTATCCTAACGGAATGGATTTGTCTCCATCTGCACCCTTTGGTGTAGCCCATGTGACGGGTATAGGGCTCTGTTGAGTTGTTTATGACTCAATTAGGAGCCTCTTATTATCGCCCGGCGCGCTTCCTCTCCGCTTCTCTGCTTCCGTAGAACCGGGCTGGCAGTAAAACACACACACAGCAGAGTTCTTCTTCTCACACAGCGAAAGCTTGTATAGCCGTTGGATAAAAAGCCTCTTAAGAACACACAGAGTCCAAAGTGTTCTAATAACTACTTAAGTTTATTCTAGAGAGAAAATAACAAACAACCTGGTGAGAGCGCAGACATCTTGCGACCGTCTCCCAGGCAGAAACGAAACCAACTGCAACATACAGAAACACTTCTGGTACATTCTGTAACATGATCTTCCTCAGTGGTCAGGTGCTACAGTACACAGTTAACTCTTTAGTTACTTGTTACTCATCACACCCCCTCTCACCTGAACACTGGGGATAGCGGGTATCCAAACTTACCCCAAAACCAACCCTTCACAGAATTCCCCATGCCGTTGGAAACTCAAGGGTTTTGTGAACCCATCTGCTAGGTTCTCTTGGCTTGGACAATACCTCAACTTCACCAAGCCTACCTGTATGCTCTGACATACGTTTCGGAAGCGGATGTCTAAGTGTTTGGTTCTGGCTTTGAACTGTCCAGACTCCGCCAGTCTCAAAGATGGTTGATTGTCGCCCCAAACAGTGATGGGCTGGCTACAATCACCCCAGATTTCCTGGACCAAACATCTGTAGTACTCCAATTCAGTGCATGTCGCAGACAACGCACAGAATTCGGCTTCCGTGGAAGACATTGCTATTAGGCTTTGCCTGCGCGACCGCCAACCAATCAGGGCATTTCCAAACTTGACTACCAAACCAGTTACTGACTTCCTGTCCTCCTGATTGGCCCAATCAGCATCTGCAAAACAAGTGAGTTGTGGCTCACCTTGCGCTGACATCTCCAAACAATACTCTTTGGTCTCCTGCAAATACCTAAGCACTCTCTTAATGCCATTCCAAGCATGCACGCTAGGTTTCGATGCTTCTCTACTGAGCAAATTGACTGCAAAAGCAATATCTGGTCTGCTCCATTGTGACAAATACAACAGACTCCCTAGCGCTGACTGAAACACTTCAGGACTCTCAAACGCTACTTTGTCCTTCACTTGCGACTCTTTCACAAAGTTTGTCTCCATTGGTGTTCTGACCCCTTTACAATCAGACATTCTGAACTTCTCAAGCAAATGTTCAATCTTGCCTTTCTGACTGAGCAAAAAACTTCCATCCTCAGTTCTGTCTATCTGCACACCTAGATAAACATTCACTGCACCTAGATTCTTGAGTTTGAACCTCTTGCCTAGCTCTTTTGCAAACTTCTGCACTTGCATCTGGCTCTTTGCTAAGCAGATCAAATCATCAACATAGACAAGCAACAGTTCTTGCTGTTCTCCTTCACCTCTGAGATACAGACAACTGTCAGCTAGACTCTTCCTGAAACCTAGGCTCTTCAAAACAGAATCAAGACATGAATTCCAATTTTTAGCTGATTGCTTCAGACCGTAGATCGACTTGTGCAGCTTCCACACCTGACCTGGCACGTCACTCTCAAACCCTGGAGGAGGTAACATGTACAACTCCTCCTGGAGGTCAGAGTTCAAATAAGCGGTGTCCACATCAAAGTGGTTGACCACTAGGCCTCTCTGCGCTGCAGTCGCTAAAAGCATCCTGAAAGATTCCGCTCTCGAAGTCGGACTAAAGACATCTGTGTAGTGGATTCCTTTCTTCTGAGTAAAACCTCTAGCCACTAACCTAGCCTTGTACTGAGGCTCTCCAGTCACTGTGGGTTTCAGCCTGTAGACCCACCTACAACTGACTGCTTTCTTACCTTCTGGCAACTGTGTAAGACTGTACACACCAAGAGATTGCATGGATTTCAACTCTTTCTCCATTGCAACTTTCCACTTACTAGCTTCTTCCACTGACAACTGTTGCACCTCTTCAAAGCTTTCAGGCTCACACACTGCTAGGTTCGCCCATACACTGACAGCTGAAAACCTTTCAGGTGGTTTACCTTTCGTGGTGCATTTTGAACGCCTTGGTCCCACATCTTCCCCCTCTAAATCCGAACTGCTTGTCTCTGACTGTGGCTCTCTCGGACTAGCAGCACTGTCAAGAGACCTACTACGCTTTGCAGCCCCCTCTGGGCTTGCTTTGGGTGAAGTGGGTGACCTACCACGTTTGCTGTACTTCCCAGGCTTGACCTGGGGTGAAGTCGGTGCGCTTCTGACTTCTTGCTTCACTTCCCTAGGAGCTACACCACTTGGACCAGCTGCCTGACCTGGATCTGGTCCTGCAGCACCTGGAACTCCAGCATCAGCTACCTGAGTTTCCTCTTCCTGGTCAAAACCTGAAGACCAGTCAAGAAGAACTTCGGGGTTAGCATGAATGCGTCTCCAGCCCTCTTGTTCACAGAACGTAGCACTCCTGCTAATGTGAACCCGGGTTTGGTCCCCCTCTGCTGGTACAAACCTCCAAGCCTTTGAGTTTGGTTCGTAACCACAGAAGATCATTTTTCTGGATCTTGATCCTCCCTTTCTGCGCTTCTGCTTTGGAATTAGAACCCAAGCCTCACACCCAAAAGTTCTGAAATAGTGCACCTTCGGAACTTTGCCATACAACATGTAGTATGGTGTGTTGTCCACAACTGAATTAAAAGCGCGGTTTGAACAAAAATTCACAAATTTATAGCATTCCCCCCAAAACTTCTGGGGTAGTCCTGCATCAAACAACGTTGCCTCCACCAGTTCAGACAGCGTTCTAAATTTCCTTTCAGCTAAACCATTCTCCTGTGGACTAAAAGGAGCGGTTTTTCTGTGCCTAATTCCCTTGCTGCGGAAAAACCCTTGTAGTTCTGCACTCAAAAACTCTCCCGCCCTGTCACTCTGAAAACACTGGACAGTGACGGAGAACTGTAGTTCTACTTCGGCTACCCACTCTCTTATCACTTTGGCAGCCTCCCCCTTCTCTTTCAGTGTTATGACCCAGGAAAAATGGCTGAAATCATCCAGAAGACACAAAACATATTTTGAACCACCTAAACTTAACGTTGACATAGGCCCAGAAATATCCAAGTGCACTAACTGAAATGGCTTTGTGCTCTTCCTCTCAGACCTAGGATAAGAGCATCTCTTCGTCTTCGCTTTCGCACATGCGCGGCATTGCAGGTGTTTTTGACATGGCTTGAACCTGCAACCTTTGACAAAATCAGGGGCCTTTTGCACATAAGGAAAAGACATGTGACAATATCTTCTGTGCCAAGCATGAATACAATCCTTATGGATAGCGCCCTCTGTGCCCTTTGGGGTATTGGCACTTTTAGCCTGAGCATCACCAGTGTTACTTCCACCTGCTTGCCCCCTCCCATCTAGGACAAACAGACCATCAGACCCAACAGTAACACTTACCAGCTCAGCCCCATCTCTGGCAATTTTGCAAACACCATTGGCAAAACTTATTTCAAAGCCCTCACGCAATAAGCAAGACACACTTAAAAGACCATTTTCCATGCCTGGTACAACATAAACATCAAGGTTAGTGTCTAAGCATTGCATATGAAAAACACCCTTGCTTTTAATTGTTCCAGAAGAACCATCAGCAAGATGCAGGCTTTTTTCTTCTTCAAGTGGCCTGCAGTTCAGGATCTGTCCTGAAGGAGGTACAAGATGATGGGTGCTGCCTGAGTCGATAATAAAAGTGAAACTGTCCTGTCCTTTGTTTCGAATCGTTGCTAAGGCAGCAGAAAGATGACGGCTGACAGGGTTATCTGGAGTTTTCCCACGTCCTCTGCCTCGGCGCTGCTGGCTAGTCCCACGACCACGTCCGCTGGGTTGCCTGGCACCTGGCTGAGTGACCTTGGCTGCTTCCGGAGCTGGGCAAAATCTCACTACGTGCCCAGGCTGCTGGCACCGATAACAAAGCCTTGTTGCGCACGCACTCACAGTGGATTCCTCAGTGCTTTTTACTGCACCCCCACTGGCTTCTCTGTGCCCACGGCCCCCCTTCTCAGCCGATTCTTTCTGGCGTCTCTGTTCCTCATCCGCCAAACGCCCAGAAACGTAAGCAATCGTGAGTTCAGATTCAGGCATTGACTCAAATGTTAAACACAAATGTTCATAGGCGTTTCCCAAACTAGACAGCAAAATATAAACTTTTTCCTTCTCTTTGAACACAAGCTCATGCCGCTGCAGCTTATGGAATGCATCAATCACATTGGCAATGTGCTCCTTAATGGGTTGCCCTGGTCTCAGTCTCAACTCAAAGAGATGCCTCATAGCATGCAGCTTAGCTCCAGCTGTTTTTCTCTGATGGACCCTTTCCAAACTGTCCCAGGCTTCCTTGGCATTTTCAGCATTTTGCACATAGGGCAGTTGTGTAGCATCGCAGCTCATGGCAATGGCACATAGAGCCTTATTGTCTTTTCTGGTTTCTGCTGCAAACCTCTGTGCTTCAGCTGCTGAATTATCAGCGACAGGGGTTGGAGGATTTAACACACAAGTCCATAAATCCTTTCCTAGCAACCACATTCTGGCCCTTTCTCTCCACTCTGCATAGTTGTCGCCATTCAACCTCTGGAACGGCACGACAAATGACTCCTGTAGCTGCTCCGCCATCTTGTCCACCCCCGGGCTCCGTGTCTGTGTACTCACTCAGAATATCTCACGTTGCTCCTCCGGGTAGACTGCGGATCCCAGCCTTCTGGTACAGGGTCTTTCTGCTAGCGAGTGCATCTATTGATTGCCGACTGCAAAAACAACAGGTTTCTCCCAGCTAGCTCTTTACACCGGCTTTCTCCACGGCTTTTACAGCTGCAATCACCTTTTATTGCTTTGGTGATTGATTAGGTTCTATGACCCATAACCTGTGACGGGTATAGGGCTCCGTTGAGTTGTTTATGACTCAATTAGGAGCCTCTGATTATCGCCCGGCGCGCTTCCTCTCCGCTTCTCTGCTTCCGTAGAACCGGGCTGGCAGTAAAACACACACACAGCAGAGTTCTTCTTCTCACACAGCGAAAGCTTGTATAGCCGTTGGATAAAAAGCCTCTTAAGAACACACAGAGTCCAAAGTGTTCTAATAACTACTTAAGTTTATTCTAGAGAGAAAATAACAAACAACCTGGTGAGAGCGCAGACATCTTGCGACCGTCTCCCAGGCAGAAACGAAACCAACTGCAACATACAGAAACACTTCTGGTACATTCTGTAACATGATCTTCCTCAGTGGTCAGGTGCTACAGTACACAGTTAACTCTTTAGTTACTTGTTACTCATCAGGGGTGCCCCCCCCATCAATAAAAATACAGTGGTACCTCGGTTTAAGTACACAATTGGTTCCGGAAGTCTGTACTTAACCTGAAGCGAACTTTCCCATTGAAAGTAATGGGAAGTGGATTAATCCATTCCAGATGGTCCACGGAGTAGTCAACCTGAAGCGTACTTAACCTGAAGCGAACTTTCCCATTGAAAGTATTGGAAAGTGGATTAATCTGTTCCACACGGGTCCGCGAAGTACTTAAACTGAAAGTACTCAAACCGAAGCGTACTTCAACCAAGGTATGACTGTAAATAAAAATGCATAGCTGAGTTTCTTCCCTCTCCTAACAAACGGCTTGCCCCACCTAATAAAAATCCTGGCTACACCCATGTGTGCACCATATAATTGTTGTACAAAATTGGGGGCTGGCCTTTATAGCCCAGCTCCCCAAAGGGCTCAGAGTCCCCTAAGCCCAGAGAAGAAGGCATGGAGGCAATAACCAGTAGAAGAAAAGCAAGACAGATATTTATTTATTTTTGTGTTGCAATGGAGTCCCCCCACCCCTGTATAACACATTCAAAGCAGTATCATGCCACTATGGCTTCCCCCAAGGAATCCTGGGAACCATCATTTGTGAAGGGTGCTGAGAGTCCTAATGAAAGATTCCCTTATTCCTCGTCTTGCAGCCAGGGCCGGTGCGCTAATATAGGCAAACTAGGCCACTGCCTAGGGCGCTGCAGGAGCAGCCAATCAGAAGCTGCGGGCACCTCTGGGCGGGAGGAAGCGGCCAGAAGCGGTCGAGAGCAGGAAGGAAGCGGTGCCGGCAGCGGCACGGAGACAGCGTCCGCTGCCCAGGCCAGCAACATGGGCTCTGTGCCCCTTTTCATCCCTCCTGCCATTCACACTGGGGGGGGGGGTCACGCCAGAAGGTGACCTCGCCTAGGGCGTCAAAAACCCTAGCACCGGCCCTGCTTGCAGCCAAAAGAGACAGATTTCTTTCTCTTTCCTTCTGCCTTGGTCCCTTCCCTTCCTCCTTCTGCCAGAGCCAAGTGTGTATAACTGAATTCACGCAAATAATATGCATGTATGATGCAGGTGCACTGTACTGTATTTGCATTTCAAATGAAGCTTCCACTGTTACCAAGGGAGTCTTCCCTTGAAAACCAAAAAGCAGCTCTGGGGAGGTGTTTTCTTTTATTGGAATGTGGCAGGGCGACAAAGTTAAATCCCCCTCCCTGCCTCCATTCTCACAGTCCTGAGGCTGCCATTTATATAGTAAAAAATGTACATTTTGATTGCATTCAGGCAATTAACATCACATTTAGTTTGCAATAGTTTGGGGGGCCAAATCCAGAAAGGCAATTGGCATCTTCTTATATTGCTTTAGCAGTTGCTGGCAGCTTTTTGGGAGAATGCAGGCAACCATTGACCAAAGAGTTATTAAAATTTACCACAGTGGGGGCAGCAGCAGCACCAGGGGAGAGACTGCTGACAGACTCAGTGTCTTTGGAAAGCATTCCTGACCCCCCCACCCACCCACCCAGGACCAGGCGTGCATTGAGAGTAGTAGAAAGCGGGTTCTCCTTCATGGAGAGCACATGTTGCGGTGGGGGCAACCATGACATCCCCTGTTGCTGGGTGGGTTAGACTAGTTGGCCACTGATTGGGTAACTTCAATTGTTGCTGGGGGAAAGTTTATGTTGCAAAAATTGATTGACGTTATGGTGCTTTTTAGTCCCTGCGCCCAGCGTTGAGCTTCCTCTTTTTGCTGCATGCATCGGATCACCCGTCCACCCTCCCTTTATTTAGGGCTGTTCTTGCTGGCCTTGCTATGCCTGTCATGGGGTCGTCTGCTTTTGGGACAGGGGCTCGGTAGGAATTTTCACCATTTGGATGGTTGGCTGGTGCCATTTGGTTTTTGCCTACTGCATAGCAAATCGTCACAACTTGTAAGGCTGCAGTTAGCCATTGGTTAATTGGTTAATTTGGTTGGTGGAGGGGTATCGATGGCCTGTGCCTGCCCCTCCAATGCTGCTGCTGCAAGGGTATTCCATTAAAGGAATCCAGGGGCTCGCCATGCTCTTATCCGAACCCCTGTCACAGGGCTAGGGCCACACAAGAGCCCCTGGGAGCATTTGGAAGAGGTGAGAGCCTGGCACCTAGCTTTATTCTCTCCCCAAATTGTTTACCCTTACTGACTTCACTGGCTGCATTGCATTGTCAGTTCTGTCCCCGGCCGGGGACAGATTGACTCAACCAATGCCTAAGCAACCACTCACATACTGTAATTCAATAAAGTTGTGCCAAAATTATGCCAAAAACAAAACAAAAATTTGGAGTGAATTGTGTCTTTATTTGAGGGTGTCCCGGGGATCCTCAACATGCAACAAACTCAGAGGCAGAAAGCACAGGTTAGCCGGAGCAGGGATGATGTAGGATAAAGGAGACTGAAGGGGTGGGACTTTACTTGGAGCAAAGCCTTTATCTAAGAGAGACCGCATTTCTTCGTCTCTGTGAATATTGAATAAACTACTTGGTAAGAACTCTTCTTGTTAATCTGCTTCTTGGCTGCCACTGTGGGAGGTAAGTACTTAATAAATGACCATATTCATAGAATATTGCAGCTTAGACCTAAATTTCCCACCCAGTGCTCTTTGATGGCATGTCTACTTAAGTTCAAGCCAAAAGCAAATCTATTTTAACAAGAGCAACTCACAGAAGGGACCATTGGGGTTGTTTTCCCTGTCAAAAAATATCCAGCAGCCTCTCCAAGCCAAAACTATAGTTCCCAGGTTTACAATTGCAACCACATTACTTTAAATGTGTAGTGCAGACATGCCCTGATGTTCAAGTGGTCTCAAAGGACAGGATGGGCACGAAAGGAAAAGATCACGACCAATCCTTGTTACTTACTCTCAGCTCCAACAAAGGGATCTGCAAATGGCAAGAGAGAGGGACAACGTCAGTGTCAATGGGGAACAGAGCAGCCTCCAGGTCCCCCAGAATTCTGTAAAACCAGTTAAAGAAATGACAGTTCTGTCCTGCCTGCACCCTCGAACTGACATTCGTAGCAGCATGATAAGATAGCGATTGCAGCCCATCTGTGGGCTATAGGAAATGAGGCTGGACCAGCTGTTTGCCTTGCTTGCCAATCTTCTGCCATAGAATCAGAATTCTAGAATTGTAGAGTTGGAAGGGACCCCAAGGGTCATCTAGGGTCACCTGCAATGGAGGAATCTCAGCTAAAGCATCCATGACAGATGGCCATCCAAACTCTGCTTAAAAACCTCCAAGGAAGGAGAGTCCACCACCGCCCCTACAGACCTACGTACAGTGGTACATGTACCTCTACTTACGAATAACTCTACTTACGAATGTTTCTACTTACCAACAGAGCTCCGTCCGCCATCTTGGATGCAGTTTAGATAGGATTTTTTCTACTTACGAATTTTTAGATAGGGTTGCTTCTACTTATGAATTTTTTCTCCCAATGCATTCCTATGGGATTCGACTTACAATTTTTTTTCGACTTACAAATGTGCGTTTGGAACGCATTAAATTCGTAAGTAGAGGTACCATTGTATATAATAATATAATACAATATAATATAATATAATAATAATTTATTATTTATACCCCGCCCATCAGGCTGGCTTTCCCCAGCCACTCTGGGTGGCTTCCAACAAAATATTAAAATACAATCCTGTAGTGATCCCAAAAGAATGGAGTAAACACTGAAATAGCAGAAAAATTAAGGATCACCCATAAAAATGTTTGCTAAACGCACACAAAAAGCCACCCCCACCCCAATAAACTAAATTGGTCAACCTATGCTGTCAAAACAGAAATTGTTAATGGGAACATCTGCTCAAGCACCAGCCTCCATCATGCTGATATTGATCATGTGACCACTAGAGGGCATGTAAAGAAAGGGTTCTGGTAGGACACAAATCCCACTATCCGAACACAAGAAATCATTTTTTAGGTAAGCGTTCACATAACAAGTTGACGATTTCCATTGATTCCTACGGGGAAATTTCTAATGCTTGAAATATTTACCCCAAAATGAAAGGGGAAAATAGAAAAAAAAACTTGGAAACCTTGCAAAGGATAAAGAAGGAAGGGCAGGAAAACCTTTCCCCTTCCTTCCACCATGGTTTATGGCAGGGGTGGGCAACCTGAGGCCCGTGGGCCGGATGCGGCCCAACCGCCTTCTCAATCTGGCCCGCGGATGGTCTGGGAATCAGTGTGTTTCTACATGAGTAGAATGTGTCCTTAAAATGCATCTCTGGATTATTTGTGGGGCCTGCCTGGTGTTTTTACATGAGTAGAATGTGTGCTTTTATTTAAAATGCATCTCTGGGTTATTTGTGGGGCATAGGAATTCCTTCATTTCCCCCCCAAAAATATAGTCCAGCCCACCACATGGTCTGAGGGATGGTGGACCGGCCCATGGCTGAAAAAGGTTGCTGACCCCTGGTTTATGGTGAAACAGCTGTCGTGAACCAGCAAAACACAAAACAGTAGGCTTGTTTAAGGCTGTTTATTTGTTTACAGCAGTACACGCAGGACTGGCTGTTCAGATATCTGAATCTGCAGTTTGTATCGTGAAGTTTGGGTACTAATTCCTCATGTTTCATCACCACTACAATGCTCCTCAGTGCATTTTAATACAGAGCTAATGTCTTGCAGAGACTCTGCCCCCAATTAACAAGCGAATGGAAGCATGAGAAACTACTAAAGATGTTCCCCTACTTGAGATATAACCAAGTATTTGTCGCTGGGTCCAGTAAGGAGACCTCCCTGGGCTTGTGACATTTTGAGGAATTGATAGTCTGTGATTATAATAAGAGACCAATACTTACAGCTTTATCGCTGGCCTTAAATTGATCATCAAGCTGCACAATTCGAAGTTTTACTGAAGGGGGAAAACAAACAAACAAACAATTTGTTTCTGGTTTTTGTTGTTGCTCTCACATACTTCCTTCATGTTGTTGCAGGTTAAAACCAAGGACTAGATCCCCCCCCCCCGCCGCTGAATTAGCAAAGCAAATTGTTGATGTCAACTTATTATCGTATGCAAATCTGTAGAGCACCTGGGCTCTTGAAAGGCACTTGGCTTTGGTTTAATAGCTTAGTTCTTGGAACGCTGAGTTTGCTTATTTGATTCCTATTTGCCGGGAACACCGTCCCATCCCCAAAGAAGGGGCAGATGCTGCAGTCATCTTCCTGGTTCCATGACCACTCCAATACCCACCTCTCTCTCCAGGCTTGTAAAAGGGCTTGTCTAGCTCCAAGAGGTTAAATGTGGAAGAGCTCTTGACCTGCACCTTCTTGGAAGCGTTTAAGTTCACGCTGTCACCCTGCAGGACTTGGATGAGAACACGAGCTATTTCTCCTTCCTTCACAGTGCCAAAGAGAAAAGCAAAACAGGTTCTAGCAGGAAGATCCAAGAACAGTAAAGTATTTTGCAGTAGAGAGGGTATGTCTCAAAAACTGCCCCTTGCTCTTCTACCTACTTCGCTCTCCCCTAGGGATCAGGGAGTCAACATCACACATACACACTTCCATTTATTACTCCCCCTTCCAATAGATATACACCCCATTCTCTCTCTTTGCAGTTCCACCTCCACCTGCTTCTCTATCCCCTCCTCTTCTCTTCCTCTTAAGTCATTTCCCCCTTCCTCTCTAATTTAAATTCTCCCAGTGCCAAGGGTGCCTGAAAGAAAGGGAAATGATTGGGAAATGCAAGACTTACCAATGGAATGTAGCGCTCTGTTTCCCCTGAAACAAAGTCTGGTACCTGAAGAGGGCAAGATGGAGGTGTGGGAATGTTAAGGATAGTAGGAAAGGATATACTGAATAAATATTATTCTTCCTTCACTCACGCTAGTGAGTGATGTAGCAGAGCAGATTCCCCTCAGTATAGCAGGAAGCTAATTTGCAGATTCGTTTGAATCTCTTTAGTTAAGTAATACAATCTGGCTTGCCCAGATGCATGTCCCCTTTTATCCCTCTTCAAAGAATAAAGACACGAGTCTTTCCTTTAAAAGTAACAAAAAGTTTACTCACATTTCAATTCACAATTTGATCCCTGAAAGGCGGGCTTTACTTAGTAGTTACATAACAAAGTCTGAGTTTGTCTCATATGGAGATTGAGCTCATGTGCTGCTGGCTGAGAGCCAGCAGACAGCAAAATTACATTAAGAGAACAAAATGGCTGCAGGAGATCAGCATGGCAGCAAGAGATCAGCATCAAGAGAGAGATCAAGAGAGAGAAAATGGCCACGTGACTCGGCTCTTTTATGGAGTTAGCCAGGGCCATGCCAATCTCCCAGATCACATGCAGGGGGAGGATGCTCCAGACCAGTGGAACAGGAAGTTACACTGACTGGAGCAGGCATCCCCAAACTGCGGCCCTCCAGATGTTTTGGCCTACAACTCCCATGATCCCTAGCTAAGAGGACCAGTGGTCAGGGATGATGGGAATTGTAGTCCAAAACATCTGGAAGGCCAGAGTTTGGGGATGCCTGGACTGGAGTAACATCCCCTTGCCTGTGCTCACTCTAGGGAAATAAGGAGGGTTGCACTTGACTTCCAATGGATTATATCCCATAGGAGGGATGGAAGAAAAGGGGTTAAGTAAAACAACAACAAAGGTACGAGATTAAAGCAGAAAACATATGAGAAGCATCTGTGAAAACTGGGTAGATTCAACCTACAAAGATGATTTAGTAGAGGAACCTTTGCTTTTTACCATGTTATATAATAATAATAATAATAATAATAATAATAATAATAATAATATATTATTTATACTCCACCCATCCATAGCTGCCAAGTTATCCCTTTTTTACAGGGATTTTCCCTTATGCTGAATAGGCTTCCTCGCGAGAAAAGCGAAAACTTGGCAGCTATGCACCCATCTGGCCAGGTTTCCCCAGCCACCATAGCTGCCAAGTTATCCCTTTTTTACAGGGATTTTCCCTTATGCTGAATAGGCTTCCTCGCGAGAAAAGCGAAAACTTGGCAGCTATGCCAGCCACTCTGGGTGGCTTCCCTCAAAATATTAAAATACATCGGTCTGTTAAACATTAAAAGCTTCCCTAAACAGGGCTGCCTTCAGGTGCCTTCTAAAAGTCTGGCAGATGTTTTTTCTCTTTGACATCTGGTGGGAGGTGAAATGTATCTGGGCATGGAATATATTTTCGCCATAGGGGAGTTTGGCCAGCTAGTCCTGGGCTCAGTTGAGGTCATTGTCTCCATTCATAACCTATCCCTGCTCCCCACCCCACCATCATTCCTCGACCCATTCCCACACCTGCCTCTTCACCAGCTCTGTCTGGGAATTTTGCTCCAGCTGTACATAATGCTCTCTGTAAAGGATGCGGTCTTTAATGTTCTGGACCGCCTGCATATGAAATGGAAGTGTGTCATTTTGCCTGTCTGCTCATTTGGGCAGTAGGGGGTTAACCTGGAGTCCTAGCTGGGGCCCTGAGGTTCATAAAACCAAGCAATGTCTACCATTGCTGTTGTGCCTAAGTGCACATTTCTCTCTTTCCCAGGACTGGAAATCTGAAACTTCTCTGAGCAGGTGCTCCCAGGGGAGGAACACAAGACTGACAAGGAATGTCTAGGGGGAAAAGATAGATATGTACCTAGGAGGTGAGTAGATCAACGTGTTCTCAGGTAACATGCAGAACTTTTTGGTGAGCTTGGGAGGAAGGCTTCAAGGGACAAAGGCCTACTTATGAACAAGGAATCCTGCTAAGAGCCTAGTTAATTTAGGGACTTTTAGATTAGAGCAAGTAAGTTGCATTTAACCAATTTTAATTTGTTTTTGCTCCAAAGGGAATATTCCGGGTTTCTGTAATTTGCATGTTTTATACTTCATCACTTCCTGCTGCTCCCATTCATCCTATACACTAATTTCCTGTTCCTGTGTGGTCTTTGATTATTCCAAACACTCAACACTTGCAGTTTTACTATCACCCTACCTAAGGAGGCTTCAGAGAGACCCCTGGGAAATTTTGTAGGCTGTTTGGTAAGGGGCAGCCTGGCACATAAATGATCTCTTATTAATAAATCTCTTAATCTCTTATTGGCAGTGAGTACAAGAGGGTGCCAGAGAGGGGCATGCACTATTGTGGCTAGGTATCCCTTCCGCAGGTGGTCCAGGACCCAGGGTGGATTGGACATGGCTGTCCCATTCTCTAACATTATTTATATTGATATTGTGTTTATATATTGATATTATTCTTGCATTTTTTATTTTAATGCAAATCATTTGACATAGTTTTTATTGCACTTATTATGCTTGTATATATTTATGGATTTTACTTATTTATTGTATTTTATCTATTGTAAACCACTTTGAAATCTTTGGCTAGTAAGCGGTCTACAAATGGAAATAATAATAATAATAATAATAATAATAATAATAATAATAATGCTATTCCCAGCAGCCTTCACATGATAACTCATGGCTAATGCACAAGCAAGATAATGTGAAAGAGACTACACACGTGAAATGGATTTTGTATTTATAAGATGTAACAGAGGCACTGTTTGTTAGGAGGAAAAAGCGGTTGACTGGAAGAATGGTTTAACAGCAAGTGAAGGATGACAACTGGGCCTGAAATAAGAAATGATGTGGCTATGGGAGGAAATGACTGACATATGTTTGCCACAGAAGCAGGAAACCTGATTTTAAGAAATTGTATTAAATTTAAGTGATTCGGTTTGATTTGTAATAATTTGGAAAATTAATAAAAATAATTTGAAAAACAAAGATAATGAGTTGCAGGGGTGTGGCCATGCAGATATCACTGGGCTACAACTTCCATCATCTCTGATCATTATCCATACTAATTGGGGCAGACGGGAGCTGGAAGCCATTGAGTTGCTTGCAATATATGAAACTTGCCTGGAAGCTGGTGCATTCATAGGTCCCTGGTTTCTCCACATCCTTCTCGAGGAGGATGTGGTGCTGCAGCGCCATCTGTAATGTTACTCTCACGTGGACTTTCTCCTGGAGGTTGCTCAGAAGCACACAGAACTCTTCAGTATCTGGATGGTGAATGACTGCCGGGAAGGTCAACAGATAGTGGCTGCAAGAGAAGAAGAAAGGACAATTGAAGAAGCCACTCTTGGCCTTTAGAGAAGCAGCTAAAAGGGCACTCACCTGTTGCTTTCTGGGGCAGGGATGATCAGCTGGCAGCCTGCAAGTCACATTCATATACCCACCAGATTTTAATTGGCTATACATACAAAGAAGAAGCTTGTTACGACTTCCAGTCTACTGCCAGCGCTGTGCGGCGACGTTTCCCTCGCTTCGAGAGGGGGAGGGGAGAGCCGCAAGAGCGACGCGGCCCCCGAAAGAGCTCCAGATAGAGCGTTCTGGAGACGAAGACTTGGCAGAGCCCGAAAAAGTGACCCCTTTACTCCCCGGTAAGCCCTAGTAGGAGCTCTGGGGCGAGTGGGGTGTCACAGGCCATCGAGCGCCATTGTTACCCTCTGGAAGTGAAGCTCTGAGCCAGCAGCGGAGAGCGGTGGATTGTTCCCAAAGAAAAGAACTGACATTGGGCATCGTGAGTAAAAACTTCAATTGGCTATATAATTCTAAAGAATTGGTCACGGTGGGAGATTCTAAAAATGGAAGTCGGTCTCCCACATTGATTATGTTGTGATGCAGTAACCTGACCCCTAGCTGGGAAAGTGAAAGGAAGCAATTAATTTACCAGGAATTGGACCTTTAAAAATCCCCCAGGAAGCTGGATCTAGGCTCCTGGAGAGATCAGTGAATGGATTTATAATTTTGTTGTTATCAAGATTGGATTATTTTATTGACAACTGGATTGGATTAATTTACAAGGAGATATTGAAGAGGTGTTTGTGAATTAGAATTTGGAGCTATAAATGAAAGAATTAAAATGGTGTGGTATAGCTAGAACTGGACTTAAAATGGTGTCTACTTGGAAATTTGATTCCTGCCACTTCCGGATTTGTTATCTTCTGTTTTCCCATGGGATTTGAGAAGGCAAGACCGATGGCAGACTCAACATCATCAGAAGACTCATACTGGCAAAAGATCTATCTGGAACTTTTGGACATTAAAGACAAATTGGTCAAGAATAATAAGCAACTGCGACAAATTAATAAACAATTAAGTGATGCAAGGTGCAGCATGGAAAATTATGTGGTAAGAGAAGAGACCTGTTCTGAGGAATTAGAGGCAAAACCACGAATGACAGACAGTATTAATAATTTGGAAGAATTTAAAAGTTGCAAAGGAGATGAGGAAGAAGGCTGGCAGAATGTCCCACAAGTGGGAGATGTGGAACAGAATTTGGATCAGAATAAATAACTCCTCAAGGGAGAACCAGGGGGGACTATTGCACTCCCAGTGAGAGAGGGAGTGCAAGGAAATCTCTGGGAAAATGGGAAGGAAGAAGGAGGGTGTTGGGAAGCAGTAAGAGAAGTGTGGAAACAGCACTGTGGGTTTAAAAAAAACATTGGTGGAAGCTTTCGGAAAGGGTGGGAGTGGGTTAAAAAGGTTAATCGTGTGATTTTAGGCTGGATTGATTGAAAAAGTCCGACACTGGTAGGAAATATGGAATTCGCTGAGATATCTGGGAAATCTGGGTCCAGGGAAAGGGGGGATGAATTGATATTAGATTGTATATAAAGATTATGAGTGAGGAGGAAATATTAAAATGGAGTTTCATTGCTGGTAAAAATTTAAGCTAAGGGGAGAGGGGAGATACAATTAATAGAATATAAGGGGATATATATATATATATATATATATATATATATATATATATATATAGGTTATAGATAAAATTGAATGGTGATAATTAGAGAAGAAATGTTAATTAATTTTTTTTATAATGTGAAAACTGCTTTATGATTAATTGAAATAGGGAATCAATGAGGGGGGAACCGGGGAAGTCTATAATGTTATGAAGATTTTACAAGATTATTAGATATATTTCCCCCCCTCTTTTTTGTCTTTTTCTTTTCCTGTGACAGGTAGGTAGCCGTGTTGGTCTGAGTCGAAACAAAATAAAAAAAATCCTTCCGTAGCACCTTAAAGACCAACTAAGTTTTTATTTTGGTATGAGCTTTCGTGTGTGTATCTGAAGAAGTGTGCATGCACATGAAAGCTCATACCAAAATAAAAACTTAGTTGGTCTTTAAGGTGCTACTGAAGGAATTTTTTTATTTTATTTTCCTGTGGTTTTTCTTTCTTTCTCCCCCCCTTTTGTATTTTGTCAATGTATTGTTTTTTCATGTGTATAAAATGAATAAAGATGAATTAAAAAAGAAGAAGCAGAAGCTTGTTACTTGGAATACACTCATCTGTTTGGGAAATGAGAAACTACTGTTGGGGGACCCCAGGGCCCCCAATATGTGATAATGTGGACCCCTGAGTGTGACGGTTAAACGGGAACTTATAGTAGCCTATCGCTTTGAGAAACTGCTGAGAATGCCTTTCACTTTGCAAGCGCCCACCACCCCAATGGGGGCAGAGAACAGCTAAAATCGTTATCACTAGCACGCAAGTACATGGTACAGAGCACAAAGCACAATAAGTGTTTGCAACAGATCATCCAAGGATGTGCAGACACTGCAAATGTTGAATGTATCTAGAAATGAATAAAGCTATATGCCAGGATGCTAAGGCTGAGCACAAGTGCGCCAAGGTGAAATGTACGGTATCTAAATGTATTTTGGCCAACAACAACAGCTTGCTTGCTTCTTTGAATGAGGTAATGAGAAATGTTTCTATACTCCCAATAGGCTCAGGGCGACTGCTATTCTCACTTGTACCATTAACTACTTGTGTTTCTATCCTCGGACTGCAGATCTAGAACATATATAGATCTATATATACTGAGGCTGTAGATCAGGGTCCCCAAACCAAGGCCCGGGGGCCGGATGCAGCCCAATCACCTTCTAAATCCAGCCCGCGGATGGTCCGGGAATCAGCATGTTTTTACATGAGTAGAATGTGTCCTTTTATTTAAAATGCATCTCTGAGTTATTTGTGGGGCGTAGGAATTCATTCATATATATTTTTCAAAATATAGTCCGGCCCCCGCACAAGGTCTAAGGGACAGTGGACCGGCCCCCTGCTGAAAAAGTTTGCTGAGCCCTGCTGTAGATCTATAAAATATCTATGGATCTGTCATCCCAGCAGGAGGAATGGATGGTGCACAGCAGCAGACGCCATGTCAATTTTGCTGTCTTGGGTGTTGGGAGGTGGGGTGGCCTGGGAGGGTGAGGCACCCGTAAGTGGCATGGTGCTGAGGCACCTCCGAGGTCTGGCACCAGCCCTGCTCCGACAAGTCATGGGAAAAGCCCAGGGAAACCCGGGGAAACCATTTGATGATGACATTCCCCAGAAGAAAAATGAAAACAAAGAGTAGCAATTTCATAATAGCCACCCAAGACCACAATAATTCTGTTTTTATATGTGCTGGCAGCTGCCTAGAGTGGCTGGGGAATAAATAATAAAACGATTGTCATTATTAAAAAGAGGTCTACTGTGGAAAATCAAAGGCCCCTCCAGCCCAGCCTCCTGTTCTCACAGGAGCCAACTAGATGCCTGGAAGAAGCACCTGAGCACCACAGCGTTCTCTCCTATTGTGATCCCCAGCAACTGGTATTTAGAGTAACACTCACATCCCACTTAAAAAAACTGCCCAGGAAATAGAAATGAAAAATAAACATCTTACGGGTCTGAAATGGCTGGAGCTGTGAGTGAGAGCAGAGCCAGGGCCCAGAGGAACATAGCTGCCCCCATAGTTGGAGCTGTGATGGGCGGCAGAGACTAGATCTCCGTTGGTGCTCAGAACCAGAGCTGGTGTAGAGACCTAAATACTGGCCCAGAGATTCCTCTGTTCCCATGAGGCGCATGAACTTAATTTCATCTGGGTCAATATTGACTCTCCTCCTCCTCCTCCTCCTCAGAGTAAACACAATATGTCCCTGAGGCTCCTCCCTTCAACTCCATGCAGGGAGATGGCTGCGACTATTCAGATGAAAGAGAGACCACTCACTCCTTGTCAGCCTTCGAGACAAACTGAGAAGGGATTAGAAATGGTGTGAACCAGAAGCGAAGGAGGGCCAACCAAATGGCAGCATATATATATATATATATATATATATATATATATATATATATATATATATATCCGTTTCCACAGGCCTACAATGTTTCTGTGATTTCATCACATGGAGAGGGAAAAGATATTCAGAAACCAAGAATAATCCTATTGAGATATATGATGTGTTCAATGGCTAGATCAGGCATCCCCAAACTGCGGCCCTCCAGATGTTTTGGCCTACAACTCCCATGATCCCTAGCTAACAGGATCAGTGGTCGGGGAAGATGGGAATTGTAGTCCAAAACATCTGGAGGGCCGAAGTTTGGGGATGCCTGGGCTAGATAGTGCTTGGATAACTGTGGGAAATCCTTGGAGGCCTGGGAATCAAAAGGGTAGGGCCAGGGCAGTCTCGAGCAGATCGGGCGCCCTGGCGCTGAGGAGTGGAGATTGCTCCGGCACCCCCGCCCTCGCAGGGCGCAGCATGGTTTCTGCGCGCCTTCACCGTGCAGCGCCCCACCTACCGGCCCGGCGCCCTGGCGCACCGCGCCACTGGGACTCTACCTAAAGCCAGCCCTGGGTAGGGCAATATGTTCATAGAATCATAGAATTGTAGAGAAGGAAGGGACCACAAGGGTCATCTAGTCCAACCCCCCTGCAATGCAGGAATTTCAGCTAAAGCATCCGTGACAGATGGCCAAATGTCCTTCAGACTCCAAAAAAGCTACCCTTGTTTCCTTTTGGGGGCTTTTTTCTTTTTTAAAAAAAGAACTAAAAGATACACTGGCTTGCAGGAGTGCTACCCAGAACCAATATAACTTACTTGGCTATGCAGACAGCAACATCTGTACAAGCTCTGCTATCTCCTTTTATTTAGAAAACTTGCAAAATGTGTGCTCAAGATACGGTCTGTGTAGTTTGGATGCAAGAGCCCCACTATTTCTCCATCCCCTCTGGGTGGAGAAACCAATAAAGAATGAGCTCAGGCTATGTGGTTTGCCTACTGCAAGGACTGGACGTGCTGAATACTAGTTTCAGGCCCCATCAGCTGGCTTGTTTGTACTCTGCCTCCTGTCAAGAAGGAGGCCGCCAGATTGGTTGATTGATTATGACGCTGCATGTACGTGTGCCTTGAATGGTACAGAATAGATTCAAAGTGAACTTTATACATGCTAAGAAGGACAGGTAAACATGGAGGGAGATTGATCTGTGGGTCAGTGACCAGTCAGACTACCCACATTGAGATTGGCATCAGCTATTGAACAGTCAGGGTTCAATAGCTGGCAAGGCTACTAGAACTTACAGTAAGTGATGAGGCAATTGTTACAGGTAGGTAGCCGTATTGGTCTGACGTAGTCGAAACAAAAAATAAAATAAAAAATTCCTTCCAGTAGCACCTTAGAGACTAACTAAGTTTGTCATTGGTATGAGCTTTCGTGTGCATGCATCAAACTTAGTTGGTCTCTAAGGTGCTACTGGAAGGAATTTTTTTTATTTGATGAGGCAATTGTAATCTATAAGGTTTCATATAAACCTGTGGAGGGAATAGTCAACCAAAGGTATCTGATAGAAGAAAGCACCACAGAAGCAATTCAAGTTTCTGTTTATTTTCTGAACTAGAGTTCCACTGCATGGTTCATGTTGTAAAAGACAGGGCCACTTTTTTCCCCAAACGGTCCCCAGCTCCTTAAGTTTGGCTCGTCTGAATTCCTTTTCTTTCCCATCCTGTGCCTGTTGCACCATAGGAATTTCTCCATCTAAACCAAGAAGAAGAAGAAGAAATTTAAGTTCTCTTCAATATGGAATCCAGAGTGGGAGATACAGGAATGCATCCTTTTAGACTTTGGGCACATAGAAGTCACATTTATTCTCCTGGAACAGGGAGGGGAACATAAGAAGTATGGATTGGTTTTTCCCTTCTGCCTACTAGTCTGAAGGAAAAGGCCTTATATATCTGTGAAATCTGCATCCACTGTATGAAATGCCTACCAGTCTGAAGGAAAGGGCCTTATATATCTGTGAAATCTGCATCCACTATATGAAATGCAAATCAGCCTAGGATAAATAAAGAAGTTCATTGTTAGCATCACAGAGCATTTTAGACATAGAGCTTGTCCATACCTCCATTTGCCCCACCAATTACCCTCGGGGAAACCTGATCTTTAGAGCTGAGTCAGAACAAACAGCAATGGGGTTTTCTGCGGATTGCTGTTTGTTCCGATTTAGTACTAAAGAGTGGGTTTTCCAGGGGGAAATGGCGGGGGGAGGGAGGCAAAACCGCTATATGCACAGAGGCCTAAAGCATAGATGTCTAACTTCAGGTCTATGCATGACTCACCTCAGTAGCATGGGTCTACATATTCCACTGTGGACTGTTCATCTGAAAGAAATTAAGGCAGATCGTTAAACTCAGCACTGGCCACAATCATGATATCCTCACTTCCTGATACCTCTCTTCATTCTTCCATAGAACCATAGAATTGTAGAGTTGGAAGAGATCCTGGGGGGGGGTCCATCTAGTCCAACCCTCTGCAATGCAGTAAGGCAACATAAAGCAACTAGCTGGAGAGACCCATGATAATTCTTGATGGGACAGAGAAGCATTATGCTTACCATCCTTGGCATTTGCCATTTGCCATTTTACAGCCCATTCACTTGGGTCCTTTTGGAGCTCTTCACAATCCGTTTTTTTAAATGACCTTCAACAATTTAGTACCACCAGCAAAGCTGGCCATCTCACTGCTCACTTCTACCTCTAGATTGTTCATGAACAAGTTAAGAACCACAGGTCCCAATACCAAACCTTGTGGGACTCCACTTTCCACATCCCTCTAGCAGGAGAACTGTCTATTTTTTCCCTACACTCTGCTTCCTGCTACTTTAGCCACTTCCTGACACATATGCTTGTTTGAAGATCAGTAGTTTCACATTTGAGTTCTTTGAGAACTCTTGGATGGAGACCACCCAGACCGAAGAATTTGCTGGTTGCTATTCCATCTATTAAGCCTAGAACTTTATTGGCGTCCCATCAACCATATGATTCCAAACTGGAACTTAGACTTCACAACATGTGGTCTCCCTGAGCTGAAGGCACCTATGATGGCCCACAGATTTTTGCTGACTGACTGAGACTGTAAATACAGGGTGATTACAGAATGCCTGAAGGCCACAGTACACAGAAGGTGGGCTGTATTTGGCTTCACAGGTCACAAGCTGCACAGACTTGGTGAGAAACACAATGAATTAAAAATGCTAATATTTTTCAAACCCAGTCAGCATCTTAAAAAGCAGAGACATTACCTTGCCGACAAAGGTCCGTATAGTTAAAGCTATGGTTTTCCCAGGAGTGATGTATGGAAGTGAGAGCTGGACCATAAAGAAGGCTGATCGCCGAAGAATTGATGCTTTTGAATTATGGTGCTGGAGGAGACTCTTGAGAGTCCCATTGACTGCAAGAAGATCAAACCTATCAATTCTTAAGGAAATCAGCCCTGAGTGCTCACTGGAAGGACAGATCCTGAAGCTGAGGCTCCAATACTTTGGCCACCTCATGAGAAGAGAAGACTCCCTGGAAAAGACCCTGATGTTGGGAAAGATTGAGGGCACTAGGAGAAGGGGGCAACAGAGGACGAGATGGTTGGACAGTGTTCTTGAAGCTTTGAACATGAGTTTGACCAGACTGCGGGAGGCAGTGCAAGACAGGAGTGCCTGGCGTGCTCTGGTCCATGGGGTCATGAAGAGTCGGACACGACTAAACAACAACAACATTTTTCAACATGAGGAAGAACCTACCTGGCTGATAATAGTCATAGACTTTGACAACTGCTGGTTTCAGGTCCTTCACTGGAATGTCTTGGCTCATGGCCAAGGTAAATGTCTGCCTCTCCTTTCCTAGCTGAGAGAAAGACTTTGGATGTAAAGAGAAGTTGAGGACAAAGTGCGGTTGAGGTCAACACTAAATGGTTAGGCCATCCTGCGATCACCTCCATTGGAGGTGAAACCGCAAAAACAAATATGCTGGCTGCTTAGATAGGATAGTTTCTGCACAAGAACAAAGTAACAGAAAATCCATGGCTCTAGTTTCTGTTTAAAACAGACAAAGAACTGCAATAAAAAACAGCATGGCACCAGCCCTTTCATTAAAAGCATCCAGTTTTGCCTCCTGTGGTTTGTCCGCGCCATAGTGCGGGGCCAAAAACCACACTTTTTTTGGTTTTGAGCAGTGCCGTGAGTCAGGTGGCTCACACCAGAGTGTGGGAGCAAAAAACAGACGGAAAAGTTACCTTGGCCCACATTTCGCTGCTCTTCCTCCTCCCCCCGTTGGGACACTTTAATGAATTATTAACCAGCTCAATAATTTAATTTAAATTGACAATTTTAACAACTCTCCTTATTAACAGGTCTGGATTGTTCTCATAAGAATGCTGCAAGCAGAAGAGGAAATTCTTGGCAAGCTGGACCCGTTGAAATGCCCTTTTCTGTTACCCTTGGTCTTCTTCTTTTGCCTGGCAAGGCGACTTGTGAAGGGGGCCACTACAACGCAGCAGTGCCATTGGCCCAGTTGTCAAATGGTGTTTGTGCTTTCCTATTACAAAGCTGCATTTCTTTTCCCCATACTGACCTGCTCCAGGTAGATTGTGAGACGCTCCTCTCCAATCTCCACTCTTTTCACAAGGGGCTGTTGCTTAAGCTGAGGACACAGAATGAAAGAATTAAGGCTTCCTTGCCACCAGTTTTGTCACCAAAGGGAGGTTTCGTAGGTCTTTGGTTGCTTGCATTGTTTGAGGGATAACTGACAAATCTTTGAAAGAAGGGGATCAGGAATTATGTCCCTTGCAAAATTGTATATTTTGATATCCATCTGCAAGCAATCTGTTCAGATCATTGGTAAGAGGGATCTCTCTCTCTCTCTCTCTCTCTCTCTCTCTCTCTCTCTCTCTCTCTCTCTCTCTCTCTCTCTCTCTCAGCAGCCCACTAAGTCGCTGAACATGTGAGTATGTGTGCGTGAGAGAGGGAGAGGATGGCGGGTAGCAGAAAGAAAGTGAGAGAAGAGGAGTCAGAAAAAGAGAGAAAATTGAAAGCTCCACCCATTTTTGACCCTGTACCAGGCCCAGCCTATGGTTGGCTTCAGTCCTATCTGCAATAGGTTGTCCCCATTGTCCACCCCTCCTCCTGTTCAATACATTATTTGGAACCTGCTATGTTCATTGAGGTTTGAGGAAATCAGCCCTCAGTGCTCACTGGAAGGACAGATCCTGAAGCTGAGGCTCCAACACTTTGGCCACCTCATGAGAAGAGAAGACTCCCTGGAAAAGACCCTGATGTTGGGAAAGATTGAGGGCACTAGGAGAAGGGGACGACAGAGAACGAGATGGTTGGACAGTGTTCTCGAAGCTACGAACATGAGTTTGACCAAACTGCGGGAGGCAGTGCAAGACAGGAGTGCCTGGCGTGCTATGGTCCATGGGGTCATGAAGAGTCGGACACGACTAAACGACTAAACAACAACAATGTTCATTGAGAGGGACTTTTGTCCTTCTAAACTGATTTCTGTCAGGTAGGGGAGGAAAGGGACAGAGGGATGGAAGGATCTCTCAGTTTTGGTTCTCTCCATTTCTCATTTTTCCCAAGCTTAAATTCAGTTCTCACAATTTACAGATTTTTTTTTTTAATCCTCACGAAAATTCACCAGCATTTTGGTACAAATCTCCCCTAATAAACGCATTTTACGCGCAGTTTTGACTCAGGTACACATTTTTGCAAGCAGCTTTCCCTGATACAATGCATTTTTGTATGTTATTTTCAGTAACACCTTCATTTTTAGGCACACTCTCCTGTACAATGTGTTTGTAAACGTTGGTTGGATGGAGAACTGCATCACAAAATTCAGATGTGCAAATTTTGAAGAACAGCTAATAATGGAGTTCCTAAGAAGAATAGAGTTTGCAGCTGCCATTGTGTCACCAGAAGACATAACTCATGTACTCCTTGAATGACCTTTTTATAATGACCTTAGAAACAATTACATCCACCGATTGTTAAAATCGCAGAAGGGAAGGATGTCTCTTACAAAGACCCGTTTTTTGTTGTCTGATTTAGAGAGGAATGTATATTTTAGAACATCCAGATTTCTTGCCAAGGCTTTACAAATTCAGGTAATAAAATTTAAAGGGGAAATGGGAAATCATTTATCCTGTAAAGATCAGGGAGTGGAAAGGTAAACCACTATTATTAGCAGCATTCTTGTTATTATTATGTTTATACCTGTAATGGCTGCTCGCTAAACACAATAAATCGAACTGAACTGAAGAATAGCTGCCTTCCGGTCCACATATTTTTTGGGGAAAGTGGATATTTAATAGGGTTTGATTTTGAACATGTACTGAATCAAATTTCTCCTCCATCGCCAGACAAGAGGTACTTAAGGCAGGCAAAATAGACTTACATCGTGGTTAGTTCCCTGGACAGGATGGAATCCAGACAACATCTTCACCTCTATCATGGCCATGTTGGAGGTGCCACGGCTGCCCACATAACTGCCAAGAGAAGAGGATAATAATAATAATAATAATAATAATAATAATAATAATAATAATAATAATTATACCCCACCCAGCTGGCTGAGTCTCCCGAGCCACTCTGGGCGCCTCCCAATTGAATATTAAAACAATACAAGAGTTGAACATGAGCCATTTCAAGTCCCAGCCACTAACTTCCCCACTATTTTCCGGTGGGATTCAGTCCCTTGAACATGAGGGAGAACGCTGTGGATGTTTCCATCCACTCTTGGGTTTTCTTCTTTTAATAGACTTGTAGCAGAGTTTCCTTTTTTAATTGAATATCTTTATTATTTACAAAAAGCGACACTGGTCGAATACTAATAAAATAACATAATCCTTTCCTCTTCCAGCCATCCGGCCAGTGACCTAATACTAACTCACGCTCATTTGCACACTGACACTTTTACACTGGCACTTATTGATCACATGCCCTTAATAAAGGCACCTGTTGCTGGGTAGATTTTTCGGTTGCCTAGCAACCTGTTCAAGACCAATTCTTCGAGTCTTTTTAGAATATTCCAACACCCAGTCATCTAACCTTCCCGCAAGCAAATTAGAATGGGTGCTCATTAAACAGCCTAATCTATCTGCAAACAAATCAGGGTGAATGCTCAATAAGCAGGTCCTCGGTAGAAGTGCCCTTACTCAAAAGTCTCTCTCTCTCTCTCTCTCTCTCTGCCTCTCTCTGCAGAAAAACCAATTCACATTTCTCACAATTCAGCAGTATTATTGTTATTTTTAAAATTATACCGTTCTGTACCAGTGGCGGAGCTTCATGCTCCGGCACAGGGGGCAGAGAGCAGGTGGGGGCGTGGGTGGCGCGCATCCTGGTGGCATGGCATGCTGCCCACAGGGGCACAGCGTGCCGCCCGCAGGAGCATGGCGCATCCCCCATGGCACATGGCCCGCAGGGGCAAGGCGTGCCACCCGCAGGGATGTGGTGCGCCGCCTTTGGGGGCGTGGCACCCAGCGTGGGGGGGGGCAGCCGGGATGGCACCCCACTGGGATAGTGGTCCAGCAGCGCTGCACTCCCCCACCCCCCTCTTCCTCCGCCAGTGCTCTGTACCATACCTGCCAAGTTGCTGGGCAGAGCATGTTCAGAAGTGACTTTTGATGCTGCTTTGCCCAGTTCCAAAATGGCCGCCGCGCCAGAAGTCGCACTGCAGCCATTTTGGAACTGGGCAGAGCAGCATCAAAAGTCGCTTCTGAGCATGCTCCGCCCAGTTCCAAAATGGCCACCGCGCTAGAATAAACCGGGGGGAAACAAAAAAATCTGTTTTTTTAGCTAGGAACAGCTAGAAAAACGGGGATTTCCCGGGGAATACGGGAGACTTGGCAGCTATGCTCTGTACCCGTAGATCTCAGGGTGGTTCACAACATAAAATTGCAATATATATAAATAAGCAAAATGCATAATGCTGGCACCTCTCAAGACATCCCATACCTCATCGAGGTGACAAATCCCCACCCCCAGCTGCCCAGCACCTCTCAGGTCAAACAGGGGGCTCCTCTGCCCAGTGGTGGAGCTTCATGCTCCAGCACCAAGGGTGGAGAGCAGGTGGGGGCATGGCTGGCGCCCGTCTTGCAGCTGTGGCGCGCGTCCTGGGGACATGGCCCGCCGCCTGCAGGGGTGTGGTGCCCAGTGCGGGGGGAGCCATGATGGCGCCCCACTGGGATCGTGATGCCAGGGGCGGTCCGCTCCCCCCGCCCCCCTCTTCCTCCAACCAGTGGCTCTGCCAACCGCCATGGATTGAGACCCTGTCTGGCTTTTCTCATGCCCTCTGTAAGTGGCAAGGAGAGGCCCAAAGGCGTTGGCAAGCAGCCAGCCTCCTCCTCCGGGCTCTCCTGTCCCCTCACCCCACCATCCATTCTCCCTGGGGCGGACACACCCTACCCAAGAGATTCTGCGGGATCAGAAAGGGGATTCCTGCTTGCCATCGGTCTTCAAAAGGTGAAGATAAGAATGAAAGATAATGAAAGTAACAATAACCCCCCTCCCACAACACATTTAAAAGGCCACAGAATGTTAAGCAGGCCAAGGCCTGGTTTGATTACAACCCAACCAAGATTTCTAGGTAAACAGTGCTCAATTTGAAGTGGAACCGATCATTACCAGCTGAACAAGTCTGTATTCAGGGATAGGCATACATGAATTTTTGGCAAGCTCGCTGCCTCTCACCTTGCACTGATGTGAAGGGTCAGGAAGCGAGGGGTTGCCTCTTGTTCACATCCTTTCCCTGCTGCTTTCACATCCAAGGTGAAGGCGTCTTCATTCTTCGAGGGAGGGATATTGTATCGCAAGACTGCCTGATATGGGACAGGCACCAAAAACACAACAGTTGTAGAGTTGCATAACTATAACATGCAGTCGGGCTGGAGCTCTCAAAAGCTCACGCCTTTTAGGAACGTTTTCGGGTCCTTGCATCTACCAGTCACTCATTTCCATCCCTCAGTCCATTAGGATAAATGCTTTTTGGATACTGTGAAATCCTTTATGATCTCAGGCAAGCGTCCCTCTCAGTTCCCTTAAATAACAAACCAACATATTTGCAAAGCTTTCTAAACCATGTGCGCCCATGTTTGAAAAGTTATTCTGTTTTTACCTACCTCTGTTTTTACTATGTTTGTAGTTTTGCGTACTGTATACTGCATTAGGCACACATAGAAATAAGAAATACTGCACTATGCACAACATCACATGAGAGTACAACAGGTAATCATTATTGTGTTATTTTCTCAAATCTTCAGAGATGGTGTGCTTTCCTTAGCCCACAGGCCAAGTGCGTGTATTGGATCCTTATTTCAAGAGAGACCACTTGAATTGGTACTTGTCGCCCTTTTTTGAGATGTAGGTTTTTTAAAGGAGATAGGGCATCCCCGAAGAACTTGTGAAGCTAGCAAGGAACGGGATACACCCTGAGTATTTCGGTGTTTTGCAATCCCTGGGGCAAAGCACTATTACCGAAGGTGGCGCTACAGCCATACAAGACTTTACTGGCCATATGCAAGTCATTTATGCTGAGTCAAACCATCTGTGTCTCTTCTTCTGACTGGCAGAAGGTCCCCACACCTAAGGCAGGTGTCAGGGACTGGGCAGATGAGGAATGGTGGAGACTACCATTGGGAGATGAATCCTAAACCGGAATTAAGATTGCGGAATTAAGAACCTTTTAATGAGGGTGAAAGAGGAGAGCGCAAAATATGGTCTGAAGCTCAACATAAAAAAAACCAAGATCATGGCCACTGGTCCCATCACCTCCTGGCAAATAGAAGGGGAAGAAATGGAGGCGGTGAGAGATTTTACTTTCTTGGGTTCCATGATCACTGCAGATGATGACAGCAGTCACGAAATTAAAAGACGCCTGCTTCTTGGGAGAAAAGCAATGACAAACCTAGACAGCATCTTAAAAAGCAGAGACATCACCTTGCCTACAAAGGTCCGTATAGTTAAAGCTATGGTTTTCCCAGTAGTGATGTATGGAAGTGAGAGCTGGACCATGAAGAAGGCTGATCGCCGAAGAATTGTTGCTTTTGAATTATGGTGCTGGAGGAGACTCTTGAGAGTCCCATGGACTGCAAGAAGATCAAACCTATCCATTCTGAAGGAAATCAGCCCTGAGTGCTCATCTTCTTGCAGCAGAAGGGAATCTCAAGAGTCTCCTCCAGCACCATAATTCAAAAGCATCAATTCTTTGGTGATCAGCCTTCTTTGTGGTCCAGTTCTCATTTCCATACATCACTACTGGGGAAACCATAGCTTTAACTATATGGATCTTTGTCAACAAGTTAATGTCTCTGCTTTTTGAGATGCTGTCTAGGTTTATCATCAATTTTCTTCCAAGAAGCAGGCATCTTTTAATTCCGTGACTGCTGTCACAATCTGCCGTGATCATGGAGCCCAAGAAGGTAAAATATTTAAATAAAAAAGGACAGTAAGAAACTTTCCCTTGCCTTTATACTTTCCTGGGCAACCAGACGGGAGCCGCTGACAGCATCCTGACAGCAGGCGTCCTTCCTAACTCTCTTACAAGAGGGCCAGGTCACTGCAGGTGTTGGGTACAAACATGTGGGTGAAAACCATGTCCTCTACTACTGAGACACGGCTTCTGTGGGATTTCAAGCCGGGAATCTCCTCAGGTTTCGTCAGTACTAAAATCTGTCACTGAACCAGCCTATCCTCACCTGCCTTGCCTACCTTGAAGAACCATCACTCACCTGGACATACCCACAGCCTTTGCCAGAGGCCTGCATGGCATACTCCCCAGGTATGTCTGGGAGGGTAGTCTGCTGCAGGACCAACCGATTAGTGTGGTCCACGTGGAATGACTGCTGGAAGGTCTTGTCAGATTTCACTGTTATCAATAGGTCTTCAGATCTACTGTATGTGACTGCTCCATATTTGGCGAGGGCTTGGAGTGCAACCACTGTGTCCTGGGAAAGGAGAACAGTTGCAGTGTAATTATTATTATTATTATTATTATTATTATTATTATTATTATTAATTTATACCCCGACCATCTGGCTGGGTTTTCTCAGCCACTCTGGGTGGCTCCCAACAGAATATTAAAAACATGATAAAACATCAAGCATTAAAAACTTCCCTAAACAGGGCTGCCTTCAGATGTCTTCTAAAAGTCAGAAAGTTGTTCATTTCCTTGACATCTGACAGGAGGGTGTTCCACAGGAAGGGCGCCACTACCGAGAAGGCCCTCTGCCTGGTTCCCTGTAACCTCACTTCTTGCAGGGAGGGAACTGCCAGAAGGCCCTCGGAGCTGGACCTCAATGTCGGGCTGAACGATGGGGGTGGAGACGCTCCTTCAGGTATTCTGGGCCGAGGCAATTTAGGGCTTTAAATGTCAGCACCAACACTTTGATTTGTGCTCGGAAATGTAGTGGGAGTCAATGTAGGTCTTTGAGGACTGGTGTTATGTGGTCTTGGCAGCCACTCCCAGTCACCAGTCTATCTGCCACATTCTGGATTAAATGTTTTCATTTCTGTCCAATTTTCCTCTGATACACTGGGTCACCTACACTGCCTGGATAGCTCAGTTGGTTAGAACATGGTGCTGACCATGCCAAGGTTGCAGGTTTGATCCCCGCATGGGACAGCTTCATATTCCTGCATTGCAGGGGGTTGGGGGTTGGGGTTGATGACCCTCAGGGTTCCTTCCAACTCTACAATTTCATGATTTTATGATCCACTGTGGCTCCCCACTTCAATCGAAATGGGGTGGGTGGGAAGCAGCAATGTAACTTTAAAAAACCCAGCTGATTTGGGTGTAGAAATTAGTTTATGGGCTTAAAGATTCTGAGACAGCCAGATGTGGTGGGGAAAGGGATCTTTCAGAATATACAGGCTCCAGCCGTGAGAGAGGAAACATTACCTGAGTTGAGGCAAAGCCTCCGTAGGCATTCTGCTGCTTTGCCAGCCAGGCCACAATGTCTGTGGCCTTCTTGATATCCTCTTTGCTGACGTTTTGGGGCGAAAGCCTAGCCAGAAGCACGTATCCTGTCAGCTCCACACTCACAGACTCAGGCTGGGACCAAGGATTCTCGGTGGATGCTGGGGCAGCCCTTGGGCTCCAATACATCTGCCCTCCTACCAAAGAAAAATTCAGCTTGTAAGTTTGGAAGAGCCAGCCTGAGGTTGGTGAAATGGGTTTTGGGTTAAGGGTGAGCTCATGGCCTGTAGTTACTTCTGTGAACATGCATTGACACTGGGAAGCTGTGCTCAGGAATGGAATTTGAACCCACTCTTCATGCTAGGATTGAGCCAGGGAAAACTGTTAATATTTTATTTTATTGAAATTTATTTTACTGAATCCTGTTGAATATGTTAGTCGCTTTATTTTGCCAAGGGCAATCCAAAGCAGCTTAAAACCAACCAACCAACCAGCCAAACAAACTAAGCCACATAGATACATTAAAATCAAGAGGAAAAAGAAATATATTTAAAACATCCCACCCACTTCTAAAAGGCCACAGACAGTTTAAGGCCAAAGGCCTGGTTGCAGAGGACAGCTTTTGCTTGGCATCTAAAGGTATGTAGCAAAGGCATCAGGTAAGCCTTTCAGGGCTGAGCATCCCACCAGTGGAGAGCCAACAAAAAAAAGGCCCGTTCTCCTCTCTGGACATCACATGAAGGAGGCACACAAAGAAGGGCTAAAGATGATGATCACAGGCTCTGGGTCAGTTCACATGGGGAGAGGGAGTCCTTGAGGTATTGTGGTCTTCAGCCAGGATTGGTGTTATATGCTCAAACCGTCTTGCTACGGGGAGCAACCTGGCCGCTGAATTCTGCATCAGCTGAAGTTTCCGAACCATTTTCAGAGGCAGCCCCACATTCATTCATTCGTTCATTCATTCATTTAATGCCTGGTTCCCTGTAACCTCACTTCTCACAGTGAGGGGACCGCCAGAAGGCCCTAGGAGCTGGACCTCAGTGTCTGGGCTGAACGATGGGAGTGGAGATGCTCCTTCAGGTAAACTGGACCGAGGCCATTTAGGGCTTTAAAGGTCAGCACTTTGAATTGTGCTCGGAATTAATAGGCTTATTTAATGCACAGTAAACAAAGTATCTAGCCCAGGCATCCCCAAACTGCTTTGGCCTACAACTCCCATGATCCCTAGCTAACAGGACCAGAGGTCGGGGAAGATGGGAATTGTAGTCCAAAACATCTGGAAGGCCAAAGTTTGGGGATGCCTGATCTAGCCGGTGAACAGAACACACTTTACTTAATATGTGCTTAATATCAAGATAGTGATACACAATATGTGATTCACCCAGGGCTTTTTTTCAGCCGGAACTCATCGGAACTCAGTTCCGGCACCTCTCAGGTGGGCGCTATTGTCATTATAAGACAGGCACCCCCAAACTTCGGCCCTCCAGATATTTTGGACTACAATTCCCATCATCCCTGACCACTGGTCCTGTTAGCTAGGGATCAGGGAGTTGGAGGCCAAAACATCTGGAGGGCCGCAGTTTGGGGATGCCTGTTATAAGAGAACGAGGGAGATGTTCATATTGAGTTCTGGCACCTCTTTTTCTAGAAAAATAGGACTGGACTCACCCCTACACGCACACAATCCGAAATAGTGCATCGTACGAATTGTGTATTGGATTTTAATCTGAAGACAAACTATTAGAACATCATTGTTGGCATCACATTCTTCTCAGTACCTGTCTTGATGGCTTGCTGGTCTAGCTTGGTAAGCAACATTTGTCTCATGGCTACATCTCCAGCTAATGTGAAGACATATGCCAACAAACCCTGCACATAAATATCTGTTGTGTCTGAGACAGTCGCTTTGAGATACTCCAAGCCATTCTTCACCACTGGATCCTGGAAGAGAAAGGAACAAGTAGCAGGGCAAAGTATTAAGAAAACCTGTCCTTGTAGCAGTGATTGAATATGATTGTGGGCCGCTGGAAAGGTAAAACACCAGCTATTTCCTTAGGACAAAGTAGAATCCGCTGCACTGCACCAAGTTGCAGTCCAAACCCCAAGGGCAGTCACTAGTTAGAACTCCACTTCCTGGTCTCGTCCATACTTCCGCTTCTCCCGGAACAAGTGTCAATGGGTAGAATTACCAATTGACGCTTGTCCAGCAGTAAACAGCATGTTTCCCCAGGGGAAAGCAGGAGGACAAACAAAACGCCACTTGGAACCATGCTTTCTAAGCGCAGAACAAGAGGAAGTGTGGACAAGCTCTCAGTTGTGATTGCAGACAGCAAAGTGAGTTCTTCATTTAAAAGGAAGGCTTATCGACACTTTCCTTTCCTTTGTGCTTTCCAGTCATGGTCCATGCTTTACAACTCCTAGTTTGAACACGCCTCCCCCCCCCCACTTCAGAGCTTTCCTTGTCTTTACTGCTGAATCGGAGCAAATGGCAATCTGCCGAAAACCCAAATTGCTGCTTGTTACGCTTCAGCTTTAAAGAGCAGACCTGTGCCCTGGAAAGGTAAGTGGGGACAAGCGTGGGGTGGCACTTCCCTGGGGCGATGTCTGATCATTGCCTTAGCTTTTTATGAGAAAGAGCACATCCAAATGTCAAGCCTGGAAACTCAATATTCTCGTTTTGTTATGTGTATCCAGTCAGAGGAGACTTCAGGGAAGTGACTGCGTCCAATGATCTTGAAAGCAGTGTTTTGTTTGGTTTGGTTTTTGTCTCAGATGACTGTCGATTTGCCATGCATTTGAATAGACTCCTTACTCTATGGTATCCAAGGAAGCTAAACATTCAGCTCTTAGCCACTGCAAGCAAACTAACATCCAGCTGGTAAGGATTAAAACACAACAAGGCTGCTCTCCCACCCCCCTCCCAGACCTCGACTTACGAACAACTCGACAACCAAATTTTTCGACTTACGAATGGGGGTAATGGCCGCACGCTTACGAATGTCTCGACTGCAGAATCCGGGACCAGCAGCCGCGTGACACCGGAAGTTGCGTAGACGCAACTTTCGGTGTTGCTTTGCCCATCTATGGGCACAAAAAATGGCCAGCGCCGGCAACAGAAGTCGCGTCTACGCATGTCCGGAAGTGTGTAGACGCAACTTCCGGTGTCGCTTTGCCCATCTATGGGCACAAAAAATGGCCGCCGCCGACACCGGAAGTCGCACCTACGACACCGGAAGTCGCACCTTCTGGACATGCGTAGACGCGACTTTCGGCGCCGGTGCCGGCCATTTTCGGTGCCCATAGATGGGCAAAGCAGGAAAAAAATGGCCACCAGCAGGAGAATATAAGGGAGAATAATGGGAGACAAAGTGATATGGGGGACCGCCGGGAAACGGTATGAGAAAACGGGGGTTTCCCGGGGGAAATGGGGTACTTGGCAGCTAAGCGTCAGCTGTGCATGCACAATAGCTGTCTCAAATGCGCATGTCTCAGCTAAGCCACAACTCGTGCTTTCAAGTTGGATGGGAGCTGGTGGTATGAAGGAGAAAGCATGAGACGGGTATTTCTCAAGAATCCACAGGGTACATATGGATTGTAGCTAATATCATGGGCACTTGGCTTCAATCACCAGTGGTGGGAGTACATGAGAGACTGAGCAAACGGTCATGTGCACATAGACAGAGACTGAACAACACTCACCTCAAGTGGCTTTTTGGCCTCCAAGAGCGCACCAATGATATAAGCAGTAAGAGAGATCGCATTATTCACACCTCCCTGTGAAGCACATGGCAAAAGAGAGAGAGACGGAACGAGACCATGAAATGATTTTTGCAGGAAGGGCAAAAATGAAACAGCAATTAATATGGATGCTAAGATCTTTCAGGAGTCAGTAGGGACAGCAGCATTTATAGTGCTCAACCTAGTCTAGTACAATATGCTGCCCTTAGGGCAAAGGATTGGAGAGAGAGAGAGGCCTGTGGCAAGGAGGAGTGACAACCACGACACAAGGTTAAATGTTTGCTACATGGAAGGGCACCTTGGTAAGTGAAGTCCTGCCCCTCACAGAGAGCCTTGGAGTCCCCCTTGCTGGAGGGGGACGACGACAAACTGTTGTACTATACAGCTATCGACTCACACTTGCATGCATTAATGAGTTAACCTGAGCCCAGAGCTCAGGTTGCAAGTGGGTGTGGCTTAGAAGGTGCTCAGTTGGATTTGCTCCCAACCCCTCTTCTCAATCATTTTTTCTTCCTGCTTCTTAGAACAAGCAAGAAGCAATGTGGCCTTGGCTCCCTGCATGTGATCTGAATCTCTCTAAAAAGAGATTTCATAGCCTGCATCATGCTACCTCGGAGATTACATGATCCTTGGAACCTTTTCCATCTTCATTTTACTGCCAATGGATGAAGACGTGTTTGCTGTAACATCTGGAAACTCTGTGGTTAAACTATTCCCTTATCTGCAAAGCTATGTGTCTGTGATTAATTCAAGCCTAAGTTTTTGTGTGTGGGGAACATTAGTTTAAAGGTGGCTGTGGGCAGATACAAATCTAACCAAGTGTCAATGTGCTTGGAGCAATTGCCATTACAGTAATACCTCCGCGAACATCCACCTTGTCTAGCGTCCATTCTGGCGAACGTCCATGGCAAATCCAGAAGTACCGGAATGGGTTACTTCCGGATTTGCCACTCACACATGCGTAGAAGTGCTAAATCACACTTTGCGCATGTGCAGAAGCTCAAACCGCTCCGTGTGTGTCAGACATGGCACTTTGCCCTACGTCCTTTTCGGCTAGCGGCCGGGGCTCCGGAACAGATACCAGCCACAAAACGAGGTATGACTGTATACTTAATTTTGCTACAGGAGAGGAATCTCTCTTCTAAACATCTCTCTCTAATGGAGATTGCGCCATATCTAGCCATTTCTGTGGATCTGGTTTCTTATTTTCCCTTATACAAGTTAATAGAGGTATTGTTCCATTTACTTGCATTAACTACCTGCAGGAGTGCACATACATGGGCTGGTTTTTCAGGGGTGGCCAACTCCCAAGAGACTGCAATCTACTCACAGAGTTAAAAACTGGCAGTGATCTACCCCCTTTTTGGGGGTTCTGGTCAAAGTTGTTGAGTTTTTTCAGGGAGGAGGTAAAACGTTGAGCGTTTTTTTTTTAGGGGAGCCATGGTTGTTCAGTTTCTTTGGGGGGAGCCAATGATCTACCAGTGATCTACCACAGACGTCCAGTGATCTACCGGTAGATCTCGATCTACCTGTTGGGCATGCCTGGATTATATGATACACGTGACACTTTTTATTGCATTTTGCAGCGGCATGTACCACAAAACAAGGGTGATCTGGCATGTATTCTACAGTGTGCACTGTGAGCAGCAACTGCGATTGTAAAAAACTATTGTACATTGATGTCTGGCAAATGAAAGCAGTTTCATTAAATTCTGCACCCCTCTGAACTCCTACCTTCATTGTTCTTTGGAAGAGTTTCCCCACATTGGCAAAGGAGCCATCGGGCTGCTGGTTACTTGCCAACCACCGCAAAGCAGCCTGGATATCATTATCATCTATGAAGGTATATTCCTCGGCTTTGCTGAAAACCTTGATCACAAAAGCTGTCAGCCTCGAGAAGAGATGGACAAAGCAAATAATGGCCGGGTTGTTTTCAAAGGCTACTGATTCAACCTTCAACCGCCTCAAGTTTTCCTGCCCTCTTATACAAGTTTAATTTACAACTTCCATCATATCTGACCACTGGACATGCTGGTTAGGGCTGATGGGAGTTGTAGTCCAATAATGTCTGGAGGGTATCAAGATGGGGAAGGCTGCTTTAACATAACTGAGATTCCTGCATCGCATGGGGGTGGACTGGATGGCCCTTGGGGTCCCTTCCAGCTCTACAATTCTATTACTCACCAGGTATTGCCTTGCCCATCGCTCTCTCCAAATGCACTATAAGAACCATCCCTGTGTTTGTACTGAAGTTGTCTCTGGTACCCTTGTGGGGAGGGGACAAAAAGAAAACTGAGGATCGGAGGGTGAAAAACTTTGGATGTCTGCACAACACACAACACAAACCCAGCCCCACAATTGTTAAATAGGCCCCATGCTGCAAAACTCTGAGCTTGCACTATGAGCTTCCTCTGCACAGTAACTCTTTCCATGGTTCATTTTACATATCATAAATCCCTGCATATTTTAGAAAAACCATACCATTCAGTATTCCATTATTGCATCTATCAAAACTTATTTACACAGGTGAATTTATCTTAATGCTGCCAGCGTTTTTAGCTGTATACAATTATTTCCCATATATTCAATAGACATTTAAACGTTTGTTATTCTTGCTCTCTTATTCTGTATGTTAAATCTGCAAGCTGTGCATATTCTGTCAAGTTACCACTCTTCTTTGCCCCACTCGCTCGTTTTCCATCTTGGGGGCTAACAAAACACGGGCTGCAGTAGTGGCATACATAAATAACCTTTTTTGACACCTGGGGATTTCAGTCTGAATTATCCCCAACAGAAAGGACTCTAGAGAAGCAATTGACAGACCTGATTGCAGGTAGCCCAGCGCTTTTGTCTTCAGCTCCTCATCCATCTGCCCTGTGTTTTCCAAGTACTGCAGCACGTAGATGATGGGGGCAAACAACACCATGTTTTGCTCCCCGCAGCCGCTGGGCATCTGCACCAGTTTGTCCAGGTTCTGCAGTGCCGTCCCCATGATATCACCTGGCCACATGTGAATGCAAAGTTACCCTCTTTCCGACTGGCTGAACATTGCTCCGCCGCCCCCCTCGGTCACATGACACAAAAGACCAACCCTATCCCAGAATTTGTTCCAAATGCCCCCTCCTCATCACCAACGGCATGCACCCAACTCAGGGGCCTTTGCTTCTATTGCCACACTATTCATTCACCGACCCTGTATTCCTGTATAAAAAGAAGGGCATAGGCATTTTCACTGAAGCTTTCACAAACGAAAATAATCCCCTTGCAAAAGGAAGTGGAGATGCACAGGATGTCCGGCAGCAGGATAGGTGGAACTCTGATCCCGTCACTCAGGCAACTAGACCAAAGTTTCATGAAACCAATAGCGAAGGGGCCATAGCCAGGCGTTGGCAATGTTTTCTGGCCATGGGCCGGATCATTCCCACGGACGATCGTCTGTGGGCCAGACATGGGCCAGACATGCGCAGAAGTGATTTCCGGAGCTGCGCTGCCCATGTCCTGTGCATGCCCAGAAGCTGAAAATCGCACCTGCGCAGAAGTGATTTTCGGCGTCTGGGCATGCGCAGACACGGTTTCTGGCATCTGTGCGTCTGCAGATGCAATTTCTAGCACCACTTGGCGAGTCCCCACACCGCGCTGCGCCAGTTTAGCGCAGGGTGCGGGAGACTTGCCGAGTGGGCGGCTTGGTGATTGGGCGGCTCGTGGGCCAGATAAATGGCCTCTGTGGGCCAAATCCGGCCCATGGGCCGGAGGTTGCTGACCTCTGGCCATAGCTCAATGGTAGAGTATTTGCTCTGCAGGCAGAGGGTTCCAGGTTCAATCCCTGGCATTTCCAGGTTGTATTGGGAGAGAACCTGGCCTGAAACCCCTGAGAGCAGTGTACACAATGCTGAGCTAGATGGACCATTGGTCTAATTCGGTGTAAGTCGGCATCCTATGTGCCTATTCGGAACGTTGTAGCAAAAGAGGGAGCATCAGCCCAGTAGTCGTCAGCAGTAAGGATAGATTTCCTCCCCTCACATTCAGAGCGAGGGCAAAACAATTGTATACCCTACAACATTTCTCCAACGAAAACTGGGACGTCCTAAGGAAAAGGGGGACATTATGGGATCAAATCAGAAACCGGGATGGCTTCTGTAAATCTGGGATTGTCCCTGAAAAATAGGGACACTTGGAGGGTCTGCAATCAGGCCCGTCCTAGCCATAGAGGCTAGTGGCACGGAGAACCACAGCGCCGGGCACTGGAGGGCGCTGGAAGGGCGCCAAGTGAGCACAGGGTTTCGGTGATCTGGCCAGGACTGCGCTCCTTCTCCGAGGACTCCGCACTGCACCTCCTTCTCGTTTCCCCAGCGCTGGGTTCCACTCAGTCGAGCTTCGCCACCAGCGTGCGCACAGCACCCAAGCAGCTCTTGCTGGTCCCGCGGTGCGCGTGCTGGTGGCGAAGCTTGACTGAGCGGAACCCAGCGCTGGAGAAACGAGAAGGAGGCACAGCGTGGAGTCCTCGGAGGTGGCCTCCCGCTGCTGCCGTGGTCCGCTTGGCACTCCCGGGCCCTTGGAGAGGCTCTGGAGGGGGGCACTGGAGGGACCTAGCGCCAGGGCGCTGGATGGGCTTAAAACGGCACTGTCTGCAATTGATTGTGTTTATCTGCAGTGATGGCCCTCACATAACCGGCTCGGTTTGATTGCATTGCAACATAATATTTTCATGTTTACAGTGTGATCCCTCCTTAGCTGGGATCATGTAGCTGGGGAGAAGCTCTATCAAACCTTCTTTCTTTGAACTTTTAAACACTGCAAGCTGCTTAGAGCAGCTCTGTGGTCATGCAGAGGCCATTCCCTTTTTAAATGCTCCCAGGTAGTGATTGAATGGCATAACACCATGGCTACTAGGTCTGGAAAATGTACAAAAGTGGATTCCCAGAGAGCTTTGCAAAGCACATTAGGTGCAGTTCAGATAAACGTTCTCTAATTAAATAGGCTTTTTTTCTCTCCCTGGGCTGGCTAAGACGCAGCTAACAACATCCTTGTATGAAAGGAAGATGGCTGCCATATGTGCCTGGGGGCAGCCATCTTTTTGCCCTACAAGTCTGCAGGAAGGGATGATGATGATGATGATAATAATAATAATAATAATAATAATAATAATAATAATAATAATAATATGCTCCACCATTCACCACCACGTTCCTGGGAGTGACGCGGTGCTTGGACACCCGCAGGCTCTGCGCTGCCCCAAACGCTCCACCCACCGCCTCCCCCTTAGCTGTAGGGCGGCTGAGTGGGAGGAGGCAGGCAGATTCCTTGGAGGCCCCGCAGAGTGTCCTGCCCTGGCTGGCCCCACCCCTGGCCGTAGGGCATGCACGCCGCCCCAGGCACCCGATCGGCTTGCTCCGCCCCTGCATGGAAGGCAGCACCTTGTACAGGCAAGAGCAGGGCCCTGCCGCCAATGTCGAGTCTTCGTTCTTCAACAGCCGATTCCCTAACTGAATGAAGCCTGTGAACAAGAGTGTTTATTGGGCTTACCATACAACTACGCGCAACACTTGGCTGTTGAGGAAAGAAGTTCTGATGCCAGAGCCAGGGCTGACAGTGTGTGTGGCCCTGATCCAGTCTCTACTCAATTATGCCTTGCACATGAGGAATGCGTGCCATGGGGCTACAGACTGATTGCAGCTCTTCTCAATTATCTCCTTATGTCTACCACGTTTGTTCTTGTGTATATATAGCCCGCAGGTAAGTTGCAGAACCAGCTCAATTTCTTACCAAGGACGGACACCTGGGCCCTGGCAGAATCTGGCACGACATCCTCAGGAAGCTCCAAGGAGAATGAATCTGAAGCAGAACCTCCTGACAATGAGGTGAATACATGGTTAATTTGAGGGTAACAGAAGTGCACACAGAAAGCTCCGCAAGTGAAGCCAAATTTGAACGCAATGCAGTTACACACACACACACACACACACACACACACACACACACCAGTCTTCATGCCTGTTCTTCCATTGGCAAAAGTTGGGCATTTCCTCTCATTCTGCTTAGCAGGGATAGGCAGGAACAATTCAGAGGTGGGGTTAAAGCTGCAGGAGGGCAAAGCTTCTCCCCCGCCCCAGGGCATTGTCCTGATTCAGCTCAGTCCTCGCCCCTGCCCCAGTGATTTGGTGTTTTGTTTTGTTTCCTAATCAGGGAAAACCCACTATTTAGTGATAGATCAGAAAAAGTGGCGATTCAGGGAAAACATGAGTTTCCAATTGAGTGCTAAAGAGCAGTCCCCCCCCCCAAAAAAAAAACACAAAAAAGGAAGTGAGGATAAGCCTTAAGTTAGTGACGGGCAACCTTTTGAGCTTGGTGTGTCAAAATTCGTCAAAAAACCGAGCATAACTCAGGTGGTGTGTCACTTCGAGAAAAAAACCATAATTTTGCGATATTTATAGTTTAAATAACAAAAATGTATAATTGTAATATATAACTGTATTTAATAAACCAAAAACTAATTATTTAACCAAACCAAACCAAAAACCCCTTATTTATCACAAAGTGCCCAGAGTTGTTGAGATTTTGGGGGGGAGCTGCTGACCAAAGTTTTGGAGGTTTTTTGGGGGGGGTTCAAAAGTTGCTTTGCTTTTGGGGGGGCATGCCCCAAAGCTGCTGCGCTTTTTTGGGGGGGGGGGAGAACAGAAATAAATGACGAATAATACCTTTGCTGGAACTAACACACAGCACCGACATAGTCTGCCAAAGCGCCAGAAAAAACAGCACAGAAAGGGTTAAAAACCAATCTCTGGCTACCAGCAACAAAAAACAAAAAAAGGAGCGGAGAGAACGGGTATTTACAGCGGAGAGGAACAAATGGGGGGGGGAAACAACAACAGCGCGAATGGGCCGATGGGGCGCGTGCCAGCAGCGAGGGCTCTGCGTGTCACATCTGACATGCGTGTCATAGGTTCGCCATCACTGCCCTAAGTGGTGGTGAATTCAGCCTGCCTTTCATTCTTGAAACCTCTTTTTGACCCCCAGGTTAAAAGCTGTTAGGTGCTACTGACCTTCAGGGCACATCAGAGAGCTATGGGCTTTCTCAGCCAGGACACCCTCAGGCTGTCAGGGATGGGGAGAGGGGAAGAAAAAAAACAGTTTTCAAACCATCAAAATATTCACATAGCCTTCAGATTTAAACACCTGATGTGTTTCATGCGGGGGGGGGGGGGATCTCAAAAAGTCCCTTCCTTCACCCCTGTCATTCAGAAGCAGAGTAGAGTAAGATGTGCTCTTCTGAAGGTGTTAGTCCCAGACACCTTGTGGAAGAAGGTGGAAGAATGTCAGCCAGTGGGAAGCAGCAATAAAAATATGGTATTGTTTTTGCTAGCAGTTGAGAAGGAAATGGACAGAAGCTTCTCTGATGCTTCTGCAGCCAGGTTCTGCTTGTGAGCTGACCCCTTGGGGACAATAAACATATTACTTCTGAGAGTGTACAGTCCTTCTCCAGGGAACCCCAGGAAAAGGCTCTTTCCTGAAATTAGGGGGCCATTCCAAAAATAATAATTGCTTCTCCCCTTTTACATTACTTGCTGAGCATTCAGAACATGGTCCTCCATGGACAGGTAGTTCTTCTGAATGCTAGTCTAGGTCAGTTCCCACTTCAAGCAGCCTCATGTTAGGGGAATCACAGAATCGTAGAATTGGAAGGGACCCTGAGGAACATCTAGTCCAACCCCCTACAATGCAGGAATATGTCGCTCTCCCCTATGGGGATTGAACCTGCAACCTTGGCATTATCAGCACCATGTTCTAACCAGCTGAGCTATCCATATAGTCACGAGGAGGGGGATTTGCAGAGGTAGCAATAAATGCTATATTATAGACTCACCCAGACAAGGATAGACTTGATCAAGGTGTCACTTCGGCCCTTTTCAGGCACAGTGGTCTGCTCACCACCACATAGTTTCTCGCTTTTGAGTGCCATTGTGGTGACAGTGAAGTTCATCACACCTAAAGAAAATGACAGAAAATATGTTCATCCCTGCAAAAACACGCTGTTTCAGAAATCAGTAATGGAACAATTTCTATAAGCTCCCCTACTCCCTGCCTGATCTCCTTGATAATTCCTAATGAGCCCAGCTCATAATTGCTGATAGGTGATAGATTTGCTTCAAGAGGCTTCCCTCTGTGGAGTAATTTTATTAATATAAAGTAAAAAAAATAAAAAGTGCAAGGCAAAAGTGTGGATAAGCCGTCAGATGGCTTTCTGGTTGGCTACTGTGGAAAGAGAACATGGAACCTCGATAGGTCTTTGGTCTGATCCAGAGGGCTTTGTCTTATAGTCTGTGATTAATAATAATAATAATAATAATAATAATAATAATAATAATAATAATTTATTATTTATACCCTGCCCATCTGGCTGGGTTTCCAACAAAATATTAAAAATACATTAAAACATCAGTCATTAAAAACATTAATCATTAAAAACTTCCCTAAACAGGGCTGCCTTCAGATGTCTTTTAAAAGTCAGAAAGTTGTTTATTTCCTTGACATCTGAAGGGAGGGCATTCCACAGGGCAGGCGCCACTACTGAGAAGGCCCTCTGCCTGGTTCCTGTAACCTCACTTCTCACAGTGTAACTTCACTTCTCACAGTGAGGGAACGGCCAGAAGGCCCTCGGAGATGGACCTCTGTGTCCAGGCTGAATGATGGGGGTGGAGATGCTCCTTCAGGTATACTGGGCTGAGGCCATTTAGGGCTTTAAAGGTCAGCACCAACACTTTGAATTGTACTTGGAAATCTACTGGGAGCCAATGAAGGTCTTTCAAGACCAATGTTATGTGGTCTTGGCGGCCGCTCCCAGTCACCAGTCTAGCTACTGCATTCTGGATTAGCTGTAGTTTCCAGGTCAATACCAGAAAGGTTTTGCTTCTCAATGGAAGCAGGCTTATTGTGGAAGCAGGGGTTATTGGGTTGCTGTTGTTTTTATTTCAATGGTGTATTTTGTGGTTGTATATTCTGATTTTTATTCTGTGAATCACCCTGAGACCTGCGGGTATAGGGCGGTAAATAAATTCAATAAATAACAATAAATAAATAACAACACTATCCACATTGCAGCCCAAGGGGACGGAATGTGGGAGGGATAATGGTTGCCATACAGAAAGGAGATGGGGATATTGGTTAAGGTGGAACACCCTTATGATCATCTTTTCTCTGCCCATCTCTCCTTAGGTCACCTCACCCAGTTTAGAGGCCTTCACATTCCAGGAGTAAGTCTTCGCTTCACCAGCACATAAGCAACTTATGTATTCACAGTCCTTGCATGGCTGCACCTGATAATCTTCGGACTCGGACAGGATAACCTGGACCTATGAAACAGTGGGGAAAGAGGGAAGGAAGTTTTACTCAGGATTCTGCTCACGGCTGGATTATAATGGTGCAATTGGAGCAAGTTTACCAGGGCGCATGCCTGCAAGAGCCGAGACCCTAAGGTCTCCGCAAAAGAAATGACTTCAGCTTGTACAATGGGACTTCACACCCTCTTCCCCTCCCCACCCCCGCTGCTCTCCACAAATCAGATCCAGAGGATCAGGAGAACCCCCAGAACAGGTTTAAAGGTAAAGGTAAAGGGACCCCTGACCATTAGGTCCAGTCGTGACCGACTCTGGGGTTGTGCGCTCATCTCACATTATTGGCCGAGGGAGCCGGCGTATAGCTTCCAGGTCATGTGGCCAGCATGACAAAGCCGCTTCTGGCGAACCAGAGCAGCACACGGAAACACCGTTTACCTTCCCGCTGTAGCGGTTCCTATTTATCTACTTGCATTTTGACGTGCTTTCGAACTGCTAGGTTCGCAGGAGCTGGGACCAAGCAACGGGAGCTCACCCCGTTGCAGGGATTCAAACCGCCCACCTTCTGATCAGCAAGCCCTAGGCTTAGTGGTATAGCCCACAGCGCCACCTGTTTAGGGTGCCCTAAAATGACGTTTGTTATCTCAGTGATTTTGCTATTGGGACAGAACACTGGAAAATGAGAGCAGGTTTTATTTTCGTTTTAAAACTCAGCAATTAGAAGAAATTAATGATAAGTTAAGTGAGTTTAAAAAGTGGAATTCAATATACAATATATTATTTTTTGAAGTCCACAACAGCTTATGCCATGTGTGTGTGTGTGTGTGTGTGTGTGTGTGTAATACACTGTATCTCTTAGCATTTTTATAATTCGTCCATTCATTCGTTAGCCTTTTGGTTTAGATGAAAACGATACATGTATCTAGTTTGGCTTTGTTAATAAAAATTTACAAATCCAAAAAATGCTATCGAAATCGGAAATTTCCATTTCTGGGCTACTGTCAACTCTTGCCCATCCCTTGTCCTCCCTCCTTTCACTGAGCCCCCTGGTCAACCCTCTGACTTAAAAGAGGTGATATACCTGCTCTGCTTAACAAGGAATTGAATTCTTAGAGCATGGGGAATTAGTGAAGATCTTCCTTACCCACATGCAGTGTTTCAAATAGTTAAAGACGGTGGCGATCATTGGAAATGACTCCCCACGAATCACGGAATAGGGCAGGGTGACGTCCACGAAGAAAGGCTTAAAGACCGTCAACCTCGCCGGCGGGGGAATGCCCAGGCCACTGCTTTGGGAGGTGCAGAACATGCTGACTTTCCATTCAGTGATGGTGTCCGGAACTGTGAGCGCCACTGACTTCTCACCTGAAGGACTACAAAGAATGTGGGAAGAAGAAGAAGAAGAAGAAGAAGAAGAAGAAGAAGAAGAAGAAGAAGAAGAAGAAGAAGAAGAGTAGTTTGGATTTGATATCCTGCTTTATCACTACCCGAAGGAGTCTCAAAGCGGCTAACATTCTCCTTTCCCGTCCTCCCCCACAACTAACACTGAGGTGAGTGGGGCTGAGAGACTTCACAGAAGTGTGACTAGCCCAAGGTCACCCAGCAGCTGCATGTGGAGGAGCGGAGACGCGAACCCGGTTCCTCAGATTACAAGTCTACCGCTCTTAACCACTACATCATACTGTGTAGGCACATACATGCACACATACATTTTTGGTGGTGGCAACCCCTGTCCACCCCAGGTATACCTATTTGGAAGTACAGTGGTACCTCAACGTCCGAATGACTCGACTTCCGAAGGTTTCGACTTACGAAGTCAGCAAACCCAGAAGTCTTTTCGCCATGCGCGCGTTCTGCGCATGCGCAAAATTGACGCTTTGACAGCTGAAGGTTTCGACTTACGAAGAGCGCCACGGAACAGATCGCCTTCATAAGTCGAGGCACCACTGTACAGTGGTACCTCTGGTTACGAACGCTTCAGGTTACGAGCTCTGCTAACCTGGAAGTAGCTGCTCCTGGTTGCGAACTTTGCCCCAAGATGTGAACGGAAATCACGCGCCAGAGGCACGTGTGCAGCAAGAGACCCCATTAGCGAAAGTGTCCCTCAGGATAACAACGGTTTCAGCTTAAGCACGGATCTCCAGAACAAATTAAGTTTGTAACCAGAGGTACCACTGTACCAGCTGTATTGACTTTTTCGTTCCTGGCAAATAGTATGTTTTTCTTTGCACTGAATGTTAAGTTGCCCATTTACTTTTTGTAGCAAGGTCAGGAACCTGGCGTGGGTGGATAGGGTGGGTGGGAGTGGATGATTTAACCCTTTGCCCTCCCCCTCCCCCTCCAGCTATTCGAATGAAGTGAACAACTGAATGCAAATAGCAGGGACAGAGAGGCTGGTCTGGATCCTGGGCTGCAGCAGGATCCCAATCTGGATCAAGCCCCTTGCAAAAGTTCCCTTGAGCTGCATTTGGTAATAGGGAAAGGGAAGGGAAGGGAAGGGTAAAACCTCCTCATGCATTGCAGTCCCAATAAAAACCGAGTCCCTCCATGCTTTCTATTAAATAAACAAGCAAACCAAAATCTGGAGTTGAGACAAGCTGCAAGGAGGATGAGTGTTGCCTTAATATTTTCTTCTTCCTTCCTGATATGTACCATGAGCAGTGCTTTTTTTCTGGGGGTACGCATACCCCTAAACATTTTGTGAATCTTTGTACTTTTGTCCATTTACTGTATTTATTTCCCCGATTTGAACTAGAAAATGGTGATTTTCTTGAGTCAAAATGAGAGTACCGCTAAACATTTTTTTTAGAAAAAAGCACTGACCATGAGCATGTACCACGGAATAGAAATGTAAGCAGAAATCCCAGTATTGCGGGAGATATTTGGCTGCCATATTTATTTCACTTAAAACTGGGAGAAATGTAATTTAAACGCAAGATCTGGGAGAAGCCCATCTCAGGAACATGGGCATAGCCAGGATTTTTGTTGGGGGGGGTCAGGTCTTTTGTGGCGGGTGGGGTGCAGAACCTCAGTTTGCTATGTATTTTTATTGATTTTTATTGATTTGGAAGTGGGGTGGAGCTGCCCCTCCCTGCCCCCCTTGGCTACGCCTATGCTCAGGAATTTATCAAAACTTACTCAACATTATACAGCTTCCAGATCCAGGTCTCAGGGAAGTTCTGACGGACTTGAGCATCGACGTCTGCGCCAGACAACCAAGGACGGGATTCAGATGCGAGGGCCGGTCTATTCCCTGACTGCAAGCCTCCTCCAAGCAACCCTGCTGCAACAAAACAGAAACGCTTAGACTTCTGCCTTGAAAGATATGTGTGGCTAAGCCCTCTGTCAAACCACCTTCAAGCACAGATACACATGCCAATAATCTGGCATTGGAAACCTCCTTACTTGAAGAGAACGTGCCAAAGGCAGAGTAGTGATGGCTGCATGTTGCTGGCTTCTTTATTTTGTTGTTTGACAAGACTTTCAGTCCCATAACCTGTCGGTGGTGAGAGAGACCAAGGGAAGGAATCACATTAGTTGCGCAGGTCAATGGTGCCAGCATGGCCGTACCCAGCGCGGGGCAGGGGGGGGCAGCTGCCCCCCCAGAAGCAAAAAAGCGAGAGCACAGCATGACAGGCAGGGATGCTGCCAACTGCCTCCGTCGACGGAAAGCATGTATGCAAATGAGGTGCCGCGGAGCATTGTGGGGCAGCACTTTCTGTGCTGTGCTCGCTGTGACTTGAAGGAGTGTGGGCTGAAGTTAGCCCAGGTCCAGGTCCAGCCTTCCGTCGACGGAGGCAGCTTTGCTGCTGCTGCCTTGTTGGCTGGAAACGGCCCCCTCCCCTCTGGGTGATCCAGGCCACGTCATTGCCAGCCAATCAATCAGGTGGCTGGGGGTGGGGGGCATGGCTGGCGTGCCCCCCTAGTTTTGATCCTGGGTGCCAGCGGTTTTTTTTAGCTTCTTCCATCTATCCACACATCACACATGTCTTCCTTTCCTCCCCCCTTCTCCCATTCTCTAGGGTTAGACACGCACATGATTGCTTAAAGGGATATGAAATGAAAAATGGGTTGTTTCCAAAAGGGAGTTTGCTGGGCAACCTCAACAGCTGGCGCGTGCCATTTTCACACAGGTTCATCATCAAAATGCCAGCCTGGTTTTTCTTAAATTCAATCTGGATCTGGGAATCCCTGAATGCTGTTCAGTGCCTCTTCTACACTAACTCCCCTATTCCAGTTGAAAACTGCATAATAAAGGGCGCTTACTTTGAGGAAACTGAAGAAGTCCACCCCACCATCATCAAACCAGGGTCTCCAGCTGTAGCGCTTGCTTCGTGCCAGTGGCATAGGGTCGCTGATCGGTCCTGGTCCATCGCAGCGATCGTACTCGGTGACTTGATAAGGATACCCTCCTAGGAAATAGAACCTGTCATACACCTGCAAAGGAACACATGGCGTGTCAAGCAAAAGGATGTGAATTAAGCTGTAGCCCTTGCCTACATCTCTCCTCCCCTGAGCTTTCCCATCGTTCCACACGCTGGCTGCTCTCTCCCTCCGAGTCTCTCCCTTCCCCCCTGGCTGCTTCAGACCCACTGCTGCTCCCTGTGCTTGGCGAGGTGGATGTTAGGATGTTGGGGGCTGGCTCCCTGTAGGGAGTCACCCTTACAGTAACCAAATTCAATTTCCAAAGTTATACCACATAGATCTGGAGATGAGAAAGGAGAAGGAGTAGATCTCCAAACTGCTAGCAGTAGTAATGATGAAGGGGTCAAAGGACAATGGGATGGGGAAATGCCAAACTCTGAATGTGATGAGGATACTGGTGCAGTTTCAAAACTGGATATCAGGCATTGTCAGGGACTGGGCAGAAGAGGAGGAGTGGTGGAGACCACCTCCCCATCTTGACCCTTCCAGGGAGGAGGAAGAGGAAGATAGTATAGATTTACAATAGTGGTAGTTACAGGTAGGTAGCAGTGTTGGTCTGACACAGTCAAAAAAATTTTTTAAAAATCCTTCCAGTAGCACCTTAGAGACCAACTAAGTTTGTCATAACAAAATAAAAAAATCTTTCTAGTAGCACCTTAGAGACCAACTAAGTTTGTCATAAGTATGAGCTTTTGTGTGCATGTATTTGAAGAAGTGTGCATGCACACGAAAGCTCATACCTATGACAAACTTAGTTGGTCTCCAAGGTGCTACTGGAAGTGTAAGGGGGAGGGATTATAGAGAACCCTCCCCCCTCATCAGAAGCAGCCCACCTCCCAGCAGTCATGAGAGCGAGGGGTCTGAAGGGGGGAGTCAGGAAACGGAGAGGGAGTGCAGGGCTCTGGCAACATCAAAGAGCCCCTGCTCCATAGGCAGGAAGAGAGGGAGGCAGAAAAAGTGGACAGGAATAGGTGAGACAGAAGTCCCGTCCCGTCCCCCCGACGCCGGAATTGAGGAGGAGGAGGAAAGGGAGGCGCTTCTCAGTTCCAAGGCTTTTATGCTGGTCACGAACGCGGAGGGGGGTAGTGCAGGAATCTGACTCGAGCGGGTAGAATGAAATGAGCAATCCGTTACACTGTAAATAATGTGCACCAATAAAAACGTCTGAAAGACAAGCATGTGGAAGGTCGTTACTCAAGAGTAGTCACAACAACCCTGACAGGAAGGAATTTTTTAATTTTGTTTTTACAATAGTGGCTTGAGGGAGGTCACAGCTCAGAGGCAGCTGAGGGGGGAAGTTGGGAAATAATGGGAGTGGAGGAGGAGGCAGAACCGGAGCGGCTGCTGGCTGACACCTTGTCACTAGAAAGCATTCTAGACCCTTCAACTCCCAGAACCCGGAGAGCCTTAAAAGTAGGAGAGCAAAGAGCTGAAAGACAGAGGGCACTTAGCGGCATCTGTAGAAGTGACGGATGAGGAAGTGGGAGAGGTGGGGTGGTGGTGAAGATTCACTCAGGACAATGCCATTATCCAAGAGGCTGGGTTCTATAGCCTCTCTCTGTAAATATTGAATAAAAAAGACAGTAAGAAACGTTTTCTTGTCTTTATACTTTCCTGGGCAACCAGCCAGGAGCTGCTGACAGCATCCTGACAGGCGCTAGTAAAGGCATTCCACTAGTAAGGTTGTCCTACACTGCAAGGACAGTGCAGCCTCGTGAATCCTCTGCTTGCGAGGAAATCCAGCAAATGCTGAAGTTCATTTATGGAGAAAGGCTGCCCAAGAAGAAACTGATGCACTACATCAAAATAATACACAGACACTTATTTTCCCAGCCATCTACAGGAAAAAAAGCAAGTGGGTGCAAGTGGGTTTTTAAAAATTAAACAAGAGAATGCACTAGCAAGTGATATGTTATTGCCCAGAAAAGGACTTTGGGGAGAAAGACCGCCATGGCTAGGAAAATGCTCCTGGAAAACTTGAGAAAATGGGGGTACAGTGCATAAGTGCCCAACCCTGCCCATCATATTTCAGTTTCATCCATTCTCTCTCTGCCTTACGGTTGTGTTGGTGAGGTCTCTGTCATTCCTGAGAAGCAAGACACTTTGGTCCACAGCCCGAATGGCACACAATGACCCAGGTGTTGCCTTCAGTTCAAGGTCGATGCTTGTTCCGGGAAGCTCCTGCTGCTGAGATAACCCCAGGCTGACCTGCAGAAGTGAATGCTGAGAATCAGAAGTGCCAAAACAAAGCAGGGGACATAAAATCATAGACAAGTATTTACCCAGCAGACAAGCATGATATTTTAGAATGGGCAACCCATTGTGGCATCGGTGCATGAAACTTTGTTGTGTTAAATATATGTATTTAATCTGTATGTTATTTTAATACTATGAGAGTTTAATTTCTTTTTCACAGTTATCCTTTATACCTTTTTAGCTCTGTGTTTTTTAATCTGTGTTGTTTTAATTTGTGTAAGCCACTTTGAGTTCCAGTCTGGAAAAAAGGCATGATGTAAATAAAAAAGAAGAAGAGGAAGAGGAAGAGGAAGAAGAAGAAGATATAACATTTACTAACAGATTAAGTCTGGATAGACTATTTTTACTGTTTACTCACATGAGAAAATGCACCTCAGGGAGGTCCCTGAAGTCAGGAGATCTCCCTGCCCCCAATTAGCTCCCTTTAACCTAAATAACTCTTAATTTTCTACAGTGCTACTTTGGGTTTGCCATATTCCCAAAAGTGAAAATCCGGACAAAGTTTTTGAGCTTTTGTGGGGAACATCTCTCCCCCCCATTAAGTTTTTAGGCTTTTAAAAAAAATATTTTAAAGCATTTTTATTTTTAATCACCCTACTTGCCATATGTCCAAGTTATCCTGGACATTTTGCCAATTTGGCAAAAATCCACCCGGGCGCCATTTCCAGAACCGGATTCCCAGATGTGTCCGGGAAAATCCAGACGTATGGCAGCCCCAGCTCCTTCCTTCCTTCCTTCCTTCCTTCCTTCCTTCCTTCCTTCCTTCCTTCCTTCCTTCCTTCCTTCCTTCCTTCCTCCCCTTCCTCCCTCCCTCCCTCCCTCCCTCCCTCCCTCCCTCTCCCCCTCCCTCTCCCTCTCCCTCCCCCTCTATGTATTAGTCCCAAATCATATTTCTTCCAATCATGATGGTAGCTGCTAACACCATTCTTTGCTCTTCCACTGTATGAGACATTGGGAATTGCAACTGACTTTCCACACAGCTGGGGGTACCGCACTTTGTGAGTCTGCGCATCCTGCTATGTTCTGTCCACACTAGTGGATGTGACACATATGCATGGGTGGGAGAGGGGAGGATATACCGTAAATCATCTGACCCGAGCACCACTTTTTTAAAAAAAACACCTTACCCTGCCCTGCCTTTAAAAAAAATAAAATCAAGTTTCCATGTGCTTCAAGGCAGCGGTGTGCTTGCAAAGGGGTCCCTCGGATCTCCCCCCCCCCCATTTTCTGGGTACGTGATTGGCGCATGGGAGCCCACTTATTCCGGTTATTTCCCCCCAGTCATGTCTGAGGACATACAGTTCTGCTGCTTGCCATCCACACCAGTAAGTGGGTCTTGATGGAATGTACCTGGGCTGTGGCTTTTGTCCCTTCCCACAAAGGGAAGCAGGAAATTGTAATGTCCTGGGACACTCGGATCAGCTCTGCTATCAAAGAAGGGATTAAAAAACAGAGCTACCCTTTGTTTTTCGTTTAAAAATAATAATCCAGAGGTCTTGCACAAGTGCAAAAGTGATAAAGAAGCCTTGTGCAAGACCTCCATATCAAAGGGGCGGTGGGGGGGGGGACACACACAGATGAGCCAGATGTATGGGCTGGGATTACAGCCTCTTAGATAATCTCTCATGTTTACGGTTTGCAGATCTTGAGAGAAAATCTCCTCTGAATCAGGTACAGGAACACAGGGAGCTGCCTTATAGTAAGTCACACCATTGGGTCTATCTGGTTCAGAACTGACTGGCAGTGGGCCTCCTGAGTTTTAAGGTAATAGTCTCTCCTGATCTTAACTGGGAATGCTGGGAATTGAACCTGGGACATATTTAGCCCTTTGACTTTGAGGGAACCAATGGGAATAGTTCCCCCCATCCTTTTGTACTGGAGGCCACTGGAAGCAAAATGGCTCATTTGTGCTCAGGTGAGGAGCAACTGGAAGTAGGGGTGTGGTTTTAGAGGCTAACCGCCAAAATGTCACCAGATTTGTGACAAACTCTCCACCCAAAATAAACACTAGTAAGCTTCCACATCAGTAGTGACTAACAGAAGCATAACAGGCTGTGGTGGAATCTAGACACATATAAAAATGTTGTGAAAATGCTTTTTTTTAAAAAAATGTTTTGAAAAATATACTGAATTCACCATAGCTCACCATCGCCACCTAGTGTCACACTTGTATAATGCACTTTTCAACGCACTTAAAACGTTTTATTTGCAGCTGTATAGCTGATTCCTGTTTACTTATTGGGTTTTCCTAGGACTGGTTCAAGCCATTTTACTGCCCGGGGAAGCAAATTGTGTCCCAAGTCAAGAAGATACATAGTACCTCCCACAAACACCTCTTCCCCTTCCCTGGCAGTAAAAAGACAGTAATAATATCTTAAATAACTAACAGCTTGCTGCCCTTTGTATCAAGAGCCTCAACTCTGCTTCTGCCTGTCCACACATCAGAGATACTGTACTGGACTTGAGGAAAAGTGGGCGGGGATATTTTCTATGGTCTAAAATACACAAGCAGTATAGGGGAAATTCTCAAGGTCAACAATCTGATGATGACATCGTGTGGCTGTCCCATAATTTCAGAGTAAACACCCCATCTGCAAAACATCTGCTGGGATAGACGGAACAATTTCTGCTGTCTCTCCGATTCTGAATGCACTTGGGCATTTAACTCTTAACACTCTCCTTCTTGCCGGTACTCTGTTTGTCGCTAGGAACCATGGCCTTGCAGCTCACCTGGTTTTTGAAGCACATGGACACTTCAAAGCTGACTTTGTCTGCAACGGCGCCTCCATCGTGGAAGAGAGAATAAACAACCAAGGATGGTTGTGGTGCAAAGTCAGAGGTGAAGGTTAATGAAATGGAGAAGGACCCTTGAAGACCTGAAAGAGGGGAGACAGGTTTCTGAGTGGAGGGATCAGTCATCAGGATGACTCCTTAATCCACACCAAACCCCAGACTTTCCCTCCATCACTCTTTATTCTCTCCCTCCTCCTTCACAAGGCATCTCCTTTAACCTCCCCGCCACTCTAGTCTAATATAAAATATAAGTGTCTCCCCATTTTCATTCCCAGGTACTGTCCATATAATAGTCTAGTCTTGGGAACACCATCTAAAAAGCCAAACTCTGCCAAAAAGTCACAGAAATCCACCAAACTCCACCACAAACACTTCCTTCAACCCCCCCCTCTCTCCCTCTCTATAAAATTTTAGTTACAGGTAGGTAGCCGTGTTGGTCTGACACAGTCAAAATCAAAATCAAAAATCCTTCCAGTAGCACCTTAGAGACCAACCAAGTTTGTCATAGGTATGAGCTTTCGTGTGCATGCACACCAGATCGAAAGCTCATACCTATGACAAACTTGGTTGGTCTCTAAGGTGCTACTGGAAGGATTTTTTTATCTAAAATTTTATTTAGTTTAATAAAATAAAATAAATAAAATTTATTTAACATAAAAAGAGAATTCTGAAGAGTCTCCTGAACTTCCCTCCTCCCCTTTGTGGGTCCTTATATTGACCTTTTCCTCCTGCATCTTGTCTATTAATCCAAATTTTTTAAATCTCCATTCTACCCGAAATTCAACATTAAACGACAAATGTTACTGCAATGCTACTACAGTAATAATAATTTTAATTGTTTGCAATGGTTTTTAAGGTAAATTGTATATTTTCCCCATTCCTTATTCAAATTTTGGTCTTCCAAACCTCCTTTCTGAAACTCCAACTCTCCACAGACTTCAAAAGTTGGTGAAAAGACTAGTGGAATTGCAGTTGCAAAGGTTCCTGGGATTGCTAGCCATTTTCCCCACTCTATTAACACAATTTTTGAAGTTTCCCATTATTTTCAGGCCACTCTCTCTCTCTCCCCCCCCAGCTCCTTTTTGCAGTTTAAATCGATTTATTTAACCATTTCCCAGTGCCACGCATATGCCCAGTGGTGAGCGAGTCAAACATGCAGAAGTGGGGAGAGATATGACAGATAGACTTACCTCCACCATCGCCACCCACATTCTTTTGTCCATGCGTAAGGATTTTCCCCTTTCCTGTCACCTGGCGAAGGAAGATGCATATACAGAATGAAAACATCCAGAAAGGGGCACTCTCAAGAGACATATTTCTCATGTGTCAGATGTTTGATGCCATAGACATTAGGGCACTAGTGTGGAAGCAATAGAGGAAAGGTCCTAAATGGCCTCGGCTCAGTATACCTGAAGGAGTGTCTCCACCCCCATCGTTCAGCCTGGACACTGAGGTCCAGCTCTGAGGGCCTTCTGGCGGTTCCCTCCCTGTGAGAAGTGAGGTTACAGGGAACCAGGCAGAGGGCCTTCTCGGTAGTGGCGCCCGCCCTGTGGAACGCCCTCCCATCAGATGTCAAGGAAATAAACAACTACCTGACTTTTAGAAGACATCTGAAGGCAGCCCTGTTTAGGGAAGTTTTTAATGTTTAATAGATTATTGTATTTTAATATCCTTCTGGAAGCTGCCCAGAGTGGCTGGGGAAACCCATCAGTTGGGCAGGGAATGAATGAATAAATAAGTATTATTTAACATTTAGGAAACTTCTGAAGGCAGCCCTGTATACGGAAACTTTTTAAGGTTTAAGGTTTTACTATGTTTTTATATATTCTGGAAGCCCCCCAGAGTGGCTGGGGCAACCCAGTCAGATGGGCAGGGTTCTAATAATAATAATAATAATAATAATAATAATAATAATAATAATAATAATAACTACTACTACTACTACACTCCTGGAAAAGACTCCAAGAACTGAACCAGGAAGGGTGAAAAGTGAAGTCCTGTCCTCTCTCTTTGGCCAGCTAGTTTTGGGTTGTTGCTTTTTTGTCTTGCCAACCCTGGCATCTTCTGTACTCAGCCAGGATGCTCACATAATAAGAAAAGAGGACTCCTTTCGCTTTGCCTTCTTCGCCTAGATCACTGTCCTTAATGCTGTAATCCACTTGAATCTCCTGCTGCTGATTGCAAGGCAGCACTCCTGGCACCCGCCGGACTTTCACAGAGCTCTTTGCAGTGGTGTAGTAAGGCTGTAGATAGAGGAAAGCGTTCTGGTAGTACTGATTGATTTTCCCCGGTTCATACACTGGATCCTCCAGATGGAGTCTTCCCTGGGAAAGAGATAAAGTTGCAGCCCTTAGTCAAACAACCAGTTAAAGTGACTGATCAAAAGAACTTTTGACTTTTCTTTTAACAGAACTAATGGTTAAGGTGGATAAGATCAGAACTTGGAAAGAATAGTGGGTTAAGCATGAATGACTACAGTATTTGAATGAAGATCTGATTTGTTTATTTTTATTTGTCTTCATTACGAGTTTTTTATTTTGTCTGATGATTAGGATTTTCCATGATAGTTTTGTTATAATTATTATTTGGATATACTATTAATATTGTTTTGTTTACGTTATTGTCCTTGGTAATCAGTTTTTTCTTCTTTTTTCATTTTTTTTCTTTCAGTGCTATATCATTTATATTTTAAATGTTGTGTATGTCTATAATTTCTTTTAGTATGTTTGTGAGTGTATTGTCTAAACAATTCTAAATAAAGTTTGTTTGTTTTTTTAAAAAAGGAACTTTTGACTACTGACAAAAAGACTCCCTAAAGAATCAGGAGACATGTGGAATCTTAAAAATATTAAAATATTAAAAGTCTTAAAAGAGGCATTATCCTTCACTCTCATAATGAGGGAATGCTTCTTCTCAAATTATACATAACACTGATGGCATGAATAGCAATCACATTGTGTGTGGGAAAAAAATATTCTAGGATTCCCTTCCCTATTATTATCAGGAGCATAGCACATGGGGAGGAGAGATTTAAGTGCTTCCCTCCCCATCCACGATCTCTGAATCCCCACCCCACACATTGGTGCCAATGGAAGACCCCCAAACGATAATTGTGCTTTGGGTGGGGTGGGGAGGTGAATGGGGAGGGAAGGTTTAAACCTCCCCTCTCCATATGCTGCGATTGTGACAACAATCTGGGGCAAGGGGGATGTTGCTGGTCTTTAATTTATAAAAGAAAAAGAAAAACCACAACTTTATTGCTAACCATTTGGCATGTGAAGTTAAGGCCTAAGATTAGGAGAGCGTATGTTGCAGCAAGCAGCACCTAAAGCCAAATTCAGTATGCATTTTTCCTTCAAAATTATTTTTCTATTCATATGTAAATGTATACAGGGTTAATTGATTGATTGATTCAGGTGACAGCTGTAATTAGATGCTTGCGTCCGCTGCTATTTTCCTAGAGAAAGAGGTGCCGGGACTTACTATGAACACCTCCCTCGTTCTCTTCGAATGGGGCGCCCACCTGAGAGGTGTCGGAATGGGAGTTCCGGTGCGTTCCGGGTGAAAAAAAGCCCTGCTTGTGTCTATTAAATTAGCAACTGTTTTGACTCAAGATATGTTTGATGCAAGACTACCATCTGCTGGGAAGTGGGGAGAAACAGAACTGATCCTATATGAAAGAGGATACAGCCACTACCACACTTCAGGGCTAGAGCATCTCTGTCCCAAAATGGCTTTGTATTGTATTGACAATGCAAGACCCATGTTGCACAGAGTGATCCTTCACAGTATGTCTCCCATCTGCTCCCTCTTCCATAAAGCACCACAAGAGCGGCCTACAGGCAATTTAAGTCTCACGTATAAAGACAATCAGCTCCTGTTCCTAGCTTCTCCTCCTTTCCCACCCAGTTCTTAGCAATTCCCTTCCTGCATTTGATCCCCTGCTAAGATACCCAGAGTGGACTCTGCTCCACCTGCCATGCTTTCTCATGTTTGGCTGCTGAGGACTTGTGCCTTATTCTGCTTCCTCACTGCTAGGAAAAGTGGTTAGAGTTTATAGAGTGTTAATGAAAGTTTGATATCATTGCTTATTCTGTATTTTGAACCATACACATTCTGATGGGGGGGGTCTATAGCAGAAAAGTGACGTAGAAATAATTTTTTGCCAACCTAAACTGCATTGCATTAATTATCCTCCACATGTGCTTTGCCCTCTCCTGATTAACAGGCAGTTGGAAGGAGAAGCTAGAAAAAAAGGCATTTGTCCATCAAACTTTACTACTAGTGTTATAGTCTAGGAGCTACCGTGTTTTCCCGAAAATAAGACACTGTCTTATATTTATTTCCCCCCAAGAAGATACACTATGGCATATTTTCAGGGGATGTCTTATGTTTATTACGCGTCCAGCCTCGCCTCTTCCTTGGCGCCCTCCAGAACTGCGCCTATCACTATGTCTTATTTTGGGGGTATGGCTTATATTGCGCAAATGCTTAGAAATCCCACTACGGCTTATTTTATGGGTATGTCTTATTTTGGGGGAAACAGGGTAGAACAAATTCCAGGCATGGCTTTTCCATTCAAGATTTCTCATGGAAACAAGGAAGTCTGGAGAGAATGTTTTTGAAGTCTTGTTCTGAAGCCATGCCTTTGCTTCTTGCTACATGGTGTACAGAGAATGCAGAGCAATTTCCTCACCTCCAGAGAGACTCTTTTTCCGTTCCATGCTTCTGTGTCTAAAGAAAACTCAGCTATGCCATTGATGTCAGTAGTAAGCAACATGTTGGTCTGGTTGTTATTTAAATTAATTACTAAGAACACATCGTGGTTCCTCAGGATGGAGCCATCTCTTTGCAGGGCTTTGAGCTGTGAGGAGGAAGAGGAATAGAGTTGAGATTTACTTACATCACTGAAATTATCCATGGTTGCTTCTCAGCTGCCTCACAACATCCATCATAGTCTTCAATAAACATTTAGAAAACAAGTCCTCTATTAGAGGGTTTAGATCAGGCATAGGCAAACTCAGCCCTCCAGATATTTTTGGCCTACAACTCCTATGATCCCTAGCTAACAGGATCAGTGGTCAGGGATTATGGGAATTGTAGTCCCAAAACATCTGGAGGGCCGAGTTTGCCTATGCCTGGTTTAGGTGATAGATCAGATGCAAAAGAAAGAGGATCTTCAGAGCAAAAAGAATCTTCCCAAAACAGGAGACAAGATGGGTTTCTCTCCAATATATAAAATTGTAATGATGTTGTCACACTGCAGTTTGCTTGGCCACAAACAGATGGTTTTGCAAAGTCTAGGGTGGTGTGCTGCCGAGCTGCTAGGAGGGCGGGTGGCACAGGTGTGGCAAGAAGAGAGGAAGAGGGATTTGGAGAATGAAGATGCAGAGCCAGGTGAGATGAAGAAGAGGGAACTGGAGGATGGAGACGCAGACAGGGAAGTGACCCAGGGCCACAGTCCAGGCAAGCTGAAGAAGTATGGCAAATTCTGAAAAGGGAGAGGTATGAGGGGTTGGCAAGGTATAAAGGGATGGCTGATTTCACCAGGTGTAAAGGGAGGGCAAGGAAGTTTGGCAGGAGAGTGTTTGTTTGAAATCATGTGGTCAATTGAGCTCATTTGTAATACAGCACCAAAAAGTACTAGGACGTTCTTGAAAATTATAGGAATTACCTTTCCCCTGAAGGGATAACCTTGATGGTAGTAATCATCTGTCTCCACAAAGTTCATAGATCCAGCTTGATCAGACATATAGAATTGACGAGCAACATTGGCTTGTACTCCTGCAAAAAAACAAACACAGAAAACCCTACCTAGCAGTGTCAGATATTTTTGCAAAGTATAACACAGCATGTACACATCATCCTGGGGGAAGGGGAAAAAAACATGCGCTCCAATATTAACCAGAATACTCTGCAATCCTAACTGGTACAAACCAGAACTAATCAATGGTGGTGGATTATTCAACCATAGGTAGTAGAGAACTTAGAATATTGGCACTCAGTAGATGCCAATGTATGGTTATTTTTCCCCTCTTTTTTAAAAACTCGGTTCCAAGCATTCTGTTGTGCAACCAAGAAACAGAAACCAAGACATGGCTTTGCAGATGACAGGGAGAGATAACACTACTTGTCAATAGCGCTATTCAGGCATAACTTCTCTGCGTTGAATAACACAAGGGTGGGGGAAGGGGGAGGGTGGGGGAAGGGAGAGAAGCAGGCACAAGCTTGATAACTCCACCCCCTGTTGCCATTTCCTGCTCCGTGGGTTGGAGGGCAACAATTTGCCCAGCGAGGAGCCTGTTCTACACAGGGAGGCTCACTGTGCAACATAGCAGGACCTTTTCAACACATAAGACAAATGCCCAAGTTGGACCAGCAACTCATTGTTGGCATCCATTTGTCTCAATCGCCAGGGGTGAAGTAAACCGTGGCATTAGCAACACGAAAGTGACATTTCTGGGGCACAAGCCTGGGCAGTGTGTATTGATGTCCTGGGCATAGCTGCCAAGTACCCCGTATTTCCTGGGAAACCCCCGTTTTTCCTTACCATTTCCCGGCGGTCTCCCGTTTCAGCTCCTCTCCCGTTAATCTCCCTTATTTTGGCTCCTGTCGGTGGCCATTTTTCTGGTGCTGCTTTGCCCATCTATGGGCACCAGAAAATGGCCAGCGCCAGAAGTCTTGTCTACGCATGTCCAGAAGTGTGTAGGTGCAACTTCCGGTGTCGCTTTGCCCATCTATGGGCACAAAGAATGGCCGGCGCCGGCACCAGAAGTTGTGTCTACGCACTTCCAGACATGCGTAGATGCGACTTCTGGCGCCGGCCATTTTTTGTGCCCATAGATGGGCAAAGCGATACTGGAAGTTGCGTCTACGCAACTTCTGGTGTCGCGCGGCTGCCAATCCCGGATTTCTCCACGAGAGACTTGGCAGGTATGGTCCTGGGCTGCCCAGACGACAAGACTGCCCTCTCGGCCTTGCTGATGTGGTGCAAAGGAAAGCAGAGCAATATGTTTGGCACCAGCTTGGCTGCAGGAGTTGCTAGAAGGAGATGTACAATGTACCATCTGACCACCTTAGGGACTCTACTCCAGATTTGTGTGGGGCCTTTTCTTCTCCTGAAGGCTGAGCAGTGTACATGGCCCTGTGGCCTCTCCTCCATAGATAATCATGCCTTCCTTTAATCGCGTTTTCTCTCTCTCTCTCTCTCTCTTTTGGGTGAGGGTGTTCCCCAAATTGCAAGCAGATTTTAAAGCAGACATTCCTGTTATGTACTTTGCTCAGTCTCTCACCTACACTCCAACACACCCACCCCTCGCCCCTCATATCCCTGCAAACACCAGACCTTACCTGTTCCAGCTTCTTCCAAGGAGGCCTCCACATCTATGCTGTGGCTGTATTCGTAGCTCGAAGGTCTGAACTGTGACAATTCCACGGCAGCAGAGAAGCAGCCAGTCCTGTCAGTCTGAAATAAACAGTCAGTGAAGGTAGCTAAGATGCCAATCACTGGTTTCGGGAAAGAACACAAATTCATGGAGCCTTCCTCCTACTCCTCAGAAGGTTGTTACAGATTTGGGGTACTAGAGTCTATTAGTGAATAGTAGACATTAATGAAAGTCAGAATCTAGCTAATAATTGGAGTACTGAAGAGAAAATTCCAGGCTAGTGGATAAATACAGGCTAAGCTTCCTTTCCAAGCCAGGGCCTCACCTGGGATGGCACATTTAAGATTTTTGGAAGCATCAGGTAACTCCTGAGCCCACTCATTTCCACTGTCCTCCAGCCCTAGAGCTTTTTCTCACCAACGCCTCTTGATCACGATTACCTGCCCTTTGAAATCCTGGCAGATGTCTGTAGGTGCTGGAGCAGTTGTATCTGGTGACCTCCAGAAATAATGGTAAGCTTTCTGGCACAAGGATATTTGCATTAAACCCTGGACAGGCTTGCCATATGTGTACCTAGAAAGGGGGAGGCGGGGAGTAGAGATAAAAAGTTTTGTCAGTCTCCAGCCATTACTCTTTATTTTCCTTTTTCTATGTGCTGTACACAAGCCTAGAGTTGCCAGCTTTTCTTTGGCAGGTCTCCTATGTCTTTAATGGAATGGAAAATTAAGATGAGAAACTTTCCCTATTGCTTTATATTAATGCAAGGGAAACCTTCCCTGGTTAAATTTGTACTTGTCATGCAAATGCTACAGGTACATGCGTACCTTTTCGGAGGGTTTGTGTGCTGATAATCTGATTTCTGCCCCGCTATGCCACTCACACAGACTTCAGCCATGCCGTGACACTCCTTGAATTTCCACAGACAGTGTTTTAATTGATACTTCTCCACTTAGCCTGAAAACCACCCACTATTTTGTTTTTAGCTAAAGATAACATTCTTAGTTATTTATAAACCTTATTCCGAAGGAATAAAACTTTCGATTTTTGTAGTTAATTATATTCACTGCTTAGATCCATCTTAGCTCCTTTGTCTGCACCCATGGTGTTAATGCTGCGAGCCCCTCCATTCTAGGCTCAGGTTGTAGATATGTGTAAATATAACCATATATCCTAAAAACACCGCAGTCTCTGCTGAGCTTCATTCCGGGGAAACTGTTCCCTGGAAAGCACTGGAACCCCCTGGAGTTGCTCCTTGCTCAGAGACTGGGGAGCATGTGCAACTATCAGATTTGCACAAAACCAGGAAACTGCAAAAGCTGAGAATTTACAATTGCCTGACTGTGTGCTTTTGTGCACTTCCTGGGAATTTAAAAAACAAAACAAGGTGCATGTGCAGCTTGCATGGCCTATTGGTATTTAGACGACATAATAAAATCAACAAATCAGAAGACAGGGAGAAACACAAAAGGGAACGCCTACGGCATGAACAGGAAAGACCAAAATTGCTCCCATTATATAAGTTCAAATACTTGCAGGTGTGGACTCCTCCAGTCTAATTCCAACAGAGAAAAAGTAGATAAGCAGCTAAATAATGCTCAAATGAAGTCATGCCCCTTGTTTAGCTCTGCTCTGCCCTCCCAAATAAAGTGATGGGTGCTCTGATATGTATACCTGCCACAGACTTTTAGAGGAAAGTTGCTGTCTGCTGAATAGATGATAGCAGGCTGCACCACCACCACTTCAAATTTGCGAATCACTGGAGAAGAAGAAAGAGAAGAGACCGTTACATGGCACACCATGAATCAGCTTGAAGAGAAGGTGTGTTGGCATTTGGCATGTTTTAAAGTGGGTTGATTCAAACTGTTGCCTTTCCTTTTTACTTACGAGAAGACGAAGTGGAATTTGGATTTGATATCCCGCTTTATCACTACCCTAAGGAGTAGTGGCTAACAATCTCCTTTCCCTTCCTCCCCCCCCCCAACAAACACTCTGTGAGGTGGGTGGGGCTGAGAGACTTCAGAGAAGTGTGACTAGCCCAAGGTCACCCAGCAGCTGCATGTGGAGAAGCGAGGAAGCGAACCCAGTTCACCAGATTATGAGTCTACCGCTCTTAACCACTACACCACACTGGCTCTACTAAGCACTATGAGCTTAGATGTAGAGGCAGTTAACAGGTTTACATGCATTCTTTTCCAGACTGACATTTTCTAATAAGCAGAGTCTGGATTACTTCACCTGGGAGGTTTTTATGATGCTGTTATGGAGGCTGTGTTGCAGAGGTAGAAAGGGCTCTGCAAAACAGAACTTCTTCATCCTGCATAATGCACAGGGCCGGCTCTAGGGGTAGGCTGGGTGGCGCGGGGCGCCAGGGCACCGTGCCGGCAGGGGGACGCCACGTGACAAAGCCGTGCGGAAGCCGTGCTGCGCTGCGCCCACCCACCAGGGCGGGGGAACCGGAGCGATCTCCGCACCATGGCGCCCGGGCGCCCGACATGCTTGAGACGGCCCTGACAATGCACCACCCAGCATCAACAGAGCCTGAACTAGAACCATGGCTTAACATGTACCAGGTGTGCCCAATGGAACATTACCACCTTGAAACAGGCTTTGTTCACCACGTATCAGGCAGGTAGGCTCCCAAATCAGCGGGTAGCGTTTTCCAGGCAGATGTTGTCCCCAATGTCTGCTGATAGAAACTGAATTCTAAGTAGTGATTAATGGAAAAAGAGAATGCTTCTCCAAAACTCATTTCATACCATATTCAAGCACTTCAAAGTGCAAGAAAGCCTTCCCATGATCCACATTGATTGTGTAGGTCCCCAGCATTGGTTCAGCAACCAACTGGTAGGACAGTTGCACAACCCCATTGTCTGGCTGCACATTATTCCATTGCGCAATTCGGTTGCCTGCAGGATCCTGCAACCACAATTAAAAAAAAAAACATGAATTATTGCAGCACATACCTGAGTACCTCCTAAAGGAGGGCTGGGAAGCATCTCTGAAAGGGTGGAAGTTCTGCAACCTCCTCAACCTTCTCCCCTGCCCTCCACCCCACATTGGTGTGTGTGTGTTTCAAATTACTGTACATCCGAAGAAGATCCCTGGGAAACGTGAGGGTGCTCACCTGCAACTCCACCAGCTGATGCTGAAAAAGAAAACAAAGAGGCAATCCCTTTAGTCTCCAGCATGTGTAATACGTCCAACGACATCCTACAACTCTTCAAGTTAGGGGAGGGGGTTGGAAAATCTGTGGCCCTACAGATGTTGCTGGAGTGCAATTCCTACCGTTTCTGACCATTGGTTGTGCTGGTTGGAGCTGACAGGAATTGGAGTCCAAGAACATTGGGAAAGCTGCAGCTTACCCACTCCTGTAGATGCAAAGGATGAGCAGGTGCCTTTAATTACAGATAAGGGGTTTTTTTTTTGGTTTTTTTTTTGCAAACACAGGTTCCTAGGCAGGCAGAAAGGAGGAAAGGCATATTCTTGCTCCCCCACTTCTAATACAGTATCTGGAATAAAATGGCACCCCGGCCTCTACACTCTGGGATTTTATGCCGTCTATGAATCCCAGCCATTCAGAAACTTCCTGAACATCCCATACTGTTGCCATAGCTACAATGTCATGCCAAGCCACTGAAGATTCCCTATTTAGCTTCCCTAAAGCTGTCAGGTGTTCAGAAAACTGAGCACAGAGGATCTGTTGAACTTTGTTGGTGCTTTATTTTTTTATTTTTGACCTGTTCTGAGTGCAGACAAACGGTTTCTCCACGGATTCTAAATCTAGTGCGTGGGAAATAAATAAAAAAAGGAGCCATTTGGGAGGTTGGTTCAACCTTCCTCTCATTCCTATCACTATGAGCACATTGCCAGCTCGTGTTTCTAGCGATTACAAAAAAAAAAAAAACACCCTACAATCTTGCTGTTTTTGGAACTGGGCCAGAAAGAAAGTTTGCAAGAAAGAGCTGGGCTCTCTCCTTCACCGAAATAGAAGCTATGAAAAAACCGCAAAATCTTGTGGATTGGGAACTCCTAAATGCACCACCGGTCATTACATGCAAGCACAAGCTGCTCTCAGAGCAGACTTTCTTTAAGTAAAGTGGCTGTCTAGAGTTTTGTTACGCACAGATTTGTTGCACTCATCACTAAATACTTTTGTACTCAGGTGAGGAGAAATATACTAAATGGTGGAGAAGTGCCCAGCCCAGGTCATTCCCATCTTGTTTTGCTTATTCCTCCCCGCACCCTGTTCAAATTTCTTACCTCAGTAGCCAACGGCATAAATCCTTCATCCAGGGTGATGATTCGAAATTGCACTGCAACAGAACAAATGCACAAAATGATCCTCTTAAAGTGCAGATCTTACGAGACGGCCTCGTTCCCCACAACAGTGCAGTGCTGGAGCCCAAGGTATCTCTCCCAGCCTGCCACCCACCAGCCAAGATTGTTCTCATCCTTTTTCAGCTCCCCCAAGCCTCCTGTTAAGGCCCCAAACTCTTCCAAGGACATCACGCCCAGTTAACCCGACAACCTACCAAATCACCTGTCTCTGTTCATAACTCAGGACAAGGGCAAGCACAGTTCTCTTGCATTGCCAGTGACCCTCAATGGTACTAAGTTGGCCATTCTTGGCCTTCTTGGTAGTCACGTCTGCCCTGTGGAATGCCCGCCCATCAGATGTCAAGGAAATAAACAACTTTCTGACTTTTAGAAGACATCTGAAGGCAGCCCTGTTTAGGGGATTTTTTAAATGTTTGATGTCTTACTATCCTTTAATGCAGGGGTTCCCAACAAAAATTTCTCGAGGACCCCTCATCGAACCGCTATTGTGACAAGGACCCCCATTAATTCCTAATCCTAAATCTTAATTAATTAATTCCTAATCCTAAATCTCTGTTTTGCAAAGAGGCAGCGTGCGCCAGGGAGGAGGGAGGGGAATGGAGAAGACAGGGTACATGCGCAGTAGCGCACAAATGAAGCTGACACGCGCAAAGCATCTTGGGGAGGTGAGCGTTAGTAGAATGCGCACGCTGCCTCTTTGCAAAACAGTAGTGTTTGTAAAGCGCCACCTAACGGCATACAGCAGAACTACTGCCTCTATTTAATTCTAGTTTTGCGCTAGACTCTGCTCATGCAGGAAGCGGCCAAAACAAAAAATCTGTTATCGTACAAAATATATTTAATATATAATTTATTCTAATAGCATCTTGCGGACCCCTCTGGTATAGCTGGGGGTCCGCGGACCACCTGTTGGGAACCACTGCTTTAATGTATTGAAGGGGCTGGGGTAACCCAGGAATTCCTCTGCAGCTTGTATTTTCCCTTCATATTCCCAAATAATCAAAATCCCACCATTTATTGATTTCTACAATTCCCTAATGGAGTCTGTTGCCTCATATCTGTAACATGCTCTAATGGAGAGATATATAAACACATACATTAGGATTACGCACAGGTCTGCAGTAACCAGTGGTGCCATGGCCCCAAAATGAAGGAGGGTATGCCCTCTTTTACTATCACATTACTATCAAAAGTGCCTGCCACTAGCCCGGCTTACATATTAAGAGCCAGCCTGCCAGCCCGCCAGCCCTAGGGACTCTTTTCTCCTTACCCACTTGTCCTGGAGAATAGATGGGCTTGTCCGTCTGCAGAAAAGTGCCACTTTCCGCTTTCTGAATAAGAACCTGCTTCTGCTCATCTATCTTCCCCTGGGCATCAGAAAGTCGGATGGCAGCAACTTCCTCCGAGCCATCTGCAGGGGATGGTACCTGGTTTACACAAGTCATTTAGCGTTAACAGGATCCCCCAATCCAGGAAGAATTAAATGCATGTATTTGAAAGGGAAGGGTGAATGAAAGAGCAGGAAAATGGAGAGAATGGGGTGGCGGTGGAGGGCAGTGACAAACACAGGTCAAACCCCCCACAGATGTTTCCTATTGTCCTGGACTTCTAACAAAGGGCAGCATGACAGAGAGACTGTAGCGGGAAGGATCGGCAGGATCCAGTAATCTGAACACTGGACCTCCATATGGGAGCATGATTTAACTATTTGAATGGAACTCAAAGCAGCATCTATGGGGTTGTTGCAGTTTAGCCTAGTCAAGTAGGCTGAGAGGGAGGGCGATTGAGCCACAACCACCCAGTGTATTTCATGGATGAATCATAGAATCATAGAGTTGGAAGAGACCACAAGGGCCATCCAGTCCAACCCCCTGCCAAGCAGGAAACACCATCAAAGCATTCTTATAGAATCATAGAAGCATTCTTATAGAATCATAGAAGAATCATGAGCAGAGCTGTGAGCCGGACACTTCTACAGCCAAAAGCAACACCCTTATCACCAAACCACAATGACTCCCCCAATGGACAGGGCTTTGGCTGTCACCAAAGCATTTCCGTGTGTGATTTTTAAAGTACAATTGCAGTGTCAACCTGTTTTGTGTGGTAGACAAAGCACTCCATGCTTTAAAGGGTTACCGTGCCTTTAATTTAAAACTTGTTTCATTCATTCTCATTGTGTGCTGATGTGCACCTTCTGTGCCAACTTCCACATTCCTGCTGAACACTTTTCTATTCCAACAGGCTTATATAGGCAATTAAGAATACGTTCTTCCACAACGGCTAATTGATGTCTGTTTTTAACCTTTCAATGGTTTTATGTTTTCATTCCTGTAAACCACTCCTGTAAAAGAGGCTGGTTCTGCCTCTTTTCTTGCTTTGTGTTGAGCCTTGTGTCACTGGATGTTGAAAAGAAAGAGTGAACCCTTTTGAAGGGACACTCTTTGAGCAGCAAGGACTCATCCACTCTGTGGCAGGAACACTGCACAATACAATACAATACAATAATATCAAGCCCTACTCCTAGCATCTCTTCAGGCAAGCGCAGACTGGAGTGATAGGAGACTACAGTCTATATAATGAGGTACAATTCAAATAATTACAGGAGGAAGCATGTAAGTGACAGGGGGCTGCCACCTCTTCCTATCCTCAGGTTAGCGTTTCCACTACTCTCGGTCAAACTGACAACTTTTTTCCTGCCCTCTTAGAAGTTGGCCTACAAAAATTCTAAAAACGTTCCTGAGCAGGTGGAATGTTCTTGTGCACTCCATGACATCACACTAGCTCAGCTAATCAGTGTCAGAGGTGAGGCAACACTGTACAGATCAAAGGACACCATTCTGCACAAGCACAGTTAGAATCATAGAATCATAGAGTTGGAAGAGAGCACAAGGGCCATCCAGTCCAACCCCCTGCCAAGCAGGAAACACCATCAAAGCATTCTTGACATATGCCTGTCAAGCCTTTGCTTAAAGACCTCCAAAGAAGGAGACTCCACCACACTCCTTGGCAGCAAATTCCACTGTCGAACAGCTCTTACTGTCAGGAAGTTCTTCCTAATGTTTAGGTGGAATCGTCTTTCTTGTAGTTGAATCCATTGCTCAGTGTCCGCTTCTCTGGAGCAGCAGAAAACAACCTTTCTCCCTCCTCTATATGACATCCTTTTATATATTTGAACATGGCTATCATATCACCCCTTAACCTTCTCTTCTCCAGGCTAAACATACCCAGCTCCCTAAGCCGTTCCTCATAAGGCATCGTTTCCAGGCCTTTGACCATTTTGGTTGCCCTGTTCTGGACACATTCCAGCTTGTCAGTATCCTTCTTGAACTGTGGTGCCCAGAACTGGACACAGTACTCCAGGTGAGGTCTGACCAGAGCGGAATACAGTGGTACTATCACTTCCCTTGATCTAGATGCTATACTCCTATTGATGCAGCCCAGTTGATTCTTCTGATTTATACTCTGTACTTTATTATTATTTTTCATGCGTTCAGACCAGATTTACTACTGATATACATCACTCACTGCGAAAGTCAAGCACTTCAGCTGTTTCTCATGCCATCTGAATCCATCCAGCAGAACGTGGGTCTTGTTCTTAGTCTCCAAGGTGATGCTGAGCACTACAGAGGTTTCCACATCACCCAGGTCCAGGCACAACTTCTCACTGGATGGGTAGTTCAGACGGGCTGGAAGGACCAGCATGTATTTCCTGAATGCAGAAGATGAGAGGGAGAGACGAGAACAAGAACATACCTTTCTTTAGGGAGAGAGATTATTTGCAGGCAATTGGTCCAGTTATTTGCACTCTAAAGGGCATTCCTGCCTGAAATCCAGCACTCTGCCTTGGTGTAAGGCAGCTTCCTATGTTCCTATGATGGTTTTGCACATGCTGATTATTGTTTATTGTATTTTAATTTTTACTTTTATTTTAATGTAACTCAATCAATAATCAACCTTTATTGGCATACAGAGAAAACAGGAATATGTGGATCAAAACATAACACTGGCATCTGTTCACAGATAAAACTATACAGGCATAGTAAGGTTTAAAAGTAGTGGGTCCAAATGTCTGATTCCAATGCTGAAAGAGAGGTTAAATTGTTCTGACACCTATAGGGTTTATTGAATTTCTGTGAGCATGATAGTATGGAGAAAATAGCAGAATATTTGAGCAACGCTGTGAAACTACAGCATCACAAGACTTGAGTGGTACTCAATATACCGTAATTTATGAGTCACCTTGGAAGGATTTATATTCTGAAAGGCAGGATAATTAATAATTGTGTAACCACAACAACAAACAGAACAGCAACAGCATCTGCACTTTCCTAGTTGCAAGACTCTTCAGATGAACAGATTTTGTGCAGCAGAGTTGGTGAAGAACTAGCGCCTGTCCAAGGCTCTGGAGGAAAGCCGCTATGAGAGTAGCCAATGCTAGTCTTGGACCAACAGTCTGATGCTATAATGCAGCTCCATGTACTGTATTCAAATGAACTGGAGAATGAACAAAGCTGCCCCTTCATTAGAATTCTGCTTAGGAAACTGCATTTACTGCTTTGTCTCAGGGGTCCATCTGATTGGGCTCATCCACACTCTTGCTTGTGTTGTGCCTAGTAAGCACAGGTCCAAGTGGTTTCCCCCTTACCCAACTCATTTCCCAGGGAAAACCAGCTCTTTAGTGATCAATCAGAACAAATGGCAATCCAGGAAAATGTGAATTGCTGTTTGCTCTGATTGAGCGCTAAAGAGCAGTTTCCCCCATGGGACAAGAGGAAGTGTGGAAAAGCCCAATGAGTCTCTGCCATTGTGCCTACTTGCTACATCACTGTTCTCGAGCCTTGGGAGTATTCTTCAATGTTGGGTCTCCGCATGTTGTTGAGCTACAACTCCTTTCATCCCTGACCACTGGCTAAGCTGACTGGGGATGATGAGAGTTGTAGCCCAACAACATCTAGGGACCCAAGGTTGAAAAACACGGAGGCAAATTTGGAGGTTCCGATTTGAGTGAAACATCAGAAGACTTTCTGAGGGAAGTCAAAAGTTGTAACGGAGATTCTCAAAAGAGGTACATGGTTGGACAACACATAACAAACAACCCACCTCTTTTGATAATCTCCATTACAACTTTTGACTTCCCTCAGAAAGTCGTCTAATGTTTCACTCAAATCGGAACCTCCAAATTTGCCTCCAAATGTTTCAACAGCTGAAAATTGGTAGCAACTCTACTTTTCTTCCTCATGAAATTCCACTTTGAGCTTCCTCTCAGAAGTCTGTAAGTTGCTCCAGGAAAGGCAGCAACTGTCACGACGTAGCATTCCCTCTTGGTTAACCTCACTCCTTCATTCTCCCTTGCAGGCAGGTGCCTCCTTCAGCCTTTCTGCTTTTCCTTTCTTAACCACTGACACAAATTTCCACCTGTTCTTTCCCCTTGTGATACATTCACCCTAACAGCCCCCTCCCCCCGCTCAATATACTCCTTCATGGCCCTCACAACTCTGAATTCATAAGGACCAGCTTCTCCCTCCCAGTCATGTCCTCTATAATTCTGTTTCCCAGAGATCACAGGTCTTCCAACCACATAACAACTTACGGGACGGAGTCATCTGCACCAGCTAACTCGAGGAAGGGAGCAAGGCCATTGAGAATGAGGAAGAGCCACATATCTGTGGAGACCTGCCTGCAGGGGGCACCGCAAATGTCCAAGCAGGAACTTGGAAGAGGGAGGACTGACGTCTCCCTTAACTTGCTTCTCAGCTTATCTGATCCTCATTTTATATCCTCATTCTGCCTGGCGTGTGACTCTCAAGTGGCCTCTCTGCCCAGCATTTAAGAAATATGATCCGCCACCTGAGGCTCACACAGAGAACAGGGGAGGAAAGTCAAATACAGCAGGTGTGAAACAATCTGGCTTTGGGACAGAGGCAGGTGTGTCCTGAGAAGCTGGCTAGGCCACTTACTAACATGCCTTTTCCCCTTTTCCCCTTCAGAGCATGGAAACACCTATGCACTGCAATGGTCTAAATGTTTGTGCAATATCATGGAAGAACATAGGAATTCGTTCATATTTTTTTTCAAAATATAGTCCGGCCCCCCCACAAGGTCTGAGGGACAGTGGACCGGCCCCCTGCTGAAAAAGTTTGCTGACCCCTGCCTTAGTATTTCGGCACCTACAATTCCTAGAAGAAAAGCTTCGGGGGTTTTTAAAGAAAAGGTTGTTTTAAACATTTTTTTCAGTTCATTTTATATCATCTCCCAAAATTATTTTAATACTTTACAGGTCCACCACATGTGGTAGAAGGTGCCCAATTTTTCCTTACATTTCCAGCATGTATTTGACCCAGTAGAAATAGGGTGGTAACAGGTGTGAATCTGAACCCACACATGTGTCCAGCACTCGCGTTCATTCCTGCATCTACGACTAAGAGGTTTAGAACCTTTTGCTAAGAGTTTTAAAATACATTTGTTTTGAATATGTGCTTGCCCTTAACCTTATGCCCACAAGAAGTTCACTCACAAGAGGAATAAGGTTGGCTTATTACAGGCATCCCCAAACTGCGTCCCTCCAGATGTTTTGGCCTACAACTCTCATGATCCCTAGCTAACAGGACCAGTGGTTGGGCAAGATGGGAATTGTGGTCCAAAACATCTGGAGGGCCGAAGTTTGGGGATGCCTGGCTTATTACATGAAATGAGTGTGACAGAATACAGTCATACCTTGGATCCTGAACACCTTGGTACTCAGACATTTTGGCTCCCGAACGCCGCAAACCCAGAAGTGAGTGTCCCGGTTTGTGAATGTTCTTTGGTACCCGAATGTCCGATGCTGCTTCCTGCAGCCAATCAGAAGCTGTGCTTTGGTTTCCGAATGTTTTGGAAGTCAAACGGACTTCTGGAATGGATTCTGTTTGACTTCCAAGGTATGACTGTATATGGAAGCTGCTTTGGACAACAAAGCGGCAATATAAGCAGGTAGCAACTCATACACACCTTGATTCAAAGAGTAGAAGAAACACCTCTATCAAATACCTAAGGAGAGAGAGTGAGTGAGTGACATTTGTCGTAGGTCTCACACAAAAAGGAAAGCAAGAAAGGGAGAAGAGCATACCTGTCCTGAAGCAAGGCATAGTGTCAGGTGGTCCTTGAGAGCTTAGGGCAGGGGTCCCCAGACTACGGCCCCCGGGCCGGATGCGGCCCAATTGGCCTCCCAATCCGGCCCGCGACGACCCCCACCGCCCGCTGCCGCCGCCCGCTCTTACGGCGCGCGGCGCGGCGGCGATCTTCAAAATCGGAAAAAAAACGCCAAAAATCCTTTGTGCGCATGCGTATGGGCCTCTCCCGACCCAGAAGAGGTCATTTCCGGTGCAATTCCGGGTCGGGGGAGGCCCATACGCATGCGCACAAGCGATTTCCAGCGATTTCCCCCCGACCGTGTGCGTGTGCGCATGCGCGCGCACTCCCCCGCCCTCCGGCCCACTGCGCGCGCACTCCCCCGCCCTCCGGCCCAAAGCCCGGTAAGTCTGGGGACCCCTGGCTTAGGGTGAAAAGGGGTCCACGTTGGAGCTGTAGGAGCAAGCCCACCATTGAACATCTAGGCAGGGGTCAGCAAACTTTTTCAGCAGGGGGCCAGTCCACTGTCCCTCAGACCGTTGGGGGGGTTGGACTATTTTTTTTTGAGGGGGGGGAATGAAGGAATTCCTATGCCCCACAAAAAACCCAGAGATGCATTTTAAATAAAAGGACACATTCTACTCATGTAAAAACATGCTGATTCCCGGACCATCCGTGAGCCAGATTGAGAAGGCGATTGGGTTGGATCCAGCCCCCGGGCCTTAGTTTGGGAACCCCTGTACTAAGGCACCAGAACAGACTTTTATGTATGCGACCACTGCTGCCCGGATATTATGAACCCAGAGATGGAAAGAAGACACATTCCCCCAAAGAGAAGAATGGCAGATTAAACTGATGGACTATGCAGAAATGGCAAAAAAATGACCTGAAGAATTAGGAATCTGGAAGATCAAAATTTTAATAAGGAATGGGGAAAATATATAATTTATCTTAAAATCATTGTAAACAATTAAAATTATCAGTAGGACTGGAATGACGTTTGTGGTTGGATGTTGGACTATGGTTGTAAGGGAAACTTAAGAGAACTGGATCAAAAGAGAAGATGTAGGAGAAAAAAGTTAACATAAGGACCCACAAAGGGCATGAGGAGAGTCCATGGGAATTGGTGGAATTCTCTTTTTGTTTTGGTTGCTCGGTGATGGTTTGTAAATTTGAAAATTAAATAAATTTATAATTTAAAAAACACACACCTTATTTCTACTGAATAAATGATTTGTGCTGTCCAACAGCCTGTGGCTAAGAGGGAAGGGCACTAGGTCTTTTCATGTGTCTGCTAAGTGTCCCACTTTACAGAGGGCGGTCCTCTATTTGAAGGTGTTCTCTATTTGTTCAGTCCAAGTCTGGTCAACAGACTAAGCAGGCAGACGAATCTCCTCCGTAGTGCCTTCCCCACTATGGTGAGACGTATATCTGTTCAAATTATAGTATTTATTTCTAAATTGGTGCCTATATACTGTATTATGATATGCAGATCGCGGTCCTTTAGTTTGGCCAAGCATAGCTCGTTCCCCCTAGCCTTCCTGTTTGGGTCTGGGCTGGTTTCTCTCGTAAATAGATGTAGTGAGCAGCGCATGTTATGCATGAGGGAATTCAATGAATGAATGACCTTTCTGATTTCACCAATGGCACCACAGAAAACAGAAGCCAGTGTTTTCCCTTTCCCTCAAAGAGAAAATGATAGGTTACATTAATAGGTGGGGTGTGAAAGAATTTGCATAGGGTTCTTGACCCACAGCATTTTCACTTATCGCCACTGAGGACTTGTTTCTGCAAGTTTCTGCAGGCTATTATTGCAGGGTGTTAGCGACAGGGGTTTCTGAGCCATTGTTTGTTTACTTTTAGATAAGGATCAGGTGTTTGTGTGGTCTCTGCTTTGACATTTAGGTCCAATCATTTCTGCTGCATTAAAATTAGCCGAGGTCACCCAGCGGCTGAAGGCTTCCAATTCATATTTCGGTATGCAACTTAAGCTGCTTGCATGTTCAATAGGTCAGGCACAATCCCTTCTTTGTAGATGCTTTTGGTTGCTTCACTGGGCATCATTTGCAGAAATGCCAACCCGATAACGTCTTATGCAATCTGCTGAAACCTTTATATTCTGTTAACAATACTTTAGTATTTCGTGGTTGTTTTTGAATGAAAACCCTTCACAGACAATTACTGAAGTGCCAATTAATTCTCTCAACCCAATTACATGTTCCTCTCAGCCCAATTACATGTTCCTGTCGAAGCAAGGTGAGGGGAGCCAATGGGTCTCGAACCCGTGGTGACTTAGGGACTTCCCCTGCCTGTGAAGACAGGCTTCGGCAGATTGAGTGGATGAGACCACTCTCTGCGTCCAGTCCCTATGTCCGCGCTACTGCGCATGTGCCCCACGGACACAGGGATTGGACGCAGAGACTGGACGCACACACACACACGCTCTCCCCACCCCACCCCCACCTACCTGGCCTGCCGGGTCGGCGCTGATCAGCGCTGCGCGGAGCGCCGGATCGAGGAGCCGGTCTGCAGAGTCAGCGCCCAGTAACGCCGCACAGAGCATCGCCTCCTCGATCCAGCACGGCATTGCTGGGCGCTGACTCTGCAGACCGGCTCCTCGATCCGGTGCTCCGCACAGCGCTCACATATGTTCTAGCGCCCGTTTATTTAACGGGCTGAACGACACTAGTAGGAAATAAACAGCTATATGACTTTTCGAAGACATCTGAAGGCAGTCCTGTATCGGGAATTTTTTTATGTTTGCCGTTCTATTATGTTTGATATATGCTGTGAGCCACCCAGAGTGGCTGGGGAAACCCAGCCAGATGGGCAGGGTATAAATAAAATAATAGTAATACAGTAGTAATAGTAATAGTAATAATCAGGAGGAGGAGGCAGGTTCTGCATGTGCTGTAGAGGGAAGTGAGGGGCAGATGGGGCATGACAACCTGGGAAGGTAGCCCCTCTAGGAGAAGGTTTCTCTAATCCTAAACCTCTGCTGTCTTGCGGGATATATTCAAGAGAAGAAAAGGCTACTGAGTAAACCCTAATACAGTAATAATAATTTTATTATTTATACCCTGCCCATTTGACTGGGTTGCCCCAGCTACTCTGGGTGGCTTTCAACACATATATAAACATAATATAACATCAAACATTAAAAGCTTCCCTATACAGGGCTGCCTTCAGATGTCTTCTAAAAGTCTGGTACTGTAGTTATTTTTTCTCTTTGACATCTGGTGGGAGGGCGTTCCACAGGGCGGGTGCCACTACCGAGAAGGCCCTCTGCCTGGTTCCCTGTAACTTGGCTTCTCGCAGCGAGGTAACCACCAGAAGGCCCTTGGCACTGGACCTCAGTGTCCGGGCAGAATGATGGGGGTGGAGGCGCTCCTTCAGGTATACTGGACCGAGGCCGTTTAGGGCTTTAAAGGCTCGGAAACGTACTGGGAGCCAATGAAGGTCTTTCAAGACTGGTGTTATGTGGTCTAGTGACCTTTCTTGATCACAGGCCTTTGGAGAACTTTTGTAGATGGAGCTTTGAGCAGAGAATATCTGGCTAAGATCTGCGCCAGCTTTCTCTTTCTAAAAAAGCAAGCTTCTAGCCCTATGCTCATGAAGGCAAGCATGTGGTTATGTGATTGTAGCCTTGTAAAAGCTCAGAAGCCAGAGGATTTTACAGATTGAGATTTCCAGTGGCTTTGCTACCCTAGATAGCTCCTTGCTCTTCCTCAACACTAGCAGAAGAAAAAGTAATTATGCTGAAAATGTGAAAAATTGCACAATTTTACTCTTGCATAATGCAGTTTTTTTGTGACCTAGAATGTGGGTTGCAGTGGGCAAGACCCCCCACTCTTTTTCTTTAGCTTAAAGTACACACAGTCTCTCATTATAACCCAGCCTTTTAACTTATACAACAAGGGGCTGTCAGTTGCTGTCAGTTTGGGTAGTTAATATCCCCTTGTTCCAATTGAGGGACCCTCCACCTGTAAGCTTTCTTGAGAACTAGAAGGATGTATCTCAGCTTTTGGTAAACCTAGGAGGGTTTAATTTGCAGACAAATTTGCAGGCAACCCCTGCATTGGTTTGCAGACTCTCTTAAAAGGCAGTAAGGAGACCTTCTCCCTTGGGCACTTCTCAGAAAGTTTTCTGGAGCTCCATAAGGTATTGCTTGCATCACTTTGTAAATCTAAAGCGATGGGAGGGAAACCAGTTTAGCTATGATGATGTCCTAGCAACCTTTTTGTAAAACTGGTGTAACCTGTCCAGGATGCCAGAACTTCAGCTTTGATGGGACCCTTCAAAGTTAATTATCACTCCAAGGAGTTTACAAGGGAAGAGGAATGGGACTGGCAAGAAAAAGTTCAACATCATAGCCAATATCATGGGCTAGCTGGATGAAGAAGAGTGCTGGGAGCTGGCCACCCAAGAGCCCCCCAGGGAGGGCACTGAAAAAGAAGACTTAAATCCTGGATCCTGGTGGTGGGATATTGGCCACACCTCAGAGAAGGGGACAAGCCGGGAGGTGCTAGAAGCAGGAAGAATGAGGGATCAAAGAGAGGCAGAAGTAGACAGGTGGCCCAGCCCAGGGAAGGGTGATGAGGTTTCCAGTTTGGATTGACTCTAACAGAGACGACAGAGGGGAACCAAACCCTTCATCTCTCCCACAGCTCCAACAGGACAGCCTCTCTGGACCCACTGACTCCCAGAACACGAAGGATATTACATGCTGCTGAGCAATAGGCCAGACAGGTACATAGAAAGGCTCCTAACTTCACTGTAGAAGACTATTGCAGAGGAAGAGCCCTGGCTCAGAGGGCTAAGGAGCAAAGGAGGGGCCAATTGGAGCAACTTCTTCATTGGGAGGGTGTCACAGTGGCCGGAGTGGACTACTTCAGAGTAACGACGCTACGCAGCTCTGCATTTTATTCTTTTATTGGTGCTGCGTATTTACAGTGCTGAAGTCATTGCTATTTACACGGAGTGATGTGATCAGTCGGTTTCAGAACCTCCTAATGGCTTTTGGCGCGTCTTTCTCCAACACAAAAGCTTTGGCAGACCCATCCTCTTTCCCCTCCTCTTTCTGCGTAGTTCTGGAGTTGGGGGGATGGGTCTCCCCCCCTTATTCGCCCCTTCCTGTCCCACCTGGGACCCTGGCTCCTCTACCTTGCCTGAGCCTCGGACACGACTTCCTGCTTCCCCACTGGAATCGGAACTCTCTCTGCTTTCCCCTGTGCTCGGTGATTGGCTTGAACTCAGGAGGGGAGGGACTTCGCGATATCCCCTGTCCCTCACATCCACCCCCCTCCCAAGCTCTCCCTCACCCCTCCCCAGGTCCCCCCCAGGTGTCGGTGACGACTGGAAGCCTAAGAACTCAGTGCTTTCCGAGCCCGTTGGTGTGAACACCTCCCCCCAGTCCTGCAAGCCCCCCCCTTCCGCCTGGGAGGATGGGAATCCCAAAAAGTCCGTGGCGTCAGAGCTGGTGGGGGTAAAAATGTTCTGCCAATCTGCTCCTTCCTCTGACTGGGTGGATCTCGGTGACACCCATACCTCATCCTCTGGTTCCTCAAACTCCGCTTCCCAGCGCCATGGTGAACTGCTCTCCCGTGCTTCCTCCCCCTCCCCCTCCCTTTCCATGTGCCAGGGCTTGGGTCTATGGGGAAAGAGGGCGTGAAATTCTTCTACCAGGAATTCCTCCTGTATCTGAGTGGCTGGGACCCATTCATTCTGGGACGGTGGAGCATCCTCCCATGCCATGAGGTACTCCAGTCCCCCCACCCCCCACCTTGAATCCAGGATGGCCGTGGCCTCATTGAGTTGCTCCCTGCCTTCCCTCTCCCCCCCTCCCTCAGGGGTTTGTTCGCTGCCTCGGAGCCTGCTGCTTTCCCTGTACGGCGACAGCAGCGATCTATGAAACACAGGGTGCACCCTCATGTCCTCTGGCAGTGCCAGCCTGTATGCCACCGGGTTGACCTGTTGCGTGACCGTGAAGGGGCCCAACCTTCTGGGCGCCAGCTTTTTGCATCGCCCTCTGATGGGAAGGCCCTCCGAGGACAACCAAACTTTGTCCCCCACCCTAATGACCTCCCCCGGTCGCCTGTGGCGATCTGCCCCCTTCTTGTACGCTTCCTTGGCTCTCTCCAAGTGTTCTCTGAGCTGCTGGTGCACCGTCTCCAGTTCCTCTGCCCAATCCTCAGCCTGTGGGCCCTCCTCCTCCTCCTCCCCCTCCCTCTCTGGGAAAGATCTGAGGTCACGCCCGTAATTGGCCTTAAAGGGCGACACCCCTGTGGAGACGTGCACCGCATTGTTGTAGGCAAATTCTGCCAGTGGCAGGCGATCCACCCAGTCCGTTTGCCGCTGGCTGACGTAGCATCTCAGGTACTGCTGCAGAATGGCGTTGACCCTCTCCGCCTGTCCATTGGTCTGCGGGTGTCTAGCCGTCGACAAGCTGACCTCCACCTGCAGGAGGTTCATGAGCCGCCGCCAGAACCTGGAAACAAATTGGCGGCCACGATCCGAAATAACCCTTAAAGGTAATCCATGCAGTCTGAATACGTGATCCACAAACAGTTTGGCTGTCTCTTCTGCAGAGACCGCCCTGGCACACGGTATAAAGTGGCACATTTTGGACATGAGGTCCACCACCACCAACACTGCGGTCTTGCCCCTGGACGACGGCAGGTCTGTGATGAAGTCCATGGACACTACTTCCCACGGCCTGTGCGGTGTGGCTAAGGGCTCCAGCAACCCTGCTGGTGGTGCCCTGACCACCTTTGCCCGCTGGCAGGTGTCACAGCCCCTTACATAATCCCTCACATCCTCCCGCACCCCTGGCCACCAGAAGTGTCTCATGACTAGGTGAGCGGTTTTGTCCCTCCCAAAATGACCCGCCGTTGGGTTGTCGTGCATCTGCTTGAGGACCGTACGTCTAAGCTGGGTGGTGGGCAGGTACAGTGCACCCTTGTAGAAAAGCAGCCCCCTGCGTTCTGCAAAGTCTTTTGCCTGCTCCCCCCCCTCTCAGTTCTCTGAAGATGCGGTTGGCAAATTCATCCGCTGCCGTCAGTGCTGTGAGTTCTGCCTCGCTCACCACTGCTGCTCCGCAGGACCATGCTGACGGGGGGAAAATGTGCCTGGGTGCCGGTGGCGCCTCCTCCTCCATGTACTCTGGCTTGCGGGAGAGGGCATCCGCCCTGACATTCTGCTCTCCCGGGATGTAGTGTATGGAGAAGTTGAAGTTCGAGAAGAACTCTGCCCACCGTATCTGCCGCTGGTTGAGCACCCTGGCAGTTCTCCAGAACTCCAGGTTCTTGTGGTCCGTGCACACCTGGATGGGGTGCTTGGCGCCCACCAGGAAGTGTCTCCAGTGCTGGAACGCAGCGTGGATCGCAAGAAGTTCCCGATCAAACACCGTGTAGTTTCGCTCTGGCTGGGTCAACTTCCTGGAGAAGAAGGCACAGGGTCTCCACTCTCTGTTGGCGTCCAGTTGCAACAAAATGGCGCCCACAGCTTTATCAGAAGCATCTGTCTCCACGCGTAGGGGCGCGTCCTGAACCACGTGGAACAGGTTCTGGTCTGAGGCGAACACCCTCTTGAGGCTTTCAAACGCTGCTTGCGCCTCTGGTGTCCACCTGAACTTCTGCTTGCCTCTCAGGCAGTCAGTGATGGGAGCCGTAACGCGAGAGAAGTTCTTGATGAACTTCCTGTAGAAGTTGGCGAAGCCTAGTAGGCGTTGGGCATCTTTGCGCGTCCTGGGGCTGTGCCAGTCCAGGATGGCCTGCACCTTGTCCTTGTCCATCGCCAGCCCCTTGTCTGACAGCTTGTAGCCCAGGAAGTCCACCTCCTTGGTGTGAAACTTGCACTTCTCCAGCTTCACATACAGGTGGTTCTCCTTCAGGCGTTGCAACACCTCCCTGACATCTTTCACATGCTGCACTGGGTCATCGGAATAGATAAGGATGTCATCCAGGAAGACCAAGCATTTCCTGAAGAGGAGGGACCCCAGGACGTGGTGCATGAAGGCCTGGAAGCATGCTGAGCCCCCTTGCAACCCGAAGGGCATCACCAGATATTCAAAAGAGCCCAGAGGCGTGAACATCGTGGTTTTCCATTCATCGCCTTCCCGGATCCTGATCAAGTTGTACGCCCCCCTCAGGTCTAGCTTGGTGAAAATCTTGCCCCTGCGTGCCGCTGTCAGGAGATCATCCACTCTGGGCATGGGGAAAGCCACTGGCTCTGTTACTGAATTCAGTCGTCTAAAATCCACCACAAGACGGCGCTGTTGCGTGTCTTTCTTGTCCACCCAGAAGACTGGGCTGCCCCCTGCTGCCTTGCTTTCTCTGATGAACCCCCGCTTGAGGTTCTTGTCGATGAAAGCGCGCAGATCCTCCAGTTCCTGGTCTGACATGGCGTACAGCTTGGCTGGGGGTATAGTTGCCCCTGGCACCAGGTTGATCTGGCAGTCAAAAGGCCTGTGTGGGGGTAGGTGGTCGGACTCCGCTTCGCTGAAGACCTCCTGCAGGTCCCAGTACGGCTTGGGTATCGCCTCACCCCCTTTGACGTGCATGGTGGCCACCGTGGCTATCGGAGGCCCCTCCCCTGGTTGGTGCTGCATGCAATGTTCCAGGCAAAAGTCCGATCCAAAAGTGATGCATCTCTGGTGCCAACTGATGGAGGGGTCGTGGCGCGCCAGCCAGCTCATGCCCAAGACGATGGGGGGGTCTGAGATGGTTGTGACGTTGAATGCCAGTGTCTCTGAGTGCCTTCCCACCGTCATTCTCATGGGGGGGGTTTGATGAGTGATGGCCCCTCCCAGCAGCTCTCTGCCGTCAATGGTTGCCACGTGCAGGGGAAAATCCAGCTGCAGAAGCTGGATCTGGTGCTCTTCTGCAAAGTTTCTCGAGAAGAAGTTGGCTGAGGCACCACTGTCAATTAGGGCGAGGACCGTCAGGGGATAGCCATTTGGGAGCGTGAGCGTCACTTCTAGAACCACTCCTGCTCTGGGAGGGGTGGGCTGGCTCTGCTCCCCTCTGTGCGGGTGGGTGGGCTGGGGCTGTTGTCTGCTGACTGTGCCTGGCTGCTGCCCCTTGTCTCCTGCAGCCAGGCTTTCCCGTTTCCCTGCTGTGGTGCTGCGTCAGTGGGGGAGGGCACAACCGTTCCCGCCTTTCCTTGCCACTCCCTGCGATGTGGGCAGTCTCTGACGAGATGCTGGGGGGAGTTGCAGAGAAAGCAATTCCCACCCCTTCCCTCCTTGCGTCTTGGCGCCGCTGGGGTTTGAAAAGCCCGCGCGCGCGCGCTATCAATCTGCATGGGTTCCTGGTCCTGACTGGCCCCAGGCGTGGCTTGAAAGGGTTGTTGGGGGAGTGGCTTCTCCTGCGACCGTGGGAACCAAGCCCTCTTTGCGCGCGTTGCTTGCTTGTCGCTCCACCGGGATTCCTGTCTCACCCCCACCGCCAGAGCCGCTTTGCTCAGCTGATCCATATTACTGGGCTTTGGACCTCTCGAGAGCTCATCCTTCACCTCCTCATGCAACCCCAAGTAGAACGCCGCTTGCATTGGGGGTGACTCTAGTTCCCACCCCAATCTGTGCACCAGCATGGTGAATTTCGCCCAATACGCGCGAACTGTCATATTTCCTTGGCGTAAATTATGAAGTTCCTCCTTAGTCTGGTCCATATGACTATCGGACGAATACATCGTTTTCAAACCTTCTAGAAATAGTTTGACATTCTTCATGCAAGGATTCTTTGTTGCTATTAACGGTCTTAGCCACTCCCTGGCTGCCCCGGTAAGGTGCTCCACAATAAACGCTACCCTGTGCTCATCATCAGGGAACTCAGCGTGGTGCAGCTCAAGAGCATACACAATCTCAGTCTCAAAGCCCTGATATTCCCTCGGGTCTCCATTGAACTTGCTTACTAGCGTCCCGGCTCTCCTTCCTGGCAGCACTTGGACTTGGGGTGCCCCTCCCGCCTTGTTTTTCTCTGCATCCAGCTTGTTTTGGAGGTCTACCGCCACCGCCCTTAATTCCTGCTCTCTTTCCTGTAGCGCTCTCACCTGTTCCGCAAGTTGTAGCCGGTCGTCCTGGACCTTCTTAGTCTCTTCTTTAGCTGCCTTCAATTCCCCCTGCGCCTGCAGCGACAGCTGCTGCAGTTCTTGCTGGGCTTGCTCCGCGATCTGCCGCCATTTCTCCGCCTCTGACACGCTCATCCCGGCAACTCCAAAGTAGCCCAAAAAGGATTCGGAGGTTGCTGTCACAGTGGCCGGAGTGGACTACTTCAGAGTAACGACGCTACGCAGCTCTGCATTTTATTCTTTTATTGGTGCTGCGTATTTACAGTGCTGAAGTCATTGCTATTTACACGGAGTGATGTGATCAGTCGGTTTCAGAACCTCCTAATGGCTTTTGGCGCGTCTTTCTCCAACACAAAAGCTTTGGCAGACCCATCCTCTTTCCCCTCCTCTTTCTGCGTAGTTCTGGAGTTGGGGGGATGGGTCTCCCCCCCTTATTCGCCCCTTCCTGTCCCACCTGGGACCCTGGCTCCTCTACCTTGCCTGAGCCTCGGACACGACTTCCTGCTTCCCCACTGGAATCGGAACTCTCTCTGCTTTCCCCTGTGCTCGGTGATTGGCTTGAACTCAGGAGGGGAGGGACTTCGCGATATCCCCTGTCCCTCACAGAGGGTAATAATAATAATAATTTATTTGTACCCCGCCAAATCTGGCTGAGTCTCCCCAGCCACTCTGGGCGGCTCCCAATCGAATATTAAAACAATACAGCATTAAATATTAAAAACTTCCCTAAACAGGGCTGCCTTCAGATGTCTTTTAAAAATAGGATAGCTGCTTTTTTCCTTGAATCTGTTGGAAGGGCATTCCACAGGGCGGGTGCTGCTACCGAGAAGGCCCTCTGTCTGGTTCCCCCTCTGTCTGGTTCCCTGTAACCTTACTTCTCACAATGAGGGAACCGGCAGAAGACCCTGGGCACTGGATCTCAGTGTCCGGGCTGAATGATGGGGGTGGAGACGCTCCTTCAGGTATACAATACCAAGGCCGTTTAGGGCTTTAAAGGTCAACACCAACACTTTGAATTGTGCTCGGCAACATACTGGGAGCCAATGTAGATCTCTCAGGACCGGTGTTATGTGGTCCCGGCAGCCACTCCCAGTCACCAGTCTAGCTGCCGCATTCTGGATTAATTGCAGTTTCCGGGTCACCTTCAAAGGTAGCCCCACGTAGAGTGCATTGCAGTAATCCAAGTGGGAGATAACCAGAGCATGCACCACTCTGGCAAGATAGTCTGCAGGCAGGTAGGGTCTCAGCCTGCGTACTAGATGGAGCTGGTAGACAGCCGCCCTGGACACAGATTTAACCTGCGCCTCCATGGACAGCTGTGAGTCCAAAATGACTCCCAGGCTGCGCACCTGGTCCTTCAGGGGCACAGTTACCCCATTCAGGACCAGGGAGTCCCCAACACCCGCCCACCCCCTGTCCCCCACGAACAGTACTTCTGTCTTGTCAGGATTCAACCTCAATCCGTTAACCGCCATCCATCCTCCAACCGCCTCCAGGCACTCACACAGGGTTGCCTTTATGAGCCTCCTTGTATTTTTTTCTGTTAGCCTTGCATCTCCCTCCCTGTGAAGGACCTGATCATTCTGTCAGCGCCTTGACAGCCAAGCAAAGAGAAAGGGCCTAAGACAGGGGTCTGCAATCTGCAGCTCCGGAGCCGCATGTGGCTCTTTTACACCTTTGCTGCGGCTCCGGAGCGGATACGAGGGGAGGAGGCATCCGAGCCATGTGCCGCCTGAGCCATGCGGCGGCGCCCGCCACGCCCGCCAGACACTCACGCGGTGCCCACTGCCGCCGGAGCACATAGCTGCGGTGGCGCGCTGTGCGCCTGCCCCCCCGCACGGCGCCCGCCGGAGTCCACAACTCCGCTGTGCGCGTGCGCTGTGCAAAAAGGACGCGAGGTGACGTTAGCAGCCCGGGGAGCGTGGTCGGCCCCCTCCCTGCATCAGCCCCTCCCCGCCACATTTCTGCAGCCAATAGGCTCACGGAGGCAGGGGCGGAGTTATTTATTTTTTTAAACGGGCGCGCTTCTTCCCGCCCAGCAGCAGAAAAGGCTTGCGGGCTCGGAGCGCGTGTTTGCTGCTGCTGCTCCTGCCTGCGGCCTGCCTGTGACCTCCTGCCGGCCTGGTCAGGAGATTGAGGTAGATGTATTAATCTATGGGTTGATTCAATATGAGGAAATTTTATAAGTTCACTTGATGGGAGCAACACACATGAAACCATACAGGTGTCCTAATAAGGGAGTCAGAGTTTTGCCCATTCCCAGTAATCAAGGCAGCCCAAACTCATAAGGCAGCGGTTGCTGGTGCCCATTCCCAGTAATCAAGGCAGCCCAAACTCAAAGTTATTTTTATAATGAGGATGACATTGGGCCCTCATTATTAATTATTATTTACATCAGGCACTGATTATGATTTATGGTACACTGGGGCCCTGATTAATTTTCTATGGCATTTTGGGGCATTGATTATTGGGCATAGCAAATTTTGCTATGGGGCCCTCTGATTTCTAATTACGTCCCTGTTTTGCGGCTCCCAGTTTATTTTTTTCTTCGGAAATGGGTCCAAGTGGCTCTTTTTGTCTTAAAGGTTGCAGACCCCTGGCCTAAGAGTACCTATTTCACAGTTCTATGTGCTCACTGCTCCCCTTCATCTTTGAACAGTCTGTACATTTCATTTCGCCCCTTGCTCTACAATGCCACCGAACCTAGGGTTCTGCAAGGAGCTCTGATAATCAGCACGAGGGCATTAGCATTGAAAAAACCAGCAATTAACCTACAACAAGAAGGGATTTACAAATGAACTTACTATGCCAAAGCTGTTTATTTCCCCCTCTGCTTTTAAGGGTTGGTTAAGAGGTTCATTGCTTGATGAATGAAGAATAAAATGAAGATATGCACGGACGAATGCAACACCACAGATCTAATACAACATTGTTGTTGTTGTTGTTGTTGTTGGTTTCTATTGGTTTATTTGTTTGTTTGTTGATTGTATAGGGTATTTTTTTAAAATGTTTGATGCTTTGTTGTGTTTTATATATGTTGGAAACCTCCCAAAGTGGCTGGGGAAACCCAGCCAGATGGGCAGGATATAAATTTATAAAATTATTATGATTATGATTATGACTAACAGAGATCTGGCTTTTGGGTAAGCCCAAGTACAAGGCTTTTCAGTGGAGTCAGTTTACATATTTGTCTATAAATTATATAAAACAGGTTGACTGTGTTACATGCATCACTTGCTTTCTTGATTCTTGATCACTGTACACTTGAAGATGGGCAGCAGAATGTGAGAGCTGACAGTTGAGAAAAACCCAACTTTTAGAAGATGTCTGAAGGCAGCCCTGGATAGAGAAGTTTTTAATGTTTGATGTTATATTATGTTTTTATATGTGTTGAAAGCTGCCAAAGAGTGGCTGGGGCAACCCAGTCAAATGGGCAGGGTATAAATAATAAATTATGATTATTATGATTATTATAATATGATCCAAAATGCTGCCTACACTATAATAATAATAATAATAATAATAATAATAATAATAATAATAATAATATTTTATTTGTACTCCGCCCATCTGGCTGAGTCTCCCCAGCCACTCTGGGCGGCTTCCAGTCGAATATCAAAACAATACAGCAATAGCACAATTACAAAAGTCACAAACAATACATAAACCACATCAAAAAAATACACAACCGAATAGAAAACAATGTCGACATGAATCAAAATCTAAAACTAAGAATACATCCTTAATACAGTTTAAAATAACATAGGTAAAAAATAACAGGAATTTAAACAAAACAAAAAACAAAAAAATGGAGCCCTCTCTGCCCAGCAGCAGCGGCGGCAACAGTACTTTATAAAGCCCATCAGGCCCCGCCCTGGGCCAGGTGTTGAGTGGCAGGACTGGGGCCTTCAGGCGCTGAGCAGGGGAGTCCTCCTGGCTGGTAGCAGCAGCATTTCTTATAGGCCTAGTGCCAATTTTGACTAGTGCCAATCTTCATTAGTAGAAACAGATTCCTGCCAGAATCTGTTTTGGTTAGGTCCTAGAAGGAATCACAGCATGAGGAATTCAAGCAAATGTGCATAGCTGTCAAGTCTCCCGTTTTTCGCAGGAAACCCCTGTATTTTAAACCGTTACCCGCTGGCAGCCCGGATTGGGGAAAATCCCGTAATTCCCCCGGATTTCCTACCTGCCAGGGAGGCTCCATTTTGGGTCCTGGCGCCGCCCGATTTCCAGTGTCCAGACATGGGTAGCACAGCACCGGAAGTCGCTTCTACGCATGTCCGGACATGCATAGAAGCGACTTCCGGTGCTGCCGCCGCCCGATTTCCAATGCCCATACATGGGTAGCGCGGCACCGGAAGTCGCTTCTATGCATGTCCAGACATGCATAGAAGTGACTTCCGGTGCCGCTCCGCCCATGCCTGGGCACCGAAAATCGGGTAGAGCGGTGCCGGAAGCTGCTTCTACACATGTCCGGACATGCGTAGAAGCGACTTCCAGTGCCGCGCCGCTGCTGATCCCACATTTTTCAGCGGGAGACTTGGCAGCTATGGTAGTGTGGATTTGGGAGGGCAGCAAATAGCATAGATATCACTTTGAAGAATATGTACTATGGAGTGATTATGAGTTTTAATATTAGCTGAATTGAATCCTTCCATCAGAGCACTTGAAAGGTCCTGGATAACATGCTTATGATGCCAAAATGGAATTATAATGGACACTTTGGCTCTGAATCTTGTGCGAGTATGCCTATAAGGACTGAACAGAGCAAACGGTAAAATGCTTGAGGAAATAAAAGAGGACTGGACACAGCTCCTAAAAGCAACGACGGCCACGAGTTCCTTTTCCCAGTTGAAAAATTCCCATAGGCATAGTCTATTTCCTCCCGTTCCTGGTTCTTCTTCTCCAGCAGCACCAGTAAGTTGATTCAAGAGGAGAAAGTAGAGAGATGTGGGACCTTCAAAGATATGGAGTGGGCAAGGGAAAGAGGCACATGTCTTCAGGAATGAGGGCACAGATCGCTAAAAGCAGAAGCGCAGCTGACTTATTCATCCTTGTGAAGAAACTGCTTTGCAAGCAGCTTACCTCCGGTCCAACGGACCCAACCTGTTTGGAAGACTCTCCGCAGACTTGCACTGCAGCACTTTTGCTGAAGGCCTCAGCCTATTATTGTGGTTGCATTAGCAGAATTGCACTCTCAGCCTCTCTCGATGCACCGATTCCGAAAGAGCTTTATAATGTAAAACATTAAGCAGCTGTAAAATGCTGATCTGTTGCTTTAAAAAGTATGTGTACTCTAAAAGGGGGGAGGAGGGCGGCGGCGAAGCATCTGTTTCCATCGTGCATGCCAGCTTATTTTTGGTCGAATCAGACCCAATATAGCCACTGTTTCAATATTTAATGTTGTGCTGCTACAGCAACTAGCTTCCAAATACTTCGGAAGCATTAATGCTCAGCATAAAATTTCCTCTATCGGTTCACTAGGTGATAGAGCTGTCAGATGACACTCTGGTGCCAGAAAAACGCTGATGGTTCCCTACTCCCAAGTGGGACATAATCCAACAAGAGGTTCTCCTGGGCAACTCTCATTGAAAGGCGCTTGTGCAGTGCCTGTTCATTTCACACCGCACACATAAAAGGATGTCAACTTTTCAGTTTTCCAGTAGCGGCGGGGCCAATCTTGGGAGCGCTTAATACAGGCATCCTCAAACTGCGGCCCTCCAGATGTTTTGGCCTACAACTCCCATGATCCCTAGCTAACAGGACCAATGGTCGGGGAAGATGGGAATTGTAGTCCAAAACATCTGGAGGGCCGAAGTTTGGGGATGCCTGGCTTAATAGCAAGTTGATAGTCCATACAGCTGTGTCCTACAAAATCTCACCATCGCCAGCATCTTCTGCCTCACTACCTGCAAATACACAATCTCTGCAAATCTCTGAGCTGAGACATGGACCAAACTCTTTCTTTTCCTTAACCTGACCAGTGAGTAATCCAATTATGCTTTTGCAAACAGACAGTCTCTCTTACAGCTTCTCGGGGCTGTTTTTTTCTGGGCAAAGTAGTTATTTTTTTAGCACAAATATTCCTGGAAATATTTATATACAATTTGTGATTTGGGGACATGTGAATTTTCTTATCCAAATACATTCACTTTGGATTAAAAATAATAATCAGCAACTCCTTTCATTTTGGGAAGGCAAATATTACATTTTAAAGCCTGGACAAACAGGAAGAAATATCTATAGGAAGTGCAATGAGAGAGAGAGAAATGGGGACAGCACAGTTTTAACAATTTATCACCAGGGGGCGAGAGAACCTCAGAAGACACCTGGAACAATATTTACGCTGAAGATATTTGCTCAAAATTGTCTCTGATGGGAGAGCACAGAAATTGGCACCATGCCCAGACTATATTTAGCGTGAGTGCAGATGTGGCAGTCAGGCCTGTGTTTTGCTCAGTCCTTTCACAGATGTGAAGACGTGACTTTTGGAATTGTGCTTTTGGATGCAAAACGAAGGAGAGAGCTCTACGGGGACTGAACATTCACAGCTGGGCTGCAATAAGGGCTTGAGTATAGTTACTTCCACACTAGAACCCTAAAGCACTGCTAAGATGCTGCTATTTTGCAAGTACATGGAAGCAGAATTAAAATGCAACTTCCATATATGTTCCAAATATAGTGTTGCATTTCCCCAGCAACCTTCTCCTCCATGACCAAGGTCTCTTCTAGGCTGTTGCTATTTTGGAATGGGGTTCCATCACAAGCCAGCAAATTCTGGTCATGCAGTTAGGGTTGATATGGAGGTACTGTATTGCACAACCCACAACTGAGCTTGTTACAATAAGGAACGTGATGGGGGAAATGCACTTGGAAGTGTGAGATAACACTGGCTCCGATGCAAGGTCATGTGACTTCCCCACATACAAATGAGAAGGAATGCTAATTAAGTCACCAGCTCTGTCTACTTTCCCTGTAAACAAAAATCCACATTAATGCGCTATGAAGCCATAATCTGAAAGCATCCTGTAGTGTTTACTCACACAGTTCTGTTCCTGCAAGGAACTTGAATTATGCACTCCCACTCATATTTTCTTTGTAACAAAATGGTTCCATTAAAAATGAAATGAATGAAATGAGAAAAGGAAAGTGAAAATAATAATAATGAAATTAAATTAAAGCCAACCCACTCCACCACCACCCAAGGACAGAAACTGGTATCTGATTGTTCAGTTGAAAAGGAATAGACTAGTATTCATCCATTAAAACTCATCCTTAAATGTGGGTTTTGAATGTCCTTTGATTGAAATGCGTTTGATTAGGCTTATTTATTTCCAGACCAGAACAGTGGAAAATGGAAGCAGGTGGGGGGGGGGGTTGGGGGGATGTTACAGGGAGTTTGGCGATCTAAAGCACACAATAATCAGACCAGACTAAGATTGGTTGATACCTTGGAACTGTACCTCTTTTGGGGGCAGTGGAGTGCAGAAAACACAAGCCTTTATAAAACAAAGATGCATCAATCTGGTTAAAGAAAGTTGAATTTGATGTCCATTGTACAAGTGCTAAGTTCTCTTTTGCAGCCATCTTATAGCACTTTTCAAATCTTTACAACAGCCATGTAATGGAGTTCTCCCCCATTAAGCATGCCTGTAGCAAGGTTTAATGGAGGGGAGAGGCCATTCACCTTAGGGTTAAATACAGGATGGATGACACCTGGCTTGAGAGCAGTACATGTGAAAAGGATTTAGGAGTCTTGGTAGACCACAAACTTGATATGAGTCAACAGTGTGATGCAGCAGCTTAAAAAGCCAATGCAATTCTGGGCTGCATCAATAGGAGTATAGCGTCTAGATCAAGGGAAGTAATAGTACCACTGTATTCTGCTCTGGTCAGACCTCACCTGGAGTACTGTGTCCCATTCTGGGCACCACAGTTCAAGAAGGATACTGAGAAGCTGGAACGTGTCCAGAGGATGGCAACCAAAATGGTCAAAGGCCTGGAAAGAATGTCTCATGAGGAACGGCTTAGGGAGCTGGGTATGTTTAGCCTGGAGAAGAGAAGGTTAAGGGGTGATATGATAGCCATGTTGTCATATAGAAGAGGGTGAAAGGTTGTTTTCTGCTGCTCCAGAGAAGCGGACACGGAGCAATGGATTCAAACTACAAGAAAGAAGATTCCACCTAAACATTAGGAAGAACTTCCTGACAGTAAGAGCTGTTCGACAGTGGAATTTGCTGCCAAGGAGTGTGGTGGAGTCTCCTTCTTTGGAGGTCTTTAAGCGGAGGCTTGACAGCCATCTGTTAGGAATGCTTTGATGGTGTTTCCTGCTTGGCAGGGGGGTGGACTGGATGGCCCTTGTGGTCTCTTCCAAGTCTATGATTCTATGATTTCAAACAGTGAAAATCCAGACAGAAACGATGTTGAACTTTTTCTTGCAAAATTAAAATTAAGTTTCTGAGGAATTTTATTTGAAAATTGCCAAAAACGACACTGCCGACATGGGTTGCCATACATCCGGATTTTCCCAGACGCTATTGCAATTTTCGCCCAGACACTGCTTCCAACTGCTGTATTCTGGGTATGTCCGGGAAATTCAGGACATATAATAACCCTACTTCACCCAGCAGTTTAGCATGCCACTGAGTGAAGCCCCTGTCTGCTCCTTTTGCAGGAGGGAAGCAGGGACAAACTTATTTTGGGAAGCACACCAGCAGGGCCGTCTTAAGTATATTTGGCGCCCTGGCGCCGTGGTGCGACGGATCCCTCCAGCGCCCCCGCCCCGTTTCCCAGCATGGCGGTTGGGCGGGCCGACAGGCGGGCGCAGCTCCACGGCGGGTGGGCGGGCGCAGCTGTGCAGCGGCGCCCTGCGCCACCCAGCCTGGCCGTAGGGCCGGCCCTGCACATCAGGTCCCCCTGCCCAACTTAATCTGACCTTGACTTGAAGGAATGGCTGCTCCCAGCTGGCATTAGAGGAAGAGGATTCCTAGTGGAGCTTGTCCCTCAGCGGAGCTGATGGAATTATTGTGTCAGGTTTATGGGCTGGGCCTCGGAAAACTCCACTTCCTGGGAATTATCAGCTAGGACGGTAGACTTACATAAATCTATACTTCAAATGGTTATACTGACAGCAGCAACTACTTCGGGCAGCAAAACCAAAACTCATCCATGGGCCAAAACAAAAAACAAGGACCATTTGCCAGTTTTGGAGAAGCAAAGGAACACATCCACAACCTGTTTTGTTGCCTGAGGGAACCTAGAAAGCTTGCCCACAGAGACGTGCCGAAAGGTAGGAGGAGATGGAAGCAATTTGGCCTGTTTGCTTCACAAATGGGACAGCAGTCGCCCTGCCTCACAGTATTTCCAAAGCTCCAGGCCTCCCCGAGCCATAGCTGTCAAGTTCTCCCTTTTTTTAAAGGGAAATCCCCTTATGCTGAATAGGCTTCCTCGCGAGAAAAGGGAAAACTTGGCAGCTATGCCCCGAGCCAATAGTTTGATAACCACAGCTGCCGGTTGAACTGGCTAACATTGCCTAAGTGGAGCGAAACCCATTCGCTACATCTCTCCTCGCTCTCCCCAACTGGTTTATCTGCTCATCTGGACAACAGCTACGTGGAAGACTTCCTGTCACATAGGAAATAGGGAATGTGAAGAATTTCAGAAATGACTCCCAGGAGACTAGACACAAACCAAAGAGCAGAAAACCCCAATGTGGTCTCTGTCTGTACAAGGGGCGTGATCTAGTTTCAGCTTGGTGGGCATTTTAACAAACAGACTGAAATATACAGTATCAGTATTAGCTAAAATATTTATTTATAATATTTATTTAATAATTAAATGGGCCTATATATTTTTTATTTGCATTAAATCTGAATTTTGTTTTGGAATCACTGCTATATAAGCTTCTTGCCATGTTCCTGGGATTTCATCTGTCCTTACAATCTCATTCATCACATATTTCAATGGAATTACTTATTGTTCACTTAGCTTTTTGTAATATTTTGCCGTTAGTTGTCCATCTGGTCCTGGAGACTTTATTGCCTCTGAAACTTCTTCAACTGTTATTTGGGTATTTAGAACCACTAATTATTCCTCTTTTATTTTTGGCAGATTACTATTTTTTATATATTCCTCTATTTTATTTTTTTAAAAAAAATTCATTTCCTTTTTTGTACAAATCTGAGAAATATTTCACAAATGCATCTCTTATTTCCTTCATCTTATCTGTGATTTTCCCATTTACATTAATTTTATTTATGAAATTTCTTTGTTCACTTTTTTCAATTGCCATGCTAGCAGTTTCCCTGATTTATTGGCATGCTCAAAATATTTCTGCTTCAGGCTTTTAATTTTCCAACTTATTTCTTCATTCACTATCATAGAATATTGGGTTTGTAATATTTTAATTGCCTGCTTTACTGACTCATTGTTAGCTTTTTTTAAAACAGTTCCTTCTCCTTTTCCATAATTTCATCTAAAATTTCTTTTTTTTCCTTTTTTGTTTCAATTTCCTTTTAATCGAATTTTGTTGTATAAACAGTTCCCTCATCACCGCCTTACTTGCATTCCAGACCGTTTGTAATTTAGTCTGACCCTGGAGGTTTATTTCGAAATAATCCCCCAAGGCTTTCTTTACTTTTTCCATAAAATTTTGATCTTCCAATAAATCTTCATTCAATCTCCATCTAAATGTAGTTTGGCCTTTTTTTTTTTTTTTGAATTTCCATTATCATGGAATTATGATCTGACAATGTTCTGGGATTGATTTCTTTTTCTTTCTTTCTTTCTTTGGGTTCCAACTTTTTTGAAATCCACAAGGCATCTATCCTTGAACTACTGCCATAAACATGGGGATAAAAGGTGAAGTGTTTATCAAACAAATGTTTTGCTCTCCAAATATCAATCAGAATTAAAGTTTGAACCAAGTCAAAAAAGGTTTTGGTAACCTGCCTTCTTTTGTATCCTTTTCCCTAGCTGATCTGTCCTTTTCTAATGACAGAACTCCATTTAAGTCTCCCATTAACACAATCTTTTGATCTGCATATTCAAGTAATTCTGTTTCCAGTTTTTTATTTAAAAAAAACTGTTTTTTTCTCATTTGGAGCATATATTCCAACTAAAATTATCTTCTCTCCTTGAATTTTTATGTGTACTACTGTATTAAAATTCTCCCTTTCTCATCTTTATGAATCAATTTGGGTTCTAATGCAGGGTTAATTTAAAAAACAATCCCTCTCCTTTTTTGTATTATCTGCTGAGATAAAATTGATTCCTAATTTGGGAAAGGAGTACGACAAGGTTGTATATTGTCTCCCTGCTTATTTAACTTATATGCAGAATTCATCATGCGAAAGGCTGGACTAGATGAATCCCAAGCCGGAATTAAGATTGCTGGAAGAAATATCAACAACCTCAGATATGCTGATGACACAACCTTGAGAGCAGAAAGTGAGCAGGAATTAAAGAACCTTTTAATGAGGGTGAAAGAGGAGAGCGCAAAATATGGTCTGAAGCTCAACATCAAAAAAACCAAGATCATGGCCACTGGTCCCATCACCTCCTGGCAAATAGAAGGGGAAGAAATGGAGGCAGTGAGAGATTTTACTTTTTTGGGCTCCATGATCACTGCAGATGGTGACAGCAGTCACGAAATTAAAAGACGCCTGCTTCTTGGGAGAAAAGCGATGACAAACCTAGACAGCATCTTAAAAAGCAGAGACATCACCTTGCCGACAAAGGTCCGTATAGTTAAAGCTATGGTTTTCCCAGTAGTGATGTATGGAAGTGAGAGCTGGACCATAAAGAAGGCTGATCGCCAAAGAATTGATGCTTTTGAATTATGGTGCTGGAGGAGACTCTTGAGAGTCCCATGGACAGCAGGAAGATCAAACCTATCCATTCTGAAGGAAATCAGCCCTGAGTGCTCCCTGGAAGGACAGATTGTGAAGCTGAGGCTCCAATACTTTGGCCACCTCATGAGAAGAGAGGAATCTTTGGAAAAGACCCTGATGTTGGGAAAAATTGAGGGCACTAGGAGAAGGGGACGACAGAGGACGAGATGGTTGGACAGTGTTCTCGAAGCTATGAACATGAGTTTGACCAAACTGCGGGAGGCAGTGCAAGACAGGAGTGCCTGGCGTGCTATGGTCCATGGGGTCACGAAGAGTCGGACACGACTAAACGACTAAACAACAACAATTTTTTGTTAATTAAAACTCTTTTGTTTTGTTTTTTCTTTTGCAATGTGTGTTTCCCGAAGGCAAATTATATCCAATTTTTGCTTTAAAATTACATGTCCAATTCTGTTACGTTTAGTTTTGTCGTTCAAACTGTTAACATTCCAACTTAATAATTTAAGATTGGCCATTTTCAGAGTCACTTACAATATCCATTCCCACCCCCCACCCCCCACTGCTCCTTCTAGTGTGCCAAACTTTTCATTGACTGGGCCATCTCCTTCCTAAAAATCAATAAATTGCTGTGTAAGGAAGTTAGTATAGTCTGCCTTCCCTGTTTTTTCTGTTGTTGTCTCTTCTTGTACACTTGCACATTGCTTCTCAGTAGAGGCCTTCCTAGTGACAGCTCCCATGTCATGTTTCCCTTTTTCCATATTTAACTAAAAGATTTTTCCACAGTTAGAGTCTTTATTATGATCTATTCAAGGTCACACCTGCGTTTCCCACTCTGCTCAAAAATGAAAGTATTTTCCCACTCCCAGGCTGGACCATAAAGTTTTCCCTTTACAACTTTTGGGCCCTTTTGCTGCTTACGAGAGGAAAAACAGAGACCGGAAGGGAGAAAATAAAAAGACAGAAATACAAGTAAAAAGAGAGAGAGAGTGGATAATATCAATTTGTTACAATACCCCTTCCACCCAAAGGTTGATTAATTAGCACAACCAAATCACACCTACCACAAATAGCAGACCATTTATGAGAGCTAAAACTGACATGGGTCAGTTTTAGTTCTCATAAAGACATAAGGAGAGCTCTGCTGGATCAGGCCAATGGCCCATCTAGTCCAGCATCCTGTTTTCACAATGGCCAACTAGATGCCCATGAAAAGTCTGAAAACAGGACCAGAGAGCTTCTCCTGTGGTTTGCAGCAACTGGCATTCAGAGACCATGGCAGTAGAACCTGGCCGCCATTGATAGCCTTATGAGCCATGAATTTGCCTACCCCTCTTTTAAAGCCACCTCATTTACTTGGGTAGTGGTGATGAAGCTGCTGTCACTGGATTGCACCTTGTCCTGAGGTTCTGAAGAAGTCTTCTTCAGCCAGCCGTTCTAGGTCTTCAGGGATGAGGGCTACCTGGCCAAACGGGCAGTTAAAGAGAGGAGGAGGTGGAAACTAGGGACAGACGTTTAGTCAGGTAGAGCTAGGACTGGTGTCCATGTGACACCTCTGTTTCTGAGGTGCCTTGAGTAGAGGCGTACAAAACTTCCTGGAATTCCATTAAGTTCTGTTTCCTAAGCTGAGCTGTAGCCAAAAGATTTTCACAGAAAACCTCTGGCCATATCAAAATTCGCCGATTTAACCCCCAGATCACTGTACGTCTGTGGGGTAGTGGTGATTACTGACTGCTATTACACACCCAAACATGAAATTCCTAAGCCCAACAGCTGGAAAAATGCATTTGCTTCCTCTCTTTCCTCCCCTTCTTTTCTTATGCTTCAGGCTTTTCAGTATGAAGTCATGCGGTTGGTAGAAGCTGCCGCTTTAAAAGCCATAATTGCTCACAGTTGACCCTTTTTTGCAATGTATGTATGTATTTTTGTATAGCTTGGTTTTTGTTGTTTCTTGGGTACACATGGAATGAATAGGGAGGGGGAACTGGGGGGGGTTCTTTTGAGTTTTACAGTTTATCCATATTTACTACTGAACATGCACAAACAAAGGCAAAGAAAAATTATTTTATAATATTGGTCTTATTGGTCTTCTCGCCAGACCCATTGCTGCTACAATGGTGGCAGCAGCAGGTGATGCATTCCTTAGGGGCTGGATAATAATAATAATAATAATAATAATAATAATAATAATAATTTTATTTTTTTATACCCCACCCATCTGGCTTTGTTGCCCCAGGCACTCTGGGCACCTCACAACACATATACAAGCATAACAAAACATCAAAGACTAAAAACTTCCCAATACATTGCTGCCTTCAGATGTCTTCTAAAAGTTGTATAGTCCTTGACATCTGATGGGAGGGCATTCCACAAGGAGGGCGCCACTACCGAGAAGGCCCTCTGTCTGGTTCCCTGTAACTTTGCTTCTCGCAGTGACGGAACCAGCAGAAGGCCCTTGGAAGTGGACCTCAGTGTCCAGGCTGAACGATGGGGATGGAGACACTCCTTTAGGTATACAGGGCCAAGGCTGTTTAGGGCTTTAAAGAACAGCACCAACCATTTGAATTGTGCTCGGAAACGTACTGGGAGCCAGCGTAGATCCTTTAGGACCAGTGTTATATCTCTGTGGCCACTCCCAGTCACCACTCAAGCTGCGGCATTCTGGATTAATGGCCGTTTCCAAGCCACCTTCAAAGGCAACCCCATGCAGAGCGTATTGCAGTAGTCCAGGGGTGGCCAACTCCCAAGAGACTGTGATCTACCTTAACCTCCAGGGGATCTACCAGTAGATCGCGATCGACCTGTTGCACATCCCTGCAAGTAGTCCAAGCGGGAGATAACGAGAGCATGCAGCATTCTGGCGAGACAGTCTGTGGACAGGTAGAGTCTCAGCCTGTGTACCAGATGGAACTGGTAGACAAGTGCCTTGGACACAGGATCTGCTGCTGCCAATCTGGATCCGGCTGCCCGGGATGCTCTCTTTACGTTGCCTTATGGGTGGACAGACCAGCTCCATCGAGTTTCCTCTCCCTCAAGTGCCTCGGTGGAAGAGAGAGGAAGGATCAGTTTTGCCGAAACACCACCTCCATCATGCACCTCCAACCCGTGAACGAACTTATAATGCCAGCTGGACATTATAAGAAAACTGTCACAAAACTGGTGTAGAAATATTACTACCCTCCTTTTCAATTTAGCATTTCAAATTTAGACTTCCTTCCCCCTCTTTCTGCAGTCATAGAATCATAGAGTTGTAGAGTTGGAAGGGACCACAAGGGTCATCTAGTCCAACCCCCTGCAGTGCAGGAAACTTGCCTAAATAGGGCTTGAACCCACAACCCTGAGATTAAGAGTCTCCCTTTTTGTAGTTTTTTATTTATATTTTCAAATTTAGACATTTCATTAGTTTTACAATCAATTTAACATTTCAAAATTTGACTTTCTTCCCCCTCTTTCTGCGGTTCCTTAAATTCATTTTTTTCTGTCTTCTGCATATCCAAATTCATTTAACTTACTCATTTCTTTATCTACTGTAGATATATACTCTTATAAAATTGCAGGTTATTACATTAATCCCGCTAATGTTTTTATCTGTTGATAATTTATCTGTAAATATTCAATAAACCATTTCCATTCTTTTATAAAAAGTTTGTTATCTTGATTACTTATTCTTCCGGTAAGTTTCGCCATTTGTACATATTCCATGAGTTTTTGTATCCACTCTTCCTTTACTGGGACTTCTGCTTCTTTCCACTTTGGGGCAAGTCGCATTATTGCTGCTGTAGTAGCATAAATAAATAAATTTCTATACAATTTAGGTAGTTCTGTCCCTATAATTCCCAAAAGGAAAGCTACTGGGTTGGGTTTTTTTGTTTCCCCCCCAAACATTATTTTAAACATATTTCCCAATTCATTATATATCATTTCCTAATAAGCTTTAACCTTACTACAAGACCACCCCATATGATTGTGCTTGATGTGGTTAAGACAGGCCTGTGAGAAGAGAAGACTCCCTGGAAAAGACCCTGATGTTGGGATAGATGGAGGGCACAAGGAGAAGGGGACGACAGAGGACGAGATGGTTGGACAGTGTTCTCGAAGCCACCAACATGAGTCTGCGGGAGGCAGTGGAAGACAGGGGTGCCTGGTGTGCTCTGGTCCATGGGGATACAAAGCGTCGGACATGACTAAACGACTAAACATTCTATTTCCCAATAAGCTTTAACCTTACTACAAGACCACCCTGTTCAGTGGTACCTCTACTTACGAATAACTCTACTTACGAATGTTTCTACTTACGAACGGAGCTCCGTCCGCCATATTGGATGCGGTTTAGATAAGATTTTTTCTACTTATGAATTTTTAGATAGGGTTGCTTTGACTTACGAATTTTTTCTCCCAATGCATTCCTATGGGATTCAACTTACAATTTTTTTTTACTTACAAATGTGCGTTCGGAACGCATTAAATTCGTAAGTAGAGGTACCACTGTATGATAAAAAGAATCTTCTTTCTCTTGACATTTCCAACACGAATTTGATTAAAATTTATAATTTTTTACCAATTTGAGATTAAGAGTCTCATGCTCTACCAACTGAGCTACCTAGAGAGTTGTTAGGTTCAACTGGCTCTTACCAGTTTGATGGTCTCACTGGTAATGTGCCTAACTTAAATTCCACATCGCTCCCCTTCCCCACATGACTCAGGGTGCACCATGAGGACCAGTGAGCAGGCATCTAGCTCTTTCCTAATTGCCTTGCCTGTAAGAGATCAACTGGCTTGACTGTAATAGTAAAATTAGAAAAAAACACTATCGTTTCAGGTACTGTCATTTTTACTCCATGTTTTAACTTGGACGGGTCTTATGCCCATAAGAAGACATGCATTCAAAAATGAAAGATTAGTCCTGGGGGTGTGGAGCAGGTGGACCCCTGCTATCTCCATTCCTGTCATGAGGACAAGAGGACAAGGAGAATCTGAGGCAAGGAGGGGTGAAGGCAAGGGGAGAGGCCCACGCAACTTGAATTTCCTTTGTTCCCACAACACCTCCCCCAGGGATCTTCATGGTGAGGAGTGTGGCCTGGAGGTCCAAACCTTATTCTAACATTAGCTAAAACTGGCTCTCAGCTCCTTTTGATCGCAGCCCAGGCCTCCGTTGGTGGTGAAGTTCACCGTAAACCACCACCCACAACTAACAGGGGAGGCCACAGGCCTTGGAGTCCTTCAGAACCATCATTGATGGGCAGAGTGTTCCAGGGTTTTTAGAAAATGTACTCACCATGGATAACAATTAGTTCTGAAAAATCACCTGGTTCTCTCTCTCAAACACCCCACGACCTCTTTTAATTGCAGGGATGTACTGGCTTGGATGAAATTTGGGGACATAAGCAGAGGGATATAAATCCAGGCATCGCTTGAGGAACCGAGGTCTCTGCAGCAGTTGCAAACGTTCCTAATCCTGCTGCAAAGCCTTACAAGGATGAACGGGGTGCTGATTATTATTGTGATTGCTGGCACCTGCTTAGCAGCTCCTAAGTACAAGGTTCCTGTACCCATTCCGATGATGCCAGACTTGGATCTAAAGAAGGTAACGGCAACATTTTTCTCCTTCACTTATAACTAGGGGTGGTGACAAATTTAGCAATAATCGAGCTTGCCCAGCCTTGTTCACCTGCTTACAGACTTTGCAAGCCGATTGCACCCTGTTTACTTATTTATTGCATTTATATGCCACTCTTAACATAACAGAACCAGTTTCAACCAGCTGTACTCAGCTTCTCTGAAGGAATAACCCAAACAAAAACCTTCCGCCTGTTTCTTTCACATAGAAAGAAAACCTTCTTTCACAAAGAGAAGAAACCTTCTAGAACCCTCTTGAACTAATCAGAATAGGAAAGATCTCTACACATCAGATCAATACTTTCTGTACTAAGAAATGCTGACATTTTCTACTCTGACAAATACGAAAGTTCAGAAAAGAGAAGTGCTTCTTTGGCTTGATGAGGAGATAAGAGTTTGTTTGTCTCATGCTACCCCTAATAAAAATGATATTACCAAACAAGGGACTTCCGGTCTATTGTGCTGGTGTGAGGACGCAGAAGCCTCGAGCTCTGTTGTATTTTTCTCTTTTTTTCTCTTTTTTGTGCTCCTTTTTTCTATTTTCTATTTTGTATTATTTCTTTTTATGTGCAAAATGAATAAAGATCATTTAAAAAAAAAAGATATTACCAAACAAAAGCAAGCTCACACCTCTCATTGATTTAGTTACAGGCAGGTAGCCATGTTGGTCTGACGTAGTCGAAACAAAATAAAAAAAATCCTTCCAGCAGCACCTTAGAGACCAACAAAGTTTGTCATTGGTATGAGCTTTCGTGTGCATGCACACTTCATGTTCGGATGTAGCATTGTTTTATACAGCCATACCTTGGTTCTAACACCTTGGTACTCATACGTTTTAGCTCCCGAATGCTGCAAACCCGGAAGTGTTCTGGTTTGCGAACATTTTTTGGAAGCCGAACGTCCGACACAGCTTCTGCTTGAGTGCAGGAAGCTCTTGCAGCCAATTGGAAGCTGCCCCTTGGTTTTCAAATGGTTTTGGTAGTCGAATGGACTCCAGGAATGGATTAAGTTCGAGAACCCAGGTACTACTGTACTTATAAAGTAGTTGTGTTCTGTGCTATTAATCAAGCACTGCTAGGAGTTGCTTCTTTTTGTTTTGCAATGTATTACTTATCAATTAAAAAAAAAAGTTGATGTGGCTTGAGCAAATTTTCATTCTGAAAGTGTGGCCCAGAGTGGAAATTATGAGACCACTACGCCACATTAGCTACCAGCCTACAATATATATTGAAATGTCTTTTCTCAACAACACAAAAACAATAACACACAAACAAACATCTTCTTTCTAGCTCTCTGGGACGTGGCATCCTATTGCAATGGTACAGTATGACAAACAGACGAGAGAAGTCTTTGGCTATTTAATGGAGCCCCAAGAGAATGGAGGACTGGTCCTCAGAATTCAATATCGTCGGTAAGTCTGCTTGCGTTGCTGTGATCATGATCTCCCTTCACTCAGCACAGAATAAGGGGGAGGGTCCTGAGGCTCGGGCCTGTTTCCCACCCACCCTAGCCTCCTTCAGCAGGAAGGCTAGGTCGTACACCCAGGACTTTGCATGGACAGGCGGAGGCTCCCCCAAGCCCCAGGCAACCCCCGGGAGGAATAATGACACCTGCATACCTGCCAAGTTGCTGTCAGAGAAATAAGGGACCGGGCGGAAAAAGCAAACCGGAAGTAGTGCTGCTGCCATTTTGGAACTGGGCAAAGCAGCATCAAAAGTCGCTTCTGAGCATGCTCCGCCCAGTTCCAAAATGGCGGCAGCGCTACTTCCGGTCTGCTATTTCCGCCCGGTCCCTTATTTAGCAGGCTGGGACAGAGGCATAGAGATGGCAGGGAGGACGCCTTGGATTCCAGTGCTACACCACTGTGAGGAACAAGCCTCCTCCTGAGATGACGGTGTGGTCAGATTAGCACCCCCTCCATCTAAACTCAGGTGCAAATATGTGTAATTAAACCTTATTTATTTATTTATTTATTTATTTATTTATACCCGCCCGTCTGGCTGGGTTTCCCCAGCCACTCTGGGCAGCTTCCAGAAGGATATTAAAATACAATAATCTATTAAACATTAAAAGCTTCCCTAAACAGGGCTGCCTTCAGATGTCTTCTAAAAGTCTGGTACTGTAGTTGTTTTTCTCTTTGACATCTGATGGGAGGGCGTTCCACAGGGCGGGTGCCACTACCGAGAAGGCCCTCTGCCTGGTTCCCTGTAACTTGTCTTCTCGCAGCGAGGGAACCGCCAGAAAGCACTGGACCGCACTGGACCACAGTGTCCGGGCTGAACGATGGGGGTGGAGATACTCCTTCAGGCACTACAGCTTGATTCTCAGATGAAACAAAGCCCTGAGTGAGCACCTGGGACCCCTTTGGAATCTTGTGTAGAGATTGGGGTGTGTGTGTGCTGATGGGGGGGGGAGCAGCTTGACAACCCTGCCTTTCTTTCCAGAAATGGAGACTGTCTGAGTAAAACATATATTCTACATGCTGTAACGCAGTCCGAATTCGATTCTGAAGGTAAGTATAATAGATTTCTCCATTATCTCCATGGTGCGAAGATCCCTCCGGCGCCCCCCCCCCTGCCCCGTTTCCCAGCGCGGCTGTCTGGTGGGCGCAGCACGGCGCCCCCCTGGTGCCCTGGCGCCCTGCGCCACCCATCCTTGCCGTAGGGCCGGCCCTGGTTAAGACCATTGAGAGAGAGTGTGTGTGTGTGTTCCCTTTCTCATTGTGGGCACATGTAAGTATTGTGTGCCTCCCCTGCCCCCTTGGCTGAACTGGTTAACATTGAGATCACATAACACTGGTCCTGAAAGACTTACATTGGCTCCCAGTACATTTCCAAGCACAATTCAAAGTGTTGGTGCCGACCCTTAAAGTCCTAAATGGCCTCAGCCCAGTATACCTGAAGAACCGTCTCTATCCCCATCGACCAGCCCGGACACTGAGATCCAGCTCCGAGGGCCTTCTGGCAGTTCCCTCACTGCGAGAAGTGAGGTTACAGGGAACCAGGCAGAGGGCCTTCTCGGTAGTGGCGCCCGCCCTGTGGAACGCCCTCCCATCAGATGACTTTTAGAAGGCATCTGAAGGCAGCCTTGTTTAGGGAAGTTTTTCATGTTTTATGTTGTCACTTTTTTACTATTAATATTCTGTTTGGAGCCTCCCAGAGTGGTTGGGGAAACCCAGCCAGATGGGCGGGGTATTAATAATGATGGAAAGAAGCCAAATATATTCCACCCAGGCCCTTCTAGCTCTCAGGAGAAATCCGTCTAACTCAATCCAGAAAGGAAGAGAAATCTGCTTCCGTTTCTGGTAGCGAACTTGGAAAGTTGCTCTCCCAGGTTCGCTGGAGCTTGAGGGGGGGCGCCGGAGGGATCTTCGCACCACGGCGCCAGGGGGCCAGATATGCTTAAGACGGCCCTGGTCTTAACATGTTTTCTCTGTCTCCAAACTGCAGCTGCATGGTAGCAATGTTTCCTTAATTAACTCTCCCCTCCTGTGGTTTCCATCAACTGGTATTCAGAAACATTTCTTCCTCCAACTGTGGAGGCAGATCCATTGATAGCCCTCTCCTCCCCCACAAATCTCTCCTGGGGCAGTGAGTTCCATAGCTTAACTATGTGCTGAGTGAAATAGTGCTTTCTCTAACCCCGCCCCCTTCTTTTGCATCTGTGTAAGTGACTCCCATACCTGTTAATGGATCTTTTGCGGCTCTTTTTCAATAGATGGGAGGACTACATTACACATCCTGGCTACAGATTATGAGACTTACCACACCATCTTCTTCAGAACAAAGCATTCGGGCATGCTACAGCTCTTCGGTATGTCTGGAGACTGGCCCATAGGAGCTTGTTTGGGCGCCGTAGGTTACGATGGGCACACCTGTCATCTTTTGAAAATCTCGCCCTTCCTCCCAGTTTGTCTAAGGATATGTAAATACCACCACTAATTGCCAATAGAGTAATCCACCCCCATCCCCCACTGCTAGATTTGTCAGAATACTTTGAGCATCATGATGAAAAAACATAAACAACAAATTTGCCATAATCTACTGGTACAGGTGGCGCTGTGGGTTAAACCACAGAGTCTAGGGCTTGCTGATCAGAAGATCGGCGGTTCGAATCCCTGCAACGGGGGGAGCTCCCGTTGCTCGGCCCCAGCTCCTGCCCACCTAGCAGTTTGAAAGCACATCAAAGTGCAAGTAGATAAATAGGGACCGCTCCGGCGGGAAGGTAAACAGCGTTTCTGTGCGCTGCTCTGGCTTCGCCAGAAGTGGCTTAGTCATGCTGGCCACATGACCCGGAAGCTGTCTGTGGACAAACGCCGGCTCCCTCTGCCTATAGAGCGAGATGAGCACCGCAACCCCAGAGTCGGACACGACTGGGCCTGATGGTCAGGGGCCCCTTTACCTTTACCTTTACTGGCAATTCAAATTTTCGTCCTCATGACAACCCTGCGAGGCTGGGTAGCTTAAGGCGGTGGTTGGCATGCTCTGTGCAAATGTGCCTCACAAGCCCCTGAGGGCATCACGATGGGACAATTCAGAACGGAGAAGGAACACTGCCCTATGCTTCTGGTTTTTCATTTCAAACCTCCTCCTTCTGAAGCTGTTCTTTAAAAAGGAGGAAGGGAAGCAGCCAGACAAGGGGGATTTGTTAAGATACTTAACAGCGTGATGCAGCAGCCAAAAAGAGCTAATGCTAATCTCAGGTGCATGAGCAGAACCCGATCCAAAGAAGTCACAGTACCACTCTATTCTGCCTTGGTCAAATCCCACCTGGAATACAGTGTCCAGTTCTGGGTGCCACAATTTAAGGAGGATATTGACAAGCTGGAATGTGTGCAGAGGGTGGCAACCAAGGTGATCAAGGGTTTGGAAACCAAGCCTTATGAAGAACGTTTTGAAGGTATCTTTGGCCTGGTAAAGAGACTGAGAGAATATATGATAGTCATAGTCAAATATCGAAAGGATTGTCACATGGAAGATAGAGCAGGTTTGTTTTCTCCTCCGGAGGGTAGGACTCAATCCAATGGATTCATTTTACAAGGAAGGAGATTTTGACTAAACACCAGGAAGTATTTTCTGACAGTGAGAGCTATTCGACAGTGGAACGGACTCCCCCGGGAGGTTGTGGACTCTCCTTCCTTGGAGGTTTTTAAGCAGAGGTTAGATGGGCATCTGTCATGGCTGCTTTCTCTGAGATGGAACTAGATGACTCCAGCTCTACCATTCTATGATCTATCCTCCTGCACTATGATGCTGATTCTCAATGCCAACTCCTTGTTTGTGTCTTAAGGCAGGGAACAGACGGTGTCAGATGAAGTGAAAGAAAAATTTAAAACTTTGGCCAAAGATTTGCAATTCGATCCAGATGCAATCAACTATATGTCCGAAAATGGTAAGGGCAATTAATGTTTAGATTTTCACCGCCCTGGTTTGAAGGTATGGTGGTGATGATGCTAGCCGCTTGGACTCCAGATATTATTAGAATATTTCCAGATATTATTAGAATCTGGATATGAAGCCTGATAAGGAACAGTTGAGGGATTTGGGGGTGTTTAGTCTGGAGCAGAGAGAGGATGGGATAGTCATCTTCAAATGTCTCCAGGGTTGCCACATGGAAGATGGAGCTAGCTTGTTTTCTCCTGCTCTGGAGGCTAGGTTCTGAACCAGTGGATTCAAATTAGAAGACAGGGGATTCCACCTAAACATCAGGAAGTACTTTCTTACATTATTATGATTTGTTAAATTTGAAGATCTTGGGTACAGTTCACAGTATAAAAACACAATTTAAAAGCACAAAAATACATAATAAAAAGGAGAACAATAACAAAACAAACCCAGAAGCCATCTCTCTCACAAACACATGTCAAAGGACATAGACTGTTAATCAGCCAAAGGCCTGGCTGAAGGGGAACGTTTTTGCCCAGTTCCTAAATAGATATAACGGTGGTTCCAGGCGGACCTCCCTGGGGAGAATTCCTGCAAAATGGGGAGCCACTGCAGAAAGGGTCCATTCTTGTGTTGCCACCTTCCAGACCTTTTGTGGAGGAAGCACATGAAGAAAGGCCTCACATTATGATTGCAGGATCCAGGTTGGTTCATATGGAGAGAAGCGGCCCTTGAGGTTTTATCAAGGAAAGGTTTCCCCCACATGTAGATCCTTTAAATAAGAGAAAACCCTACTGATATCTGATAGCCAGTCTATTGTTGGCTATGGAGGAGTTGGCCCATAAGGAACAAATTAATAATAATCATCCTTATTTTGTTCTTTGCCCTGGGCCCAATCCCACATCTTGCTCATTCATTGACAGCATTTCTTTTCATCCACAGAGCTCTGTCTATAAGAAGATCCAGAAAAGGTAAGAGAATTAGTCCACTGCATGCTTACCTGGGAGGTCATAAGCTTTATTGAATTCAGTGGGGTTTACTCACGAGTAGACACATCTAAGGTTGTGCTGTGAGTCCCCAAGGAAGAAGCACCCTGATGTTGCCTATTCTGATTTGACTCCAGCTCTGCAGGGTCATATACAGGACACCATCCCTTAAAGCACACTCAAAAGGGTTTCAGGTCATAGTTGAAAGGCAATACCCCTCCCCCCTTGGGGAGATCCCAGCTGCGTAACCCACCCCAAAGTATCCTGGGAATTGTAGTCTCCTCTCAGAGCTACAACTCCACACACACTGAACAAACCTCAGTTCCCAGGATTCTTTAGGGTGCTTTAAATATTCTTGAAATCTAAGAGGTGTAATAATAATAATAATAATACCCCGCCCATCTGGCCAGGCCTCCCTAGCCACTCTGGGTGGCTCCCAACAGAATATAAAAACATGATAAAAAATCAGGCATTAAAAAGTTCCCTAAACAGGCTGCCTTCAGATGCCTTCTAAAAGTCAGATAGTTGTTTATTTCCTTGACATCTGATGGGTGGGTGTTCCACAGGGCAGGTGCCACCACCGAGAAGGCCCTCTGCCTGGTTCCCTGTAACCTCACTTCTCACAGTGAGGGAACCTCCAGAAGGCCCTCAGAGCTGGATCTCAGTGTCTGGTCTGAACGATGGGGATGGAGACGCTTCTTCAGGTATACTGGGCCAATGCCATTTAGGGCTTTAAAGGTCAACACCAACACTTTGAATTGTGCTTGGAAACGTACTGGGAGGCAATGAAGATCCTTCAGGGCTTGTTATATTGTCTCTGCGGCCACTCCCAGTCACCAGTCATCAGTCTAGCTGCTGCATTCTGGATTAGTTGTAATTTCTGGGTCACCTTCAAAGGTAGCCCCAGGCCTCAGGCAGAAGTCTCCGTGAACACTGATTATTTTAGCTGGTTCAGACCTGGGACCTTGTATATGCAGAACGTGTTCTCTGCCAGGGAGATAAACCACCCACCCCACCCTGGTGAGTGTCCAAGAAAGGGGGGTTGCTTCATACAAAAGGATCTTGTCAGTGGCGTATGGGCAGTGGACTAGGAGAACTAGGCTAGTCCCCTAAATGTTCCCCTAACCCTAACCCTAACCTTCCCAAAGCCCAGGAAACTTCTGCCTAGCTTAGGAAGGGAGGCGTGATGAAGCTCTGATGGGTCCAAGAACCCTCCTGCCACCTTCCCAAGGGCCACCTGAGTTTCCGAGGCAGGCAGGACGCTTCCAACATCCTGCCAGAGCCATGGTGCTTACTTAAATGTTTAGTTTCTTCTGCCGTTAGATTCACAAAATGCTTAGTGGTATGGCCAGGTGGTGTTGTGGGTTAAACCACAGAGCTTAGGGCTTGCCGATCAGAAGGTCAGCGGTTCGAATCCCTGCGACGGGGTGAGCTCCCGTTGCTCGGTCCCAGCTTCTGCCAACCTAGCAGTTCGAAAGCACGTCAAAGTGCAAGTAGATAAATAGGTATCACTCTGGCGGGAAGGTAAAGGGCGTTTCCGTGTGCTGCTCTGGTTTGCCAGAAGCGGTTTTGTCATGCTGGCCACATGGGCGTACCCAGCACGGGGCAGGGGGAGGCAGCTGCCCCCCTAGAAGCAGAGCCGCTGCCCCCCCTAGAAGCACGGCCGGGGCTGGTGGGCGGAGGCGGAGCACAGCACAGCGGAGCACAAGTTTGGCGTTCCCGCCCACCGCGCCCTCCCTCCAGCTCCCCGTCGCGCCCTCCGGCAAGGCCAAGCGCGGCAGGGAACCAGAGAGCGCGACGGGAAGCTGGAGGGTGCGGTGCGGCGGGCGGGAAGTTGTGGCCAGCATCACTTGCGGACTACGGCATTTTTTGGAGAGCCGGAGACGTTTGCGAGCCCAAAGGCACAGGAGCGATAAGAAGCTCACGCCTCCCTTTGTCTCCTCAGGAAACACATCCCGGACCCTCCTCGCTCGCTCGCCTGGCCACCAGAAATCAGCTCTCCAAAGTGCCGGTTCCCCGTTCTCTGTTTGCGCTCGCTCCCTTGAGCGAAATCAGGAAAGGCTCCTCTTCATGGGCTGCTTTCCCCCTCGCTCAGGAACCCATTTCTCCGCTCCCGTGGGGTGGTAGGACCACGAGTAGGCTAGTTGGGGATGGAAAGGGTGCTGGGAGAGCGAGGCGTCGCCTGAGGCAGCAAGGTGCTGAGGCAACGCCGAGTTGCACAGACCGGCCTCTGGCCTCCCCAGCATGCCCTTCAGCGTGCCTGCTTTTCCTCAGAGGTTGCAGAAAAACACTTGAAGACCGGTCCGCTCTTAGTAGGCCGAGCAGAATCTCATCCTTTGCCTCAGGCAGCCCGCCCTCTGCTCGTCCCAGTCAGCCCCGCCGAGCCACAGGGATGCCCCCCGTCACTTTCCTTCCAGTGTCCTTTGGGACTGAAAAAAACAAAAATCACCAGCGAGGGAGGGACGATTCCTTCGGGATCACGAAGGAGGAAGGGAGGGAGGGTCTTTTTCTTCTCCCCTCCTTCTGTAAAGATGAGGCTTATTGGATGAGCCTCCTCTTCCCCATGCTTTACCTGCGCCTTCCTTGCCCCCGCCCCGCCCCCCTCCTCTAGTATGTGGCCCACTTTATTTCTGCCGCAACATCGAGTGCTAAAACGTCGCCGCTCTCCGCCCTCCGTCTTCCCCAGGACTGTACCACTCCAGGTGATGCAGGGGTGCCAACTTCAATAAAATATGGGGAGGCTAGGTAAGCCCCACCCCGCACAATTGAGCACAAGATGCGGTGCTTGCGCTTCATTTGGATGGCGATGCCCATCAACTTTGGGGGAGAGGGAAGCCCTCTCAAATATTTTATTGGGGTTGGCACCTCGGCCCCTAGGAGTTGGCTCCTATGAGCACGTCCGAAAACGCCCTGCCCCCTAGAAGCACAACCTGTCGCCTGCTTTAACCTGCTTTTATTTCTGTTGCGGGTATCACTGCACTGGAGAGTCTCGCCCCCCCTCCCTGCGCTCAGCTCCGCTCGGCTGGTCTCCCCTCCCGTGCCTTGGCCCTGCCCCTTGCCCCCCCCCCTAGTTTTTATCCTGGGTATGCCCCTGGCTAGCCACATGACCTGGAAGCTGTACGCCTGCTCCCTCGGCCAATAATGCAAGATGAGCGCCGCAACCCCAGAGTCGGTCACGGCTGGACCTAATGATCAGGGGTCCCTTTACTGTTATGCGTCCCCCCAGAAAAAAAGCAATGGTTTTGCCCATCATTACCTCTCAGCATGTTTGTTTGTGCTTCCACAGGGGAATGGAAGCTGGCACAGACCCCTCCAGCATCCAACTGATTCCAACATTGACACCTTCCTGCTGATTTGCTGATATTATTATTATTATTATTATTATTATTATTATTAGATTTTATGTACTACCCTATACCCGGAGGTCTCAGGACGGTTATCACCTATGGCCTGGAGAGCAGGAACATTATCAATCGACAACATCGGCCGATCAGGCTTTTGTTTAATGACCAGGAGCAGGGACCAGAAGAAAACCTCTGCAACCTTTGTGGGTTTTCTCTATGGGCCGAGGTCCCCACCTCTTGCTGAGATAACAGGATTTCTTGTCTTTTGCAATTCCATGCAGAAAGCCAAAAATAACATGGGTAAGATGTCTGCATGAGGATGGGGATGGAGGAATTGTCCGAGAATCTGCCTCCTGCATTGCAAATACCAACCACCATTGTTAAACATTCCATTTGGAAAGAAAACTTGAATCATTTCGATCAGACACATATTTATAAATGGTATTCTAATCACATAAGTGGTACTGTTTTCTTGTCTGTTCGCCTTAAGAGAAAGAAAACTATTATGTGTACATCCCAAATTCATAGCACAATATAAAAAGGGAAATTCCCGGATTCCCAAATCCAGGCTTGGGGCAAGTACTCTTTAGTGAGAGAACTCCAGTGGAGATCACAAAATATGCAGCAAAGTAAAGCATGGAAACATAGGTTGTTGGACCATTAAAATATGCTCTCTACAGTGAGTTCCAAAATGTCCCTATTTTTTAAAAAAAACCTTTCTGAAGTTTCCTTCTTCCTCCAGGAGACCACAAGTTTACTTATAAAATCTTCAAAGGTCAGGTTCATTGACTTCAGAGAATTGCATAGGCAATAAAACTTGTCTTAGTTAGAAAGGAGTGGAACTTCCTAAATTTCGCAATTCACAAAATGCCTCTGAAATGAAAACAGCCTCTCTCTTTTTCTAATTTCAAGGTGCTGAACACAATTACAATAATAAAATTTGTTGATTGGCTCCTGTTGAGGAGATACAAAGATGGTCATGTATAAATGACCCAGTCCACATTGTGTACATGATTTCATCTGGCAACGTTGCATTTCATACTCCTGATTGCACCATGTGGTGTCCTATCGCATCAGCCCATCATACACACCAACCCCAGGACTGATGGCATGCAGACTGATGACATCTCGGCTTTATGATCTCTGATGTAAGATGATGCGCTCATTAGTATAAAGCAAAGCCTTGCAGGCATCACAGGGGGGGGGGGAAGAAGGGGATAGTAGCATAACCAGTTCTGCACAGTGAAGGACTTCCCATTCCCAGCGGCAGAGCAAGCTGATCGGGCACCTGGGGCCAGCCACCCGCAGGGCAGGGCAGGGCCAGCCAGGGCAGGACGCTCCGCTGGGCCTCCGAGGAGTCTGCCTGCCATCTCCCACTCAGCCATCCTTCAGCTGAGGGGGAGGTGGCGGGCGAACTATTGGGGGCAGTGTGGAACCTGCGGGCACCCTAGCCAGTGCATCACTCCCAAGAGAGACGCATGGCTCAGGTGTGCTGCAGGCCCTGCGGTGAGTGCCGCCTGCCATTTTGTCACACACACCCTCCCAGTGGTGACACACGGGGTGACCCACCCCCTTCCTCTGCATCTGCCCATTCCCAAACCTCTGAAATATTTCTGATGAATTCTGACGATGAGAAGGGAGGTAAACCGACGTCAGGTTCTTCTCAGCCTTCAGTATGTAATGACGATCCACACGTCTACCTCAGAAAATAATTGGCAGCCAGTGGAGTCAGGCCAGGATCAGTGTAATATGTTCAAACATCTTGCCCCAGTGAGCAATCAAGTCACCAAAATCTGCACCAGCTGAAATTTCTGAGCAATCTTAAGAGGCAGCCATGAAATTCTGAGCCATGGATTTAGAAGTTCCCCAAAACCAGCAGTCCTCAACACTGCCTCTGAAACCAGCTGTGTCAGCTCAGGCAGGGGTGAAGAAAGGGGTGCAGAAGGGGTGGACTGCCCTGGGTGTCATCACTGAGGGAGGTGACATTCAGTGTGCCACCTCCCCGCGACTCCCAAGCCTACCCTAAGCCACATTGAGGTTGAATCCTGACAAGATAAGACAGAAGTACTGTCTTTGGAGGGACGGGGGTGTGTGGGGGACTCCCTGGTCCTGAATGGGCTAACTGTGCCCCTGAAGGACCAGGTGCACAGCCTGGGAGTCATTTTGGACTCACAACTGTCCATGGAAGCACAGGTCAATTCTGTGTCCAGGGCAACTGTCTACTGGCTCCACCTAGTACGCCGGCTGAGGCCCTACCTGCCTGCACACTGTTTCACCAGAGTGGTACATGCTCTGGTTATCTCCCACTTGGACTACTGCAATGCGCTCTACATGGGACTGCGTTTGAAAGTGACCCGGAAACTACAACTAATCCAGAATGCAGCAGCTAGACTGGTGACAGGGTGTGGCCACCGAAACCATATAACACCAGTCCTAAAGGATCTTCATTGGTTCCCAGCACGTTTCCGAGCACAATTCAAAGTGTTGGTGCTGACCTTTAAAGCCCTAAATGGCCTTGGCCCAGTATACCTGAAGGAGCAACTCCACCTCCATCGTTCAGCCTGGACACTGAGGTCCTCCTCTGAGAGTCTTCTGCTGGTTCCCTAATTGTGAGAAGCAAGATTACAGGGAACCAGGCAGAAGGCCTCAAAATTGGTGCCAAAGTACTACCCTCCTTTTCTGTCCCTGCCCCTTTCCTCTTGTGCATCGTGTTCTTTTCTTTTCTTAGATTTTAAGCCTGCAGGGGCCAGGGCTGTCTTATCTTAACTGTTCAATTCAACACCTTTATTGGCATATATATAGCAATAAAATCATATAAACCATCTATACAAAATATAATTCTGAGACGTACAATGGAAAGGGGAGAGGGGAAAGGGATAATGAGTCCTCAGCGTTCACTATTGTGTAGGTTCAACTGACCCAGATTTGACTTCAAAAATTCTAGTCAAAAATTACACCATAACTCTAGTAAGTGCAGGAGAGTCGTCGCTCAGCAGGAACTGGGTCACGAGTTGTTTATTGGAGGGGGCGCAGAGCCACAAAGAGAACACCGAGGGATCATCACGTATGGTGTTAAAAAGAGGGCCTTCCAGAATCATGTGGTCCATAGAGTCAGGTATGTTCTGGCCACAGGTGCAGAGTCTGTTCTGGAAAGGGATGCCTCTGAGCCTTCCAGACAACACGGAGGACGGAAAGGCATTTAAGCGGGCCAACATAAATATTCTACGATGTGATGGGGTGACCAAATCATAGAAATATTTAGGCATTGTTCCATGACGAGGTTGCAGCCCCAAATAGGCAGGGGAGCCGGCACCCAGGGAACCTCCCCTGCATAGTTCCGAGCAAACACCCTCTCTCCCGGAATGAAGAAACATGGCGTGTTAGCACAGCCTGGGCAATCTGTCACTGTGAAATCTGGGTGCAGCTGGTTGAGAGGAGATTGCAGGCAGTGGCCCATCAGAATTTCGGCCCATCAGACCCCCCCCCCATGAGAATGACGGTGGGACGGCACTCAGAGACACTGGCATTCAACGTCACAACCATCTCAGACCATCACAACGTCACAACCATCTACCCCCTGCCAAGCTGTACTCCATGTCAGACCAGGAACTGGAGGATCTGCGGGCGTTTATCGACAAGAACCTCAAGCGGGGGTTCATCAGAGAAAGCAAGGCAGCAGGGGGCAGCCCGGTATTCTGGGTGGACAAGAAAGACACACAACAGCGCCGCCTGGTGGTGGATTTCAGACGGCTGGACAACATGACGGAACCGGTGGCTTTCCCAATGCCCAGAGTGGACGATCTGCTGACAGCGGCACGCAGGGGCAAGATCTTCACCAAGCTCGACCTGAGGGGGGCGTACAACTTGATCAGGATCCGGGAAGGCAATGAGTGGAAGACCACGATGTTCACGCCTCTGGGCTCTTTTGAATATCTGGTGATGCCCTTCGGTTTGCAAGGGGGCTCCGCATGCTTCCAGGCCTTCATGCACCACGTCCTGGGGTCCCTCCTCTTCAAGAACTGTTTGGTCTTCCTGGATGACATCCTTATTTACTCCACTGACCCCGAGCAGCATGTGAAGGATGTCAGGGAGGTGTTGCAGCGCCTGAAGGAGCACCACCTGTATGTGAAGCTGGAAAAGTGCAAGTTTCACACCAAGGAGGTGGACTTCCTGGGCTACAAGCTGTCAGACAAGGGGCTAGCGATGGACAAGGACAAGGTGCAGGCCATCCTGGACTGGCACAGCCCCAGGACGCGCAAAGATGCCCAACGCCTGCTAGGCTTTGCCAACTTCTACAGGAAGTTCATCAAGAACTTCTCGCGGGTCACGGCTCCCATCACTGACTGCCTGAGAGGCAAACAGAAGTTCAGATGGACACCGGAGGCACAAGCAGCGTTCGAAAGCCTCAAGAGGGTGTTCGCCTCAGACCAGAACCTGTTCCACGTGGTGCAGGATGCGCCCCTACGCGTTGAGACCGACGCTTCAGACAGAGTTTTGGGAGCGATCCTGCTGCAACTGGATGCCAACAGAGAGTGGAGACCCTGTGCCTTCTTCTCCAGAAAACTGACCCAGCCAGAGCGCAACTACACGGTGTTTGATAAGGAGCTTCTGGCGATCCATTCTGCGTTTAAACACTGGAGACACTTCCTGGTGGGCGCCAAGCACCCCATTCAGGTGTGCACGGACCACAAGAACCTGGAGTTCTGGAGAACGGCCAGGGTGCTCAACCAGCGGCAGATACGGTGGGCAGAGTTCTTCTCGCATTTCAACTTCTCCATCCACTAGATACCGGGGGAGCAGAATGTCAGGGCGGATGCCCTCTCCCGCAAGCCAGAGTACATGGAGGAGGAGTTGCCACCAGCACCCCGACACGTGTTTCCCCCGTCGGCATGGTCCTGCGGAGCAGCAGTGGTGAGCGAGGCAGAACTCACAGCACTGACGGCAGCAGATGAGTTTGCCAACCGCATCTTCAGAGAGCTGCGAGGGGGGAGGGAGCAAGCAAAAGAGTTTGCAGAATGCAGGGGGCTGCTTTTTTACAAGGGAGCCCTGTACCTGCCCACCAACCAGCTCAGAGGTAAGGTCCTCAAGCAGATGCACGACAACCCAACGGCGGGTCATTTTGGAAGGGACAAAACCACTCACCTAGTCAGCTAGGAGGGATCTGGGGAAGTGCAAGAAACAATGGTTGGAAAGGTATAAGTAAGTTATAAGGTGTATATGGATATTTGTTTTAATGTATTTTTTGTATATTCTCTTCTTTTTTGTTTTTTGTCTTTTTCTTTTTAATATTATTGTCTTTTAATATCTGTTGTTTGCGTGAAGAATATTTAAAGCACCCTAAAGAATCCTGGGAACTGAGGTTTGTTCAGAGTGCTTGGAGTTGTAGCTCTGAGAGGAGACTACAATTCCCAGGATACTTTGGGGTGGGTTACGCAGCTGGGATCTCCCCAAGGGGGGAGGGGTATTGCCTTTCAACTATGACCTGAAACCCTTTTGAGTGTGCTTTAAGGGATGGTGTCCTGTATATGACCCTGCAGAGCTGGAGTCAAATCAGAATAGGCAACATCAGGGTGCTTCTTCCTTGGGGACTCACAGCACAACCTTAGATGTGTCTACTCATGAGTAAACCCCACTGAATTCAATAAAGCTTATGACCTCCCAGGTAAGCATGCAGTGGACTAATTCTCTTACCTTTTCTGGATCTTCTTATAGACAGAGCTCTGTGGATGAAAAGAAATGCTGTCAATGAATGAGCAAGATGTGGGATTGGGCCCAGGGCAAAGAACAAAATAAGGATGATTATTATTAATTTGTTCCTTATGGGCCAACTCCTCCATAGCCAACAATAGACTGGCTATCAGATATCAGTAGGGTTTTCTCTTATTTAAAGGATCTACATGTGGGGGAAACCTTTCCTTGATAAAACCTCAAGGGCCGCTTCTCTCCATATGAACCAACCTGGATCCTGCAATCATAATGTGAGGCCTTTCTTCATGTGCTTCCTCCACAAAAGGTCTGGAAGGTGGCAACACAAGAATGGACCCTTTCTGCAGTGGCTCCCCATTTTGCAGGAATTCTCCCCAGGGAGGATCGCCTGGAACCACCGTTATATCTATTTAGGAACTGGGCAAAAACGTTCCCCTTCAGCCAGGCCTTTGGCTGATTAACAGTCTATGTCCTTTGACATGTGTTTGTGGGAGAGATGGCTTCTGGGTTTGTTTTGTTATTGTTCTCCTTTTTATTATGTATTTTTGTGCTTTTAAGAATTTCGGCCAGGCAGTTGATTTCAAATCCTCTTTAGCAGTTTCTTACTCATTACTTCAAATATTAATCACCACTGCAACTATTCCTTTAATGTTTACCTTAATCCATTAAATTTAATTCATTTATCTATTTTCCTCCCATCTTCATTCCTCCCTAATGCCTTATCAACAAAATATTCCCATAGATATTCAGTCTTTTATGTTCCAAAATATTTCCCTAAATATACTTTAAATTTCTTCCAATCTTCCTCCACCGTCTCATCTTCTTGGTCCCGGAGTCTTCCTGTCAGTTCCGCAAGTTCCATAAAGTCCATCATCTTCATTTGCCATTCTTCTATAGTAGGCAGTTCATTTTTCTTCCAATATTTCGCAATTAAAATCCTTGCTGCCGTAGTAGCATACATAAAAAAATTAACATCTTTTCTTGGGATTTCATCCCCAATTATACCAAGTAGGAAGGCTTCTGGTTTTTTCAAAAATGTATTTTTCAGTACTTTCTTCAGTTCATTGTAAATCATTTCCCAGAAGCCTTTTACCTTAGGGCATGTCCACCACATGTGGTAGAAGGATCCTACCTCTTCTTTACATCTCCAGCACTTATTGCCACAATTATGGTACATTTTAGCTAATTTAACTGGTGTCAAATACCATCTATACATCATTTTCATTAAATTTTCCTTTAGAACAGTACATGCCGTAAACTTCATTCCCTTCTTCCACAACCTTTCCCAGTCCGCCATCATAATATTATGTCCTACATCTTTAGCCCACTCAATCATAACTGATTTTGTTTGCTCATCTTTCAGATGCCACTCCAACAATAGATTATACATTCTAGAAAGATTCTTACTTTTTGCCTCTATTAATTCTGTTTCCGATTTTGATTCAATATGCACCCTTGACCATGGTGGCTTGGGGGTCTCCCATGAGTGCCCACGATGCCTTGATTCCTAGCATGCCTGGCATGATTCGACACAGGATTCAATGGTCTTGTCCATGCCCGGCCACCAAACAAAACTGTGTGCCAACGCCTTCATGTGCACAATTATCAGGTGCCCCACGTGGAGTGCATGAAGGACGCGCTGACGAAGCCTTGTTGGAATGATGACCCGGTCTCCCCATAGGAAACACCCCCGTTGAGCTGAGAGCTTGTGCAGCCATTGAGTGAAGGGCTGGAACTCCGGATCAGTTGGCCCTTTTGGCCACCCCCTCCACACCCAGTTGAGAATGCGGCTGATGGTGCAATCCTTGGAAGAGTGGAGAGCGACGTCAGCTGCAGACAGGGGAATTGCAGGCAGTTCCTCAATCAGGAGTACCTCTGACGACGGCGCCTGCCGGATCTTTGACCAGCACCGGCAAAGGTCAGCGACTAAGGGCATCGGCATGCTCTAACAACTTGTAAGCCGCGAGGAAAACAGTCCAGCATAGTGTTCGTAGTGATAAAATGGTGGGGGGTCAGGTGGTCACCAGCCAGGATTCCCAGAAGAGGTTTGTGGTCTGTGACGAGGTCAAAAACCCTGCCATAGAGGTATTCGTGAAAATGTTTGACTCCTGCCACGAGTACCAGCACCTCCTTGTCAAGCTGATTATAGTTCCTTTCAGCTGACGACAAGGTTATTGAAAAATACGCGATGGGAGCCTCCTTGCCGTCAGGGAAGACGTGGCTGAAATTGGCCCCAACACCGAAAGGTGAAGCGTCGCAGACTAGGATGAGAGGACGCTCCTTGTATTGAATGAGAATGGAGTCTGATGTTAATAGCATCTTTACAATCGTCTATCCTAATCTTTCTGTTAGATTCACAGCTCTTTATTACAGCAGTTAGAACTGCTCCTTGAGTCGGCTGACTGCAGCCTACCTGGCTGCTTTATATAATACTAACTAACTTGTAACAAAATAAAAAAATTCCTTCCAGTAGCACCTTAGAGACCAACTAGGTTTATCATTGGTATGAGCTTTCATGTGCATATGCACTTCTCCAGATCTGCATGCATGCACACGAAAGCTCATACCAATGACAAACTTAGTTGGTCTCTAAGGTGCTACTGGAAGGAATTTTTTAATTTTGTTTCGACTACGTCAAACCAACATGGCTACCTACCTGTAACTATAACTTGTAACAGTAACAACTTCCAACTAACTAACCAATCAGTGAGCGACAGTTCCCAATCCTTCATTTGCATACTGGTGGCCCTGAGTGAGAACTTCCGCCAATCCACCGACACAACTTGAATTTCCTTTGTTCCCACAACGCCTCCCCCAGGGATCTTCATGGTGAGGAGTGTGGCCTGGAGGTGCAAACCTTATTCTAACATTAGCTAAAACTGGCTCTCAGCTCCTTTTGATCGCAGCCCAGGCCTCCGTTGGTGGTGAAGTTCACCGTAAACCACCACCCACAACTAACAGGGGAGGCCACAGGCCTTGGAGTCCTTCAGAACCATCACTGATGGGCAGAGTGTTCCCGGGTTTTTAGAAAATGTACTCACCACGGATAACAATTAGTTCTGAAAATCACCTGGTTCTCTCTCTCAAACACCCCACGACCTCTTTTAATTGCAGGGATGTACTGGCTTGGATGAAATTTTGGGACATAAACAGAGGGATATAAATCCAGGCATCACTTGAGGAACCGAGGTCTCTGCAGCAGTTGCAAACTTTCCTGAACTGCTGCAAAGCCTTGCAAGGATGAACGGGGTGCTGATTATTATTGTCTTTGCTGGCACCTGCTTAGCAGCTCCTAAGTACGAGGTTCCTGTACCCATTCCGTTGATGCCAGGCTTGGATCTAAAGAAGGTAATGGCAACATTTTTCTCCTTCACTTATAACTAGTGGTGGTGACAAATTTAGCAATAATCGAGCTTGCACAGCCTTGTTCACCTGCTTACAGACTTTGCAAGACAATTGCACCCTGTTTACTTATTTATTGCATTTATAACCTACCTATTTCTCCATAGTGCGCAAGGTGATGTACATGGTTCTCCCCTTCCTCATTTAATCCCCAGAACAACCCTCTGAGGTAGATCGGGCTGAGAGGCAGCGACTGGCCCAAGGTCAGCCAGTGAGCTTCATGGCCAAGCAGGAATTTGAACCCTGGTGTCTCCCATGCCCTAGTTCTCCAAAGGTGTGGTGTGCCACACTGGGGTGGTAGGAGAGGATGGCAAGTTTACCAGGAAGAATCAAGGACCAGTAAAGAAACATTTAAACATTTCAGTGTAGTATGTATGTATGTGATATATATATATATCATATAAAACCAGAAACAGTATCCATACCTCTCTTCAAGAGACTTGGCTTCTCTACAATCTCCACAATACAGTATATTGTTGTGAACAGGGATTTCCTTTCACGCCAGCGCCGGAGGAGGAAAAAACTTAAAAATGTAGCAGAGTTTCCAAAAAATAGACCAGAGGTCATTGTACTTCATCCAGCAGAGCTTTTACTGGTACTAAAGGAAAATGAGGATAATGGTCACAAATCCAAAACATTCAGGATTGACACAGTCCATTAAAAAAATATATCCAGTTGCAGGACTTACAATAAAATTTACAAAGTCTTCTAGACCTTAACACTGCAGCATACAGAACACCATACTGTACTAAGAGATAGAAAAGAGAAAGCGAGTGAAACACAGGCTCCTCCTGGTCTTACTATTATAGTCAGTATGACCTTGACAAAAGGATAACAGAACCAGTTTCAACCAGCTGTACTCAGCTTCTCTGAAGGAATAACCCAAACAAAAACCTTCTGCCTGTTTCTTTCACACAGAGAAGAAACCTTCTAAAACCCTCTTGAACTAATCAGAATAGGAAAGATCTCTGCACATCAGATCAATACTTTCTGTACTAAGAAATGCTGACATTTTCAACTCTGAGTAACATGAAAGTTCAGAAAAGAGAAGTGCTTTTTTGTGCTGACGAAGAGCTAAGAGTTGTTTGTCTCATGTTACACCTAATAAAAATGAGATTACCAAACAAAAGCAAGCTCACACTTACATATGTAAACTATGTAAACCCTAAACCTGAGAAATCAATAAATGGTGGGATTTTGATTATTTGGGAAGGGAGAACGACAAGCTGTAGTTCTGAGCTAGCCTATGCAAAATGACCTGGCCAAGCCAAGGCCATTAAGAAACAAATCAGGGCCATTGAGAGTCATTGGCGATGCAAAAGAAATGTCCTCCTGCCTTGCCCTGAGGTGTGGACAGAGATTGGGGGTTTGGAAGGTTGTCAGGGTAACCGGGTGTGAGGTGACTGGAGAAGAGAGTTTTTAGCAGGGTGTTTTGGGAAGGAGAAGGAGGAGGAAGAAAGAGTGGGATCCATCTTGAGAAGGCTGTCTGGGGGAGATGCCTTCGACTCCAGGGCTGCACTCCAGGGCTGCCCAAGCCCCTCTTTAAGTGACCATTCTGTAAGATGAGGACTCCCTCCATGCAGACTGAAGGAGTAAATATGCGAATAAATCATATTTTTGCAGCGTCTTCAGTTCTCCAAAGGGGTTCAAACCCTAGGTGAGTGCCTAGAACCCGCTCGGCAGAGTGTGGGGTGGCACCCAACTTCTCTAACAACATTTTGGGAACGAGTCATGTTCGGATGCAGCAATGTTTTATACAGACGTACCTTGGTTCTCAAACACCTTGGTACTCATACATTTTGGCTCCCGAACACCGCCAACCCGGAATGTTGTTGTTTGCGGACGTTTTTTGGAAGCCGAACGTCCAACAAAGCTTCTGTTTGAGTGCAGGAAGCTCCTGCAGCCAATCGGAAGCTGCGCATTGGTTTTCGAATGGTTTCAGGTGTTGAACGGACTCCCGGAATGGATTAAGTTCGAGAACCCAGGTGCTACTGTACAGTGGTACCTCGGTTTACAAACAGAATTGGTTCCGGAAGTCTGTTCTTAACCTGAAGCGTACTTAACCTGAAGTGAGCTTTCCCATTGAACGTAATGGAAAGTGGATTAATCTGTTCCAGATGGGTCCGCGGAGTACTCAACCTGAAGCATACTTAACCCGAGGTATGAGTGTGATTGGTTCCGGAAGCCCGTACTTAACCTTAAGCGTGCTTAACCTGAAGCGAACTTTCCCATTGAAAGTAATGGAAAGTGGATTAATCCGTTCCAGACAGTACTCCGCAGAGTACTTAAACTGAAAATACTAAAACCGAGGCCTACTTAAACCGAGGTATGACTGTAGTTATAATTTAGTTGTGTTTTGTGTAATTAATCAAGCACTGCTAGGAGTTGCTTCTTTTCGTTTTGCAATGAATTTCTTATCAATAAAAAAACTTTGATGTGGCTTGAGCAATTTTTCATTCTGAAAGTGTGGCCCAGAGTGGAAATTATGAGACCACTACGCCACTTTAGCTACCAGCCTACAATATATATTGAAATGTCTTTCTCAATAACACACAAACAATAACAAACATCTTTTTTGTAGCTCGCCGGTAAGTGGTATCCTATTGCACTGGTACAGTATAACAGACAGCAGGGAGAAGTCTATGGCTATGTAATGAAGCCCCGAGATAATGGAGAACTGGTCCTTGAAGTTCATGTTCCACGGTAAGTCTGCTTCCGCTGCTGTGATCATGATCTCCCTTCACTCAGCATAGAAGAAAGGGAAGCATCCTGAGGCTTGGCCTGTTGCCCACCCACCCCAGCCTCTTTCAGCAGGGAGGCTAGGTTGTACACCCAGGACCTTTCGCCTGAGGTCCAGCCTTAGCTGCATCCCTGGTCCCCGAAAGTCAATTACATCAGCGGAGATTCTGAATGTCTATTGGGCAGCTTCCAGTTGCTCCCTCTTCTTCTGAAACTGGGCAATGGCCCTCACAGAACTCCAGGACTGGCCATCTCCAAGCTGCTGATGGGGATGATGTCACGGGAAAATCTGTTCTTTTGGGGGGTGTGCTGGGAAGGGGAAGGAGTGCGAAGGTCTTGACCATCTTGGCAGGCTGGGACAGAGGCATAGAGATGGCAGGGAGGACGCCTTGGATTCCAGTGCTACACCACTGTGAGGAACAAGCCTCCTCCTGAGATGACGGTGTGGTGAGATAAGCACCCCCTCCATCTAGATCAAGGGAAGTAATACTAGATCAAGGGAAGTAATAGCACCACTGTATTCTGCTCTGGTCAGACCTCACCTGGAATACTGTGTCCAATTCTGGGCACCACAGTTCAAGAAGGATACTGACAAGCTGGAACGTGTCCAGAAGAGGGCAACCAAAATGGTCAAAGGCCTGGAAATGATGCCTTATGAGGAACGGCTTAGGGAGCTGGGTATGTTTAGCCTGGAGGTTAAGGGGTTAGGTTAAGGGGTGATATGATAGCCATGTTCAAATATATAATAGGATGTCATATAGAGGAGGGAGAAAGGTTGTTTTCTGCTGCTCCAGAGAAGCGGACACGGAGCAATGGATTAAAACTACAAGAAAGAAGAGTCCACCTAAACATTAGGAAGAACTTCCTGTCAGTAAGAGCTCTTCGACAGTGGAATTTGCTGCCAAGGAGTGTGGTGGAGTCTCCTTCTTTGGAGGTCTTTAAGCAAAGGCTTGACAGGCATATGTCAAGAATGCTTTGATGGTGTTTCCTGCTTGGCAGGGGGTTGGACTTGGATGGCTCTTGTGGTCTCTTCCAACTCTATGATTCTATGATCTAAACTCAGGTGCAAATATGTGTAATTAAACGATATGTCTTAAAGGCACTACAGCTTGATTCTCAGAAGAAACACAGCCCTGACTGAGCACCTGGAACCCCTCTGAAACCTTGTGCAGAGATTTGGGGGGGTGGCATGCTGATTTGGGGTTGGAAGCAGCTTGACAGCCCTGCCTTTCTTTCCAGAAACAGAGATTGTAGGCCTAGAAGAGTTGTTCTATACCCTTCAAAGGTGGCTGAATTTGATACTGATGGTAAGTATAATAGATTTCTCCATTATCTCCATCAAAACACACACACCCCTTTCTTTTGCATCTGTGTAAGTGACTCCCATGCCTGTTAATGGATCTTTTGCCGCTCTTTTTCAATAGATGAGAAGAATACAGTACGCATCGTGGATACAGATTATGAGACTTACCATATCATCCACTTCCTAATGGAGCATAATGGCTATCTACAACTCTACGGTATGTCTGGAGCTTGTTTGGGTGCCCTAGGTTACGATGGGCACACCTGTCAGCTTTTGAAAATCTCACCCTTCCTCCCAGTTTGTCTAAGGATATGTAAATACCACCACTAATTGCCAATAGGGTAATCTACACACACACACACACACACACACACACACACACACACACACACACCACCACCACCACTAGTTTTGTCAGAATACTTTGAGCATCATGAAAAAACGTCAACAACAAATTTCCCATAATCTACTGGCAATTCAAATTTTCATCCTCATGACAACCCTGCGAGGCAGGGTAACATAAGGCGCTGGTTGGCATGCTCTGTGCAAAGGTGCCTCACTAGCCCCTGAGGGCATCACGATGGGACAATTCAGAATGGAGAAGGAACACTGCCCTATGCTTCTGGTTTTTCATTTCAAACCTCCTCCTTCTGAAGCTGTTCTTTAAAAAAGGGAAAGGGAAGCAGTCAGACAAGGGGGATTTGTTAAGATAGCGGTGCCTCGACTTCCGAATTTAATCCGTTCCAAAGGCAGTCAAGGTAGGTCGAAAAATTCGTATGTCGAAAAGCGGCATTGGAAACGCGATTTCCCATAGGAATGCATTGGAAACGGAAAAATTCGCAAGTCGAAGCAACCCCATCTAAAAATTCGTAAGTCGAAAAAACCCTATCTAAAACCGCCACGGTTTCCGTTCGGATGTCGAGAAATTCGTAAGCATGTGGCCATTTGCCCCATTCGTAAGTCAAAAAATTCAGTTGTCGAGTCGTTTGTAAGTCGAGGTACCACTGTACTTAACAGCGATGCAGCAGCAAAAAAAAGTTAATGCTAATCTCAGCTGCATCAGCAGAAGTATTGTGTCCCGATCCAAAGAAGTCACAGTACCACTCTATACTGCCTTGGTCAAACCCCACCTGGAATACAGTGTCCAGTTCTGGATGTTGATCAAGCTGAAACGTGTGCAGAGAGCGGCAACCAAGGTGATCAAGGGTTTGGAAACCAAGCCTTATGAGGAACGTTTGAAGGAGCTGGGTATCTTTAGCCTGGTAAAGAGACTGAGAGAATATATGATAGTCGTATTCAGATATCGAAAGGACTGTCACATGGAAGATGGAGCAGGTTTGTTTTCTCCTCCGGAGGGTAGGACTCAATCCAATGGATTCAATTTACAAGGAAGGAGATTCTGACTAAACATCAGGAAGTATTTTCTGACAGTGAGAGCCGTTCGACAGTGGAACGGACTCCCCCGGGAGGTTGTGGACTCTCCTTCCTTGGAGGTTTTATAAGCAGAGGAAGGATGGCCATCTGTCATGGCTGCTTTCTCTGAGATTCCTGCATTGCAGGAGGATTGAACTAGATGACTCCAGCTCTGCCATTCTATGATCTATCCTCCTGCACTATGATGCCGATTCTCAATGCCAACTCCTTGTTTGTGTCTTAAGGCAGGGAACAGACGGTGTCAGATGAAGTGAAAGAAAAATTTAAAACTTTGGCCACAGATTTGCAATTCGATCCAGATGCAATCGCCTTTGTATCCGAAAATGGTAAGGGCAATTAATGCTTAAGATTTTCTCTGCCCTGGTATGGTGATGGAATCTAGAGATCATCAGATATTACCCTGTTTCCCCTATTTTAAGACGTAGTCATCAAAGAAGCCATAGCAGGATTTTTAAGCATTCAAGGAATATAAGCCATACCCCCAAAATAAGACATAGTGATAGGCGCAGCAGCAATGCCGGCCACGGCAGGAGGAGGAAAAAAATAAGACACCCCCTGAAAATAAGCCAGAGTGTGCTTTTTAGAGGAAAAATGAATATAAGACGGTGTCTTATTTTCGGAGAAACGCAGTAATTAGAATCTGGATAGGAAGCTTGATAAGGAACAGTTGAGGGATTTGGGGGTGTTTAGTCTGGAGCAGAGAGAGGATGGGATGGTCATCTTCAAATGTCTCCAGGGTTGCCACATGGAAGATGGAGCTAGCTAGCTTGTTTTCTCCTGCTCTGGAGGCTAGGTTCTCAGCCAGTGGATTCAAATTAGAAGACAGGGGATTCCACCTAAACATCAGGAAGTACTTTCTTACATTATTATGATTTGTTAAATTTGAAGATCTCGGGACAGTTCACAGTATAAAAACACAATATTAAAACACAAAAATACATAATAAAAAGGAGAACAATAACAAAACAAACCCATAAGCCATCCCTCCCACAAACACATGTCAAAGGACATAGACTGTTAATCAGCCAAAAGCCTGGCTGAAGGGGAACATTTTTGCCCAGTTCCTAAATAGATATAACGGTGGTTCCAGGCGATCCTCCCTGGGGAGAATGCCTGCAAAATGGGGAGCCACTGCAGAAAGGGTCCATTCTTGTGTTGCCACCTTCCAGACCTTTTGTGGAGGAAGCACATGAAGAAAGGCCTCACATTATGATTGCAGGATCCAGGTTGGTTCATATGGAGAGAAGCGGCCCTTGAGGTTTTATCAAGGAAAGGTTTCCCCCACATGTAGATCCTTTAAATAAGAGAAAACCCTACTGATATCTGATAGCCAGTCTATTGTTGGCTATGGAGGAGTTGGCCCATAAGGAACAAATTAATAATAATCATCCTTATTTTGTTCTTTGCCCTGGGCCCAATCCCACATCTTGCTCATTCATTGACAGCATTTCTTTTCATCCACAGAGCTCTGTCTATAAGAAGATCCAGAAAAGGTAAGAGAATTAGTCCACTGCATGCTTACCTGGGAGGTCATAAGCTTTATTGAATTCAGTGGGGTTTACTCATGAGTAGACACATCTAAGGTTGTGCTGTGAGTCCCCAAGGAAGAAGCACCCTGATGTTGCCTATTCTGATTTGACTCCAGCTCTGCAGGGTCATATACAGGACACCATCCCTTAAGGCTTAAAGCACACTTTAAAGGGTTTCAGGTCACAGTTGAAAGGCAATACCCCTCCCCCCTTGGGGAGATCCCAGCTGCGTAACCCACCCCAAAGGATCCTGGGAATTGTAGTCTCCTGTCAGAGCTACAACTCCACACACACTGAACAATCCTCAGATCCCAGGATTCTTTTATTTTTATTTTTATTTGAAAATAAAAAGCTTACAGCAACCATCAGTCAACATGTTTCCAATTATATCCTTTGGCTTTTACTGGTATATCATGTTCTTAAAGGTTGTTAATAATTCTTCAGATACCACCTTCTACTCTGCCCCCCCCCCGGGTTCTTTAGGGTGCTTTAAATATTCTTGAAATCTAAGATGTGTAATTGTTATTATTAATAGTAGTAGTACAGTCATACCTCGGTTTAAGTATGCTTCGGTTTGAGTACTTTCAGTTTATGTGCTCCGCGGACCCATCTGGAACGGATTAATCCACTTTCCATTACTTTCAATGGGAAAGTTCGCTTCAGGTTAAGTACCCTTCAGGTTAAGTACTCCGCGGACTGTCTGGAACCGATTAATCCACTTTCCATTACTTACAATGGGAAAGTTTGCATCAGGTTAACTACCCTTCAGGTTAAGTACAGACTTCCAGAACCAATTGTGTACTTAAACCAAGGTACCACTGTAGTAGTAGTAGTAGTAGTAGTACTTATTACTTATTCTCTGCCCATCTGGCCAGGCGTCTCTATCCACTCTGGGAGGCTCCCAACAGAACATTAAACAAGATAAATTATAAAACATTAAAAACTTCAGATGTCCTCTAAAAGTCAGATAGTTGTTTATTTCCTTGACATCTTATGGGAGGGCGTTCCACAGGGAGGGTGCCACTACCAAGAATGCCTTCCGTTTGGTTCCCTGTAACTTCGCTTCTCACAGTGAGGGAACCAGCAGAAGACCCCCTGAGGAGTACCTCAGTGTCCTGGCTAAACAATGGAGGTGGAGACGCTCCTTCAGGTATACTGGGCCAAGGCCATTTCGGGCTTTAAAGGTCAGCACCAACACTTTGAATTGTGCTTGGAAACGTACTGGGAGCCAATGAATATCCTTCAGGACTGGTTGTATTATCTCTGCAGCCACTCCCAGTCACCAGTCTTCAGTCTAGCTACTGCATTCTGGATTAGTTGTAGTTTCTGGGTCACCTCCAAAGATAGCCCCAGGCCTCAGGCAGAAGTCTCCATGAACACTGATAATTTAAATAGTTCAGACCTGAGAGCCCTCCAGCATCCAACTGATTCTGACATTGACACCTTCCTGCTGATTTGCTGATATTATTATTATTATTATTATTATTATTATTATTATTACTAGTGCATTTCAGCCCGTTCAATAACGGGCGCTAGAGCATCTATTATTATATAGGATTGTTGAAATCTGCAGGCCTGCCTCGTTCCATTGATGCCAGTGGGTCTATTTTGAGCCTGACTTTGTCAGATCTCAGCCCTCAATCTTAAAAGCACCAGAACGACTCGACAGGCTGAGATCTCCGAAATTGCCCCACTGCATCTAAACCACCTCAAGCAATCAGCAGCATGTAGGAGCAGTTAAAATTTCCCCATCGGAAATACTTCTGTCCGCGACTACAGTAGGGGGTGGAGAAGACACTGAATGCGGCTCCTGGGACCATTGGCTCTGCCGCATGCCCTCCTGGAGAGCGAGGGGAACGACAGCGGCTCCCCGCCTCTATGAGAGAGAGAGCGCTGAGAGAGAGAGCGCGCGCCTTGAGAGCGGTGTGTGTGTGAGTGAGAGAGCGCTGAGAGAGAGAGAGCGCTGAGAGTGAGCACGCGCGTTGAGCGCGTTGTGTGTGTGAGAGAGTTGAGAGAGAGCGCGCGCGTTGAGAGAACCCGGCCCCCTGAGGGTGAGGAGTTCAGGACGGGCAGAGGCCAGGGATGGTGAGAGACGCTCGGGCCGGGCTGCTCCCGCTGCTGCTGTTACTGCCGCCGCCTCCTCCTCCTTCCTTCACCAGAACAACGGAGGCTGGTGAGGAAGGTGGCTCCGGGGCCACACATGGCTGTCACGGGGTCGAAGCCGGGGTGGCGGCGGGGGTGGGGATCCTCTAGGCGCCCGTGGAGGCCGGCGCTGGGATCGGCCCGCCAGCACAGCCTCCGGCGCCGCATGAGAGTGTCCTGGGTTCTCAGCCTAACTCAGCAGCCGCAGCTGCCCCCTCCGTGCCGACTCCTCCGCATGGGGCTTGTCCGGGCTGGCGCCTCCTCAGCCACTGCTTCCTGCTCCTCCTCCCTCGCTTGCTCGCGGGTCTCTAAGGAAGGCGGGGGCGGCGCTGCTGCTGGAGGCTGCCGCCACATTGACCCATCTTCCACCTTCACCTCAGGTTGCCGCTACTGCCCAGGCAGGGAAACGGTAGTGCAGAGGGGTTGGCGGTTGGCGGAGCGGCGGTTGGCGGTTGTCTCTGCTGTCCAATCCCTGTATCCCTGGGGCACATGCGCAGTGACCCAGGGACACACGGGACAGCTTGGACGCAGGGACAACTTGGACTTTATATATATAGATTAGATTTTATGTACTACCCTATACCCAGAGGTCTCAGGGCGGTTATCTCCTATGGCCTGGAGAGCAGGAACATTATCATTTGAAAACATCAGCGGATCAGGCTTTTGTTTAATGACCAGGAGCAGGGACCAGAAGAAAACCTCTGCAACCTTTGTGGGTTTTCTCTATGGGCCGAGGTCCCCACCTCTTGCTGAGATAACGGGATTTCTTGTCTTTTGCAATTCCATGCAGAAAGCCAAAAATAACATGCATAAGATGTCTGCATGAGGATGGGGATGGAGGAATCGTCCTAGAATCTGCCTCCTGCATTGCAAATACCAACCACCATTGTTAAACATTCCATTTGGAAAGAAAACTTGAATAATTTCGATCAGATACATATTTATAAATGGTATTCTAATCACATAAGTGGTACTGTTTTATTGTTTGTTCACCTTAAGAGAAAGAAAACTATTATGTGTACATCCCAAAATCATAAGCACTATATAAAAAGGAAAATTCCTAGATTCCAAAATCCAGGCTTGGGGCAAGTACTCTTTAGTGAGAGAACTCCAGTGGAGATCACAAAATATGCAGCAAAGTAAAGCATGGAAACAGAGGTTGTTGGACCTTTAAAATATGCTCTCTACAGTGAGTTCCAAAAGGTCCCCATTAAAAAAACCTTTCTGAAGTTTCCTTCTTCCTCCAGGAGACCACAAGTTTACTTATAAAATCTTCAAAGGTCAGGTTCATGGACTTCAGAGAATTGCATAGGCAATAAAACTTGTCTTAGTTAGAAAGGAGTGGAACTTCCTAAATTTCGCAATTCACAAAATGCCTCTGAAATGAAAACAGCCTCTCTCTTTTTCTAATTTCAAGGTGCTGAACACAAATATGATAATAAAATTTGTTGATTGGCTCCTGTTGAGGAGATACAAAGATGGTCATGTATAAATGACCCAGTCCACATTGTGTACATGATTTCATCTGGCAACGTTGCATTTCATACTCCTGATTGCACCATGTGGTGTCCTATCACATCAGCCCATCATACACACCAACCCCAGGACTGATGGCATGCAGACTGATGACATCTCGGCTTTATGATCTCTGATGTAAGATGATGCGCTCATTAGTATAAAGCAAAGCCTTGCAGGCATCACAGGGGGGGGGGGAAGAAGGGGATAGTAGCATAACCAGTTCTGCACAGTGAAGGACTTCCCATTCCCAGTGGCGGAGCAAGCCGATCTGGCACCTGGGGCCAGCCACCCGCAGGGCAGGGCAGGGCCAGCCAGGGCAGGACGCTCCGCTGGGCCTCCGAGGAGTCTGCCTGCCATCTCCCACTCAGCCATCCTACAGAAGTTCGGCCAGGCTCTGGCCTGTTGCTGTACATGGGGTGATGTGTTGTACGAATAGGTACTCGGCTACCCGCTCGTGCCAGTCCCCCTGTCCCATACATGCCAATGCTTCTTCAGCTGAGCGAACCATTCGTTCTGCCTGACTATTGCTGGCTGGATGAAATGGAGCTGTCAGAGCGTGGCAGATGCCCTGGCCAAGGAGGTAGCGCTGGAATGTGCCCAATGTGAATTGGGCTCCATTATCTGATACGAGTACGTCTGGCAACCCATGTGTGGCAAAAGTCTCTGCACCACGTGGATAACGGTTTCTGAGGTGGTTGAGGACATTAAAACCACCTCCAACCATTTAGAATACGTGTCCACTACCATCATAAAAGTGTGGCCATGGAAAGGCCCCGCTAGGTCGATATGCACCCTTGACCATGGTGGCTTGGGGGTCTCCCATGAGTTCCCACGATGCACAGGTGGATCAGGCCTTGATTCCTAGCATGCCTTGCATGATTCGACGCAGGATTCAATGGTCTTGTCCATGCCCGACTACCAAACAAAACTGTGTGCCAACACCTTCATGTGCACAATTCTCAGGTGCCCCATGTGGAGTGCATGAAGGACGCGCTGACGAAGCCTTGTTGGAATGATGACCCAGTCTCCCCATAGGAAACACCCCCATTGAGCTGAGAGCTTGTGCTGCCATTGAGTGAAGGGCTGGAACTCCGGATCAGTTGGCCCTTTTGGCCACCCCTTCCACACCCAGTTGAGAATGCGGCTGATGGTGCAATCCTTGGAAGAGTGGAGAGCGGCGTCAGCTGCAGACAGGGGAATTGCAGGCAGTTCCTCAATCAGGAGTACCTCTGACGATGGCGCCCGTCGGATCTTTGACCAGCACCGGCAAAGGCCAGCGAATAAGGGCATCGGCATGCTCTGACAACTTGCCTGGTATAGGAGCCGATATTTTAAAGCCACGAGGAAAACAGTCCAGCATAGTGTTCGTAGTGATAAAATGGTGGGGGGTCAGGTGGTCACCAGCCAGGATACCCAGAAGAGGTTTGACGAGGTCAAAAACCCTGCCATAGAGGTATTCGTGAAAATGCTTGACTCCTGCCACGAGTGCCAGTGCCTCCTTGTCAAGCTGACTATATTTCCTTTCAGCTGACGACAAGGTTATTGAAAAATACGCGATGGGAGCCTCCTTGCCGTCAGGGAAGACGTGGCTGAGAATGGCCCCAACACCGAAAGGTGAAGCGTCGCAGACTAGGATGAGAGGACGCTCCTTGTATTGAATGAGGACGGAGTCTGATGTTAATAGCGTCTTTACTAATCTTTCTGTTAGATTCACAGCTCTTTATTACAGCAGTTAGAACTGCTCCTTGAGTCGGCTGACTGCAGCCTCCCTGGCTGCATTATATAATACTAACTAACTTGTAACAAAATTTAAAAATTCCTTCCAGTAGCACCTTAGAGATCAACTAAGTTTATCATTGGTATGAGCTTTCGTGTGCATACGCACTTCTTCAGATCTGCATGCATGCACACGAAAGCTCATACCAATGACAAACTTAGTTGGTCTCTAAGGTGCTACTGGAAGGAATTTTTAAATTTTGTTTCGACTACGTCAGACCAACATGGCTACATACCTGTAACTATAACTTGTAACAGTAACAACTTCCAACTAACTAACCAATCAGTGAGCGACAGTTCCCAATCCTTCATTTGCATACTGGTGGCCCTGAGTGAGAACTGCAGCCAATCCACCGACACAACTTGAATTTCCTTTGTTCCCACAACGCCTCCCCCAGGGATCTTCATCGTGAGGAATGTGGCCTGGAGGTGCAAACCTTATTCTAACATTAGCTAAAACTGGCTCTCAGCTCCTTTTGATCACAGCCCAGGCCTCCGTTGGTGGTGAAGTTCACTGTAAACCACCACCCACAACTAACAGGGGAGGCCACAGGCCTTGGAGTCCTTCGAAACCATCACTGATGGGCAGAGTGTTCTCGGGTTTTTAGAAAATGTACTCACCACGGATAACAATTAGTTCTGAAAATCACCTGGTTCTCTCTCTCAAACACCACACGACCTCTTTTAATTGCAGGGATGTACTGGCTTGGATGAAATTTGGGGACATAAGCAGAGGGATATAAATCCAGGCATCGCTTGAGGAACCGAGGTCTCTGCAGCAGTTGCAAACTTTTCTAATCCTGCTGCAAAGCCTTGCAAGGATGAACGGTGTGCTGATTATTATTGTGTTTGCTGGCACCTGCTTAGCAGCTCCTAAGTACGAGGTTCCTGTACCCATTCCGATGATGCCAGACTTGCATCTGAAGAAGGTAATGGCAACATTTTTCTCCTTCACTTATAACTAGTGGTGGTGACAAATTTAGCAATAATCGAGCTTGCACAGCCTTGTTCACCTGCTTACAGACTTTGCAAGACAATTCCACCCTGTTTATTTATTTATTGCATTTATAACTTGTTTCTCCACGGAGCGCAAGGCGATGTACATGGTTCTCCCCTTCCTCATTTAATCCCCACAACAACCCTCTGAGGTAGATCGGGCTGAGAGGCAGCGACTGGCCCAAGGTCAGCCAGTGAGCTTCATGGCCAAGCAGGAATTTGAACCCTGGTGTCTCCCATGCCCTAGTTCTCCAAGGGTGTGGTGTGCCACACTGGGGTGGCAGGAGAGGATGGCAAGTTTACCAGGAAGAATCAAGGACCAGTAAAGAAACATTTAAACATTTCCGTGTAGTACGTATGTATGTATGCATGCGATATATATATATCATATAAAACCAGAAACAGTATCCATACCTCTCTTCAAGAGACTTGGCTTCTCTACAGTCTCCACAATACAGTATATTGTTGTGAACAGGGATTTTCTTTCACGCCAGCGCCGGAGGAGGAAAAAACTTAAAAACGTAGCAGAGTTTCCAAAAAATAGACCAGAGGCCATTGTACTTCATCCAGCAGAGCTTTTACTGGTACTAAAGGAAAATGAGCATAATGGTCACAAATCCAAAACATTCAGGATTGACACAGTCCATAAAATATATATATATATATATATATCCAGTTGCAGGACTTACAATAAAATTTACAAAGTCTTCTAGACCTTAACACTGCAGCATACAGAACACCATACTGTACTAAGAGATAGAAAAGAGAAAGCGAGTGAAACACAGGCTCCTCCTGGTCTTACTATTATAGTCAGTATGACCTTGACAAAAGGATAACAGAACCAGTTTCAACCAGCTGTACTCAGCTTCTCTGAAGGAATAACCCAAACAAAAACCTTCTGCCTGTTTCTTTCACACAGAGAAGAAACCTTCTAAAACCCTCTTGAACTAATCAGAATAGGAAAGATCTCTGCACATCAGATCAATACTTTCTGTACTAAGAAATGCTGACATTTTCAACTCTGAGAAATATGAAAGTTCAGAAAAGAGAAGTGCTTTTTTTGTGCTGACGAAGAGCTAAGAGTTGTTTGTCTCATGTTACACCTAATAAAAATGAGATTACCAAACAAAAGCAAGCTCACACTTACATATGTAAACTATGTAAACCCTAAACCTGAGAAATCAATAAATGGTGGGATTTTGATTATTTGGGAAGGGAGAACGACAAGCTGTAGTTCTGAGCTAGCCTATGCAAAATGACCTGGCCAAGCCAAGGCCATTAAGAAACAAATCAGGGCCATTGAGAGTCATTGGCGATGCAAAAGAAATGTCCTCCTGCCTTGCCCTGAGGTGTGGACAGAGATTGGGGGTTTGGAAGGTTGTCAGGGTAACCGGGTGTGAGGTGACTGGAAAAGAGAGTTTTTAGCAGGGTGTTTTGGGAAGGAGAAGGAGGAGGAAGAAAGAGTGGGCTCCATCTTGAGAAGGCTGTCTGGGGGAGATGCCTTTCACTCCAGGGCTGCACTCCAGGGCTGCACACCCTCTTTAAGTGACCATTCTGTAAGATGAGGACTCCCTCCATGCAGACTGAAGGAGTAAATATGCGAATAAATCATATTTTTGCAGCGTCTTCAGTTCTCCAAAGGGGTTCAAACCCTAGGTGAGTGCCTAGAACCCGCTCGGCAGAGTGTGGGGTGGCACCCAACTTCTCTAACAACATTTTGGGAACGAGTCATGTTCGGATGCAGCAATGTTTTATACAGACGTACCTTGGTTCTCAAACACCTTGGTACTCATACATTTTGGCTCCCGAACACCACCAACCCGGAATGTTGTTGTTTGCGGACGTTTTTTGGAAGCCGAACGTCCAACAAAGCTTCTGTTTGAGTGCAGGAAGCTCCTGCAGCCAATCGGAAGCTGCGCATTGGTTTTCGAATGGTTTCAGGTGTTGAACGGACTCCCGGAATGGATTAAGTTCAAGAACCCAGGTGCTACTGTACAGTGGTACCTCGGTTTACAAACAGAATTGGTTCCAGAAGTCTGTACTTAACCTGAAGTGAGCTTTCCCATTGAAAGCAATGGAAAGTGGATTAATCTGTTCCAGATGGGTCCGCGGAGTACTCAACCTGAAGCATACTTAACCCGAGGTATGAGTGTATTTGGTTACGGAAGCCTGTACTTAACCTTAAGCGTGCTTAACCTGAAGCGAACTTTCCCATTGAAAGTAATGGAAAGTGGATTAATCCGTTCTAGACAGTACTCTGCGGAGTACTTAAACTGAAAATACTCAAACCGAGGCATACTTAAACCCAGGTATGACTGTACTTATAAAGTAGTTGTGTTTTGTGTTATTAATCAAGCACTGCTAGGAGTTGCTTCTTTTCGTTTTGCAATGAATTTCTTATCAATAAAAAAACTTTGATGTGGCTTGAGCAATTTTTCATTCTGAAAGTGTGGCCCAGAGTGGAAATTATGAGACCACTACGCCACTTTAGCTACCAGCCTACAATATATATTGAAATGTCTTTCTCAATAACACACAAACAATAACAAACATCTTTTTTGTAGCTCGCCGGTAAGTGGTATCCTATTGCACTGGTACAGTATAACAGACAGCAGGGAGAAGTCTATGGCTATGTAATGAAGCCCCGAGATAATGGAGAACTGGTCCTTGAAGTTCATGTTCCACGGTAAGTCTGCTTCCGCTGCTGTGATCATGATCTCCCTTCACTCAGCATAGAAGAAAGGGAAGCATCCTGAGGCTTGGCCTGTTGCCCACCCACCCCAGCCTCTTTCAGCAGGGAGGCTAGGTTGTACACCCAGGACCTTTCGCCTGAGGTCCAGCCTTAGCTGCATCCCTGGTCCCCGAAAGTCAATTACATCAGCGGAGATTCTGAATGTCTATTGGGCAGCTTCCAGTTGCTCCCTCTTCTTCTGAAACTGGGCAATGGCCCTCACAGAACTCCAGGACTGGCCATCTCCAAGCTGCTGATGGGGATGATGTCACAGGAAAATCTGTTCTTTTGGGGGGGGTGCTGGGAAGGGGAAGGAGTGCGAAGGTCTTGACCATCTTGGCAGGCTGGGACAGAGGCATAGAGATGGCAGGGAGGACGCCTTGGATTCCAGTGCTACACCACTGTGAGGAACAAGCCTCCTCCTGAGATGACGGTGTGGTGAGATAAGCACCCCCTCCATCTAGATCAAGGGAAGTAATACTAGATCAAGGGAAGTAATAGCACCACTGTATTCTGCTCTGGTCAGACCTCACCTGGAATACTGTGTCCAGTTCTGGGCACCACAGTTCAAGAAGGATACTGACAAGCTGGAACGTGTCCAGAAGAGGGCAACCAAAATGGTCAAAGGCCTGGAAACGATGCCTTATGAGGAACGGCTTAGGGAGCTGGGTATGTTTAGCCTGGAGGTTAAGGGGTTAGGTTAAGGGGTGATATGATAGCCATGTTCAAATATATAATAGGATGTCATATAGAGGAGGGAGAAAGGTTGTTTTCTGCTGCTCCAGAGAAGCGGACACGGAGCAATGGATTAAAACTACAAGAAAGAAGAGTCCACCTAAACATTAGGAAGAACTTCCTGTCAGTAAGAGCTCTTCGACAGTGGAATTTGCTGCCAAGGAGTGTGGTGGAGTCTCCTTCTTTGGAGGTCTTTAAGCAAAGGCTTGACAGGCATATGTCAAGAATGCTTTGATGCTGTTTCCTGCTTGGCAGGGGGTTGGACTTGGATGGCTCTTGTGGTCTCTTCCAACTCTATGATTCTATGATCTAAACTCAGGTGCAAATATGTGTAATTAAACGATATGTCTTAAAGGCACTACAGCTTGATTCTCAGAAGAAACACAGCCCTGACTGAGCACCTGGAACCCCTCTGAAACCTTGTGCAGAGATTTGGGGGGGGTGGCGTGCTGATTTGGGGTTGGAAGCAGCTTGACAACCCTGCCTTTCTTTCCAGAAACAGAGATTGTAGGCCTAGAAGAGTTGTTCTATACCCTTCAAAGGTGGCTGAATTTGATACTGATGGTAAGTATAATAGATTTCTCCATTATCTCCATCAAAACACACACACCCCTTTCTTTTGCATTTGTGTAAGTGACTCCCATGCCTGTTACTGGATCTTTTGCCGCTCTTTTTCAATAGATGAGAAGAATACAGTACGCATCGTGGATACAGATTATGAGACTTACCATATCATCCACTTCCTAATGGAGCATAATGGCTATCTACAACTCTACGGTATGTCTGGAGCTTGTTTGGGTGCCCTAGGTTACGATGGGCACACCTGTCAGCTTTTGAAAATCTCACCCTTCCTCCCAGTTTGTCTAAGGATATGTAAATACCACCACTAATTGCCAATAGGGTAATCTACACACACACACACACCCCACCACTAGTTTTGTCAGAATACTTTGAGCATCATGAAAAAACGTCAACAACAAATTTTCCATAATCTACTGGCAATTCAAATTTTCATCCTCATGACAACCCTGCGAGGCAGGGTAACATAAGGCGCTGGTTGGCATGCTCTGTGCAAATGTGCCTCACTAGCCCCTGAGGGCATCACAATGGGACAATTCAGAATGGAGAAGGAACACTGCCCTATGCTTCTGGTTTTTCATTTCAAACCTCCTCCTTCTGAAGCTGTTCTTTAAAAAAGGGAAAGGGAAGCAGTCAGACAAGGGGGATTTGTTAAGATAGCGGTGCCTCGACTTCCGAATTTAATCCGTTCCAAAGGCAGTCAAGGTAGGTCGAAAAATTCGTATGTCGAAAAGCGGCATTGGAAACGCGATTTCCCATAGGAATGCATTGGAAACGGAAAAATTCGCAAGTCGAAGCAACCCCATCTAAAAATTCGTAAGTCGAAAAAACCCTATCTAAAACCGCCGCGGTTTCCGTTCGGATGTCGAGAAATTCGTAAGCATGTGGCCATTTGCCCCATTCGTAAGTCAAAAAATTCAGTTGTCGAGTCGTTTGTAAGTCGAGGTACCACTGTACTTAACAGCGATGCAGCAGCAAAAAAAAGTTAATGCTAATCTCAGCTGCATCAGCAGAAGTATTGTGTCCCGATCCAAAGAAGTCACAGTACCACTCTATACTGCCTTGGTCAAACCCCACCTGGAATACAGTGTCCAGTTCTGGATGTTGATCAAGCTGAAACGTGTGCAGAGAGCGGCAACCAAGGTGATCAAGGGTTTGGAAACCAAGCCTTATGAGGAACATTTGAAGGAGCTGGGTATCTTTAGCCTGGTAAAGAGACTGAGAGAATATATGGTAGTCGTATTCAGATATCGAAAGGACTGTCACATGGAAGATGGAGCAGGTTTGTTTTCTCCTCCGGAGGGTAGGACTCAATCCAATGGATTCAATTTACAAGGAAGGAGATTCTGACTAAACAGCAGGAAGTATTTTCTGACAGTGAGAGCCGTTCGACAGTGGAACGGACTCCCCCGGGAGGTTGTGGACTCTCCTTCCTTGGAGGTTTTATAAGCAGAGGAAGGATGGCCATCTGTCATGGCTGCTTTCTCTGAGATTCCTGCATTGCAGGAGGATTGAACTAGATGACTCCAGCTCTGCCATTCTATGATCTATCCTCCTGCACTATGATGCCGATTCTCAATGCCAACTCCTTGTTTGTGTCTTAAGGCAGGGAACAGACGGTGTCAGATGAAGTGAAAGAAAAATTTAAAACTTTGGCCACAGATTTGCAATTCGATCCAGATGCAATCGCCTTTGTATCCGAAAATGGTAAGGGCAATTAATGCTTAAGATTTTCTCTGCCCTGGTATGGTGATGGAATCTAGAGATCATCAGATATTACCCTGTTTCCCCTATTTTAAGAAGTAGTCATCAAAGAAGCCATAGCAGGATTTTTAAGCATTCAAGGAATATAAGCCATACCCCCAAAATAAGACATAGTGATAGGCGCAGCAGCAATGCCGGCCACGGCAGGAGGAGGAAAAAAATAAGACACCCCCTGAAAATAAGCCAGAGTGTGCTTTTTAGAGGAAAAATAAATATAAGACGGTGTCTTATTTTCTGAGAAACGCAGTAATTAGAATCTGGATAGGAAGCTTGATAAGGAACAGTTGAGGGATTTGGGGGTGTTTAGTCTGGAGCAGAGAGAGGATGGGATGGTCATCTTCAAATGTCTCCAGGGTTGCCACATGGAAGATGGAGCTAGCTAGCTTGTTTTCTCCTGCTCTGGAGGCTAGGTTCTGAACCAGTGGATTCAAATTAGAAGACAGGGGATTCCACCTAAACATCAGGAAGTACTTTCTTACATTATTATGATTTGTTAAATTTGAAGATCTCGGGACAGTTCACAGTATAAAAACACAATATAAAAACACAAAAATACATAATAAAAAGGAGAACAATAACAAAACAAACCCATAAGCCATCCCTCCCACAAACACATGTCAAAGGACATAGATTGTTAATCAGCCAAAAGCCTGGCTGAAGGGGAACGTTTTTGCCCAGTGCCTAAATAGATATAACGGTGGTTCCAGGCGAACCTCCCTGGGGAGAATGCCTGCAAAATGGGGAGCCACTGCAGAAAAGGTCCGTTCTTGTGTTGCCCCCTTCCAGACCTTTTGTGGAGGAAGCACGTGAATAAAGGCCTCACATTATGATTGCAGGATCCAGCTTGGTTCATATGGAGAGAAGCGGCCCTTGAGGTTTTATCAAGGAAAGGTTTTCCCCACATGTAGATCCTTTAAAAAAGAGAAAACCCTACTGATATCTGATAGCCAGTCTATTGTTGGCTATGGAGGAGTTGGCCCATAAGGAACAAAATAATAATAATAATAATAATAATAATAATAATAATAATAATAATAATAATCCTTATCATAGCTGCCAAGTCTGCCGTATTCCCCAGGAAACCCCCGTTTTTCCAGCTGTTCCCATCCGAAAAAATGGATTTTTTTTGTTTTTTCACGGTTTATTCTGGCACAGCGGCCATTTTGGAATTGGGCGGAGCATGCTCAGAAGCGACTTTTGATGCTGCTTTGCCCAGTTCCAAAATGGCTGCAGCGTGACTTCTGGTGTGACGGCCATTTTGGAACAGGGCAGAGCAGCATCAAAAGTAGCTTCTGAGCATGCTCCGCCCAGTTCCAAAATGGTGGCAGCGCTACTTCCGGTCTTCTACTTCCGGTCCAGTCCCTTATTTCTCAGGCCGGAACTTGGCGGCTATGATCCCTATCTTTTTCTGTGCCCTCGACCCAATCCCACATCTTGCTCATTCATTGACAGCATTTCTTTTCATCCACAGAGCTCTGTCTATAAGAAGATCCGGAAAAGGTAAGAGAATTAGTCCACTGCATGCTTACCTGGGAGGTCATAAGCTTTATTGAATTCAGTGGGGTTTACTCATGAGTAGACACATCTAAGGTTGTGCTGTGAGTCCCCAAGGAAGAAGCACCCTGATGTTGCCTATTCTGATTTGACTCCAGCTCTGCAGGGTCATATACAGGACACCATCCCTTAAGGCTTAAAGCACACTTTAAAGGGTTTCAGGTCACAGTTGAAAGGCAATACCCCTCCCCCCTTGGGGAGATCCCAGCTGCGTAACCCACCCCAAAGGATCCTGGGAATTGTAGTCTCCTGTCAGAGCTACAACTCCACACACACTGAACAATCCTCAGATCCCAGGATTCTTTTATTTTTATTTTTATTTGAAAATAAAAAGCTTACAGCAACCATCAGTCAACATGTTTCCAATTATATCCTTTGGCTTTTACTGGTATATCATGTTCTTAAAGGTTGTTAATAATTCTTCAGATACCACCTTCTACTCTGCCCCCCCCCCCGGGTTTCTTTAGGGTGCTTTAAATATTTTTGAAATCTAAGATGTGTAATTGTTATTATTAATAGTAGTAGTACAGTCATACCTCGGTTTAAGTATGCTTCGGTTTGAGTACTTTCAGTTTATTAGCTCCGCGGACCCATCTGGAACGGATTAATCCACTTTCCATTACTTTCAATGGGAAAGTTCGCTTCAGGTTAAGTACCCTTCAGGTTAAGTACTCCGCGGACTGTCTGGAACCGATTAATCCACTTTCCATTACTTACAATGGGAAAGTTTGCATCAGGTTAACTACCCTTCAGGTTAAGTACAGACTTCCAGAACCAATTGTGTACTTAAACCAAGGTACCACTGTAGTAGTAGTAGTAGTAGTAGTAGTACTTATTACTTATTCTCTGCCCATCTGGCCAGGCGTCTCTATCCACTCTGGGAGGCTCCCAACAGAACATTAAACATGATAAATTATAAAACATTAAAAACTTCAGATGTCCTCTAAAAGTCAGATAGTTGTTTATTTCCTTGACATCTGATGGGAGGGCGTTCCACAGGGAGGGTGCCACTACCAAGAATGCCTTCCGTTTGGTTCCCTGTAACTTCGCTTCTCACAGTGAGGGAACCAGCAGAAGACCCCCTGAAGAGTACCTCAGTGTCCTGGCTAAACAATGGAGGTGGAGACGCTCCTTCAGGTATACTGGGCCAAGGCCATTTCGGGCTTTAAAGGTCAGCACCAACACTTTGAATTGTGCTTGGAAACGTGCTGGGAGCCAATGAATATCCTTCAGGACTGGTTGTATTATCTCTGCAGCCACTCCCAGTCACCAGTCATCAGTCTAGCTACTGCATTCTGGATTAGTTGTAGTTTCTGGGTCACCTCCAAAGATAGCCCCAGGCCTCAGGCAGAAGTCTCCATGAACACTGATAATTTAAATAGTTCAGACCTGAGAGCCCTCCAGCATCCAACTGATTCTGACATTGACACCTTCCTGCTGATTTGCTGATATTATTATTATTTATTATTATTATTATTATTATTATTATTATTAGATTTTATGTACTACCCTATACCCAGAGGTCTCAGGGCGGTTATCTCCTATGGCCTGGAGAGCAGGAACATTATCATTTGAAAACATCAGCGGATCAGGCTTTTGTTTAATGACCAGGAGCAGGGACCAGAAGAAAACCTCTGCAACCTTTGTGGGTTTTCTCTATGGGCCGAGGTCCCCACCTCTTGCTGAGATAACGGGATTTCTTGTCTTTTGCAATTCCATGCAGAAAGCCAAAAATAACATGCATAAGATGTCTGCATGAGGATGGGGATGGAGGAATCATCCTAGAATCTGCCTCCTGCATTGCAAATACCAACCACCATTGTTAAACATTCCATTTGGAAAGAAAACTTGAATAATTTCGATCAGATACATATTTATAAATGGTATTCTAATCACATAAGTGGTACTGTTTTCTTGTTTGTTCACCTTAAGAGAAAGAAAACTATTATGTGTACATCCCAAAATCATAAGCACTATATAAAAAGGAAAATTCCTAGATTCCAAAATCCAGGCTTGGGGCAAGTACTCTTTAGTGAGAGAACTCCAGTGGAGATCACAAAATATGCAGCAAAGTAAAGCATGGAAACATAGGTTGTTGGACCTTTAAAATATGCTCTCTACAGTGAGTTCCAAAAGGTCCGCATTAAAAAAACCTTTCTGAAGTTTCCTTCTTCCTCCAGGAGACCACAAGTTTACTTATAAAATCTTCAAAGGTCAGGTTCATGGACTTCAGAGAATTGCATAGGCAATAAAACTTGTCTTAGTTAGAAAGGAGTGGAACTTCCTAAATTTCGCAATTCACAAAATGCCTCTGAAATGAAAACAGCCTCTCTCTTTTTCTAATTTCAAGGTGCTGAACACAAATATGATAATAAAATTTGTTGATTGGCTCCTGTTGAGGAGATACAAAGATGGTCATGTATAAATGACCCAGTCCACATTGTGTACATGATTTCATCTGGCAACGTTGCATTTCATACTCCTGATTGCACCATGTGGTGTCCTATCACATCAGCCCATCGTACACACCAACCCCAGGACTGATGGCATGCAGACTGATGACATCTCGGCTTTATGATCTCTGATGTAAGATGATGCGCTCATTAGTATAAAGCAAAGCCTTGCAGGCATCACAGGGGGGAAGAAGGGGATAGTAGCATAACCAGTTCTGCACAGTGAAGGACTTCCCATTCCCAGTGGCGGAGCAAGCCGATCTGGCACCTGGGGCCAGCCACCCGCAGGGCAGGGCAGGGCCAGCCAGGGCAGGACGCTCCGCTGGGCCTCCGAGGAGTCTGCCTGCCATCTCCCACTCAGCCATCCTACAGAAGTTCGGCCAGGCTCTGGCCTGTTGCTGTACATGGGGTGATGTGTTGTACGAATAGGTACTCGGCTACCCGCTCGTGCCAGTCCCCCTGTCCCATACATGCCAATGCTTCTTCAGCTGAGCGAACCATTCGTTCTGCCTGACTATTGCTGGCTGGATGAAATGGAGCTGTCAGAGCGTGGCAGATGCCCTGGCCAAGGAGGTAGCGCTGGAATGTGCCCAATGTGAATTGGGCTCCATTATCTGATACGAGTACGTCTGGCAACCCATGTGTGGCAAAAGTCTCTGCACCACGTGGATAACGGTTTCTGAGGTGGTTGAGGACATTAAAACCACCTCCAACCATTTAGAATACGTGTCCACTACCATCATAAAAGTGTGGCCATGGAAAGGCCCCGCTAGGTCGATATGCACCCTTGACCATGGTGGCTTGGGGGTCTCCCATGAGTTCCCACGATGCACAGGTGGATCAGGCCTTGATTCCTAGCATGCCTTGCATGATTCGACGCAGGATTCAATGGTCTTGTCCATGCCCGACTACCAAACAAAACTGTGTGCCAACACCTTCATGTGCACAATTCTCAGGTGCCCCATGTGGAGTGCATGAAGGACGCGCTGACGAAGCCTTGTTGGAATGATGACCCAGTCTCCCCATAGGAAACACCCCCATTGAGCTGAGAGCTTGTGCTGCCATTGAGTGAAGGGCTGGAACTCCGGATCAGTTGGCCCTTTTGGCCACCCCTTCCACACCCAGTTGAGAATGCGGCTGATGGTGCAATCCTTGGAAGAGTGGAGAGCGGCGTCAGCTGCAGACAGGGGAATTGCAGGCAGTTCCTCAATCAGGAGTACCTCTGACGATGGCGCCCGTCGGATCTTTGACCAGCACCGGCAAAGGCCAGCGAATAAGGGCATCGGCATGCTCTGACAACTTGCCTGGTATAGGAGCCGATATTTTAAAGCCACGAGGAAAACAGTCCAGCATAGTGTTCGTAGTGATAAAATGGTGGGGGGTCAGGTGGTCACCAGCCAGGATACCCAGAAGAGGTTTGACGAGGTCAAAAACCCTGCCATAGAGGTATTCGTGAAAATGCTTGACTCCTGCCACGAGTGCCAGTGCCTCCTTGTCAAGCTGACTATATTTCCTTTCAGCTGACGACAAGGTTATTGAAAAATACGCGATGGGAGCCTCCTTGCCGTCAGGGAAGACGTGGCTGAGAATGGCCCCAACACCGAAAGGTGAAGCGTCGCAGACTAGGATGAGAGGACGCTCCTTGTATTGAATGAGGACGGAGTCTGATGTTAATAGCGTCTTTACTAATCTTTCTGTTAGATTCACAGCTCTTTATTACAGCAGTTAGAACTGCTCCTTGAGTCGGCTGACTGCAGCCTCCCTGGCTGCATTATATAATACTAACTAACTTGTAACAAAATTTAAAAATTCCTTCCAGTAGCACCTTAGAGATCAACTAAGTTTATCATTGGTATGAGCTTTCGTGTGCATACGCACTTCTTCAGATCTGCATGCATGCACACGAAAGCTCATACCAATGACAAACTTAGTTGGTCTCTAAGGTGCTACTGGAAGGAATTTTTAAATTTTGTTTCGACTACGTCAGACCAACATGGCTACCTACCTGTAACTATAACTTGTAACAGTAACAACTTCCAACTAACTAACCAATCAGTGAGCGACAGTTCCCAATCCTTCATTTGCATACTGGTGGCCCTGAGTGAGAACTGCAGCCAATCCACCGACACAACTTGAATTTCCTTTGTTCCCACAACGCCTCCCCCAGGGATCTTCATCGTGAGGAATGTGGCCTGGAGGTGCAAACCTTATTCTAACATTAGCTAAAACTGGCTCTCAGCTCCTTTTGATCACAGCCCAGGCCTCCGTTGGTGGTGAAGTTCACTGTAAACCACCACCCACAACTAACAGGGGAGGCCACAGGCCTTGGAGTCCTTCGAAACCATCACTGATGGGCAGAGTGTTCTCGGGTTTTTAGAAAATGTACTCACCACGGATAACAATTAGTTCTGAAAATCACCTGGTTCTCTCTCTCAAACACCCCACGACCTCTTTTAATTGCAGGGATGTACTGGCTTGGATGAAATTTGGGGACATAAGCAGAGGGATATAAATCCAGGCATCGCTTGAGGAACCGAGGTCTCTGCAGCAGTTGCAAACTTTCCTAATCCTGCTGCAAAGCCTTGCAAGGATGAACGGTGTGCTGATTATTATTGTGTTTGCTGGCACCTGCTTAGCAGCTCCTAAGTACGAGGTTCCTGTACCCATTCCGATGATGCCAGACTTGCATCTGAAGAAGGTAATGGCAACATTTTTCTCCTTCACTTATAACTAGTGGTGGTGACAAATTTAGCAATAATCGAGCTTACACAGCCTTGTTCACTTGCTTACTGACTTTGTAAGCCTTGTTCACCTGCTTACAGACTTTGCAAGACAATTCCACCCTGTTTATTTATTTATTGCATTTATAACTTGTTTCTCCACGGAGCGCAAGGCGATGTACATGGTTCTCCCCTTCCTCATTTAATCCCCACAACAACCCTCTGAGGTAGATCGGGCTGAGAGGCAGCGACTGGCCCAAGGTCAGCCAGTGAGTTTCATGGCCAAGCAGGAATTTGAACCCTGGTGTCTCCCATGCCCTAGTTCTCCAAAGGTGTGGTGTGCCACACTGGGGTGGCAGGAGAGGATGGCAAGTTTACCAGGAAGAATCAAGGACCAGTAAAGAAACATTTAAACATTTCCGTGTAGTACGTATGTATGTATGCATGCGATATATATATATCATATAAAACCAGAAACAGTATCCATACCTCTCTTCAAGAGACTTGGCTTCTCTACAGTCTCCACAATACAGTATATTGTTGTGAACAGGGATTTTCTTTCACGCCAGCGCCGGAGGAGGAAAAAACTTAAAAACGTAGCAGAGTTTCCAAAAAATAGACCAGAGGCCATTGTACTTCATCCAGCAGAGCTTTTACTGGTACTAAAGGAAAATGAGCATAATGGTCACAAATCCAAAACATTCAGGATTGACACAGTCCATAAAATATATATATATATATATATATCCAGTTGCAGCACTTACAATAAAATAAGTCTAGACCTTAACACTGCAGCATACAGAACACCATACTGTACTAAGAGATAGAAAAGAGAAAGCGAGTGAAACACAGGCTCCTCCTGGTCTTACTATTATAGTCAGTATGACCTTGACAAAAGGATAACAGAACCAGTTTCAACCAGCTGTACTCAGCTTCTCTGAAGGAATAACCCAAACAAAAACCTTCTGCCTGTTTCTTTCACACAGAGAAGAAACCTTCTAAAACCCTCTTGAACTAATCAGAATAGGAAAGATCTCTGCACATCAGATCAATACTTTCTGTACTAAGAAATGCTGACATTTTCAACTCTGAGAAATATGAAAGTTCAGAAAAGAGAAGTGCTTTTTTGTGCTGACGAAGAGCTAAGAGTTGTTTGTCTCATGTTACACCTAATAAAAATGAGATTACCAAACAAAAGCAAGCTCACACTTACATATGTAAACTATGTAAACCCTAAACCTGAGAAATCAATAAATGGTGGGATTTTGATTATTTGAGAAGGGAGAACGACAAGCTGTAGTTCTGAGCTAGCCTATGCAAAATGACCTGGCCAAGCCAAGGCCATTAAGAAACAAATCAGGGCCATTGAGAGTCATTGGCGATGCAAAAGAAATGTCCTCCTGCCTTGCCCTGAGGTGTGGACAGAGATTGGGGGTTTGGAAGGTTGTCAGGGTAACCGGGTGTGAGGTGACTGGAGAAGAGAGTTTTTAGCAGGGTGTTTTGGGAAGGAGAAGGAGGAGGAAGAAAGAGTGGGCTCCATCTTGAGAAGGCTGTCTGGGGGAGATACCTTTGACTCCAGGGCTGCACTCCAGGGCTGCACAAGCCCCTCTTGAAGTGACCATTCTGAAGATGAGGACTCCCTCCATGCAGACTGAAGGAGTAAATATGCAAATAAATCATATTTTTGCAGCGTCTTCAGTTCTCCAAAGGGGTTCAAACCCTAGGTGAGTGCCTAGAACCCGCTCGGCAGAGTGTGGGGTGGCACCCAACTTCTCTAACAACATTTTGGGAACGAGTCAGTGTGATGCAGCAATGTTTTATACAGACGTACCTTGGTTCTCAAACACCTTGGTACTCATACATTTTGGCTCCCGAACACCGCCAACCCGGAATGTTGTTGTTTGCGGACGTTTTTTGGAAGCCGAACGTCCAACAAAGCTTCTGTTTGAGTGCAGGAAGCTCCTGCAGCCAATCGGAAGCTGCGCATTGGTTTTCGAACGGTTTCAGGTGTTGAACGGACTCCCGGAATGGATTAAGTTCAAGAACCCAGGTGCTACTGTACAGTGGTACCTCGGTTTACAAACAGAATTGGTTCCAGAAGTCTGTACTTAACCTGAAGTGAGCTTTCCCATTGAAAGTAATGGAAAGTGGATTAATCTGTTCCAGATGGGTCCGCGGAGTACTCAACCTGAAGCATACTTAACCCGAGGTATGAGTGTATTTGGTTCCGGAAGCCTGTACTTAACCTTAAGCGTGCTTAACCTGAAGCGAACTTTCCCATTGAAAGTAATGGAAAGTGGATTAATCCGTTCTAGACAGTACTCTGCGGAGTACTTAAACTGAAAATACTCAAACCGAGGCATACTTAAACCCAGGTATGACTGTACTTATAAAGTAGTTGTGTTTTGTGTTATTAATCAAGCACTGCTAGGAGTTGCTTCTTTTCGTTTTGCAATGAATTTCTTATCAATAAAAAAACTTTGATGTGGCTTGAGCAATTTTTCATTCTGAAAGTGTGGCCCAGAGTGGAAATTATGAGACCACTACGCCACTTTAGCTACCAGCCTACAATATATATTGAAATGTCTTTCTCAATAACACACAAACAATAACAAACATCTTTTTTGTAGCTCGCCGGTAAGTGGTATCCTATTGCACTGGTACAGTATAACAGACAGCAGGGAGAAGTCTATGGCTATGTAATGAAGCCCCAAGATAATGGAGAACTGGTCCTTCAAGTTCATGTTCCCCGGTAAGTCTGCTTCCGCTGCTGTGATCATGATCTCCCTTCACTCAGCATAGAAGAAAGGGAAGCATCCTGAGGCTTGGCCTGTTGCCCACCCACCCCAGCCTCTTTCAGCAGGGAGGCTAGGTTGTACACCCAGGACCTTTCGCCTGAGTTCCAGCCTTAGCTGCATCCCTGGTCCCCGAAAGTCAATTACATCAGCGGAGATTCTGAATGTCTATTGGGCAGCTTCCAGTTGCTCCCTCTTCTTCTGAAACTGGGCAATGGCCCTCACAGAACTCCAGGACTGGCCATCTCCAAGCTGCTGATGGGGATGATGTCACGGGAAAATCTGTTCTTTTTGGGGGTGTGCTGGGAAGGGGAAGGAGTGTGAAGGTCTTGACCATCTTGGCAGGCTGGGACAGAGGCATAGAGATGGCAGGGAGGACGCCTTGGATTCCAGTGCTACACCACTGTGAGGAACAAGCCTCCTCCTGAGATGATGGTGTGGTGAGATAAGCACCCCCTCTATCTAGATCAAGGGAAGTAATACTAGATCAAGGGAAGTAATAGCACCACTGTATTCTGCTCTGGTCAGACCTCACCTGGAATACTGTGTCCAGTTCTGGGCACCACAGTTCAAGAAGGATACTGACAAGCTGGAACGTGTCCAGAAGAGGGCAACCAAAATGGTCAAAGGCCTGGAAACGATGCCTTATGAGGAATGGCTTAGGGAGCTGGGTATGTTTAGCCTGGAGGTTAAGGGGTTAGGTTAAGGGGTGATATGATAGCCATGTTCAAATATATAAAAGGATGTCATATAGAGGAGGGAGAAAGGTTGTTTTCTGCTGCTCCAGAGAAGCGGACACGGAGCAATGGATTAAAACTACAAGAAAGAAGAGTCCACCTAAACATTAGGAAGAACTTCCTGTCAGTAAGAGCTCTTCGACAGTGGAATTTGCTGCCAAGGAGTGTGGTGGAGTCTCCTTCTTTGGAGGTCTTTAAGCAAAGGCTTGACAGGCATATGTCAAGAATGCTTTGATGGTGTTTCCTGCTTGGCAGGGGGTTGGACTTGGATGGCCCTTGTGGTCTCTTCCAACTCTATGATTCTATGATCTAAACTCAGGTGCAAATATGTGTAATTAAACGATATGTCTTAAAGGCACTACAGCTTGATTCTCAGAAGAAACACAGCCCTGACTGAGCACCTGGAACCCCTCTGAAACCTTGTGCAGAGATTTGGGGGGGTGGCATGCTGATTTGGGGTTGGAAGCAGCTTGACAGCCCTGCCTTTCTTTCCAGAAACGGAGATTGTAGGACTAGAAGAGTTGTTCTATACCCTTCAAAGGTGGCTGAATTTCATACTGATGGTAAGTATAATAGATTTCTCCATTATGTCCATCAAAACACACACACACCTTTCTTTTGCATCTGTGTAAGTGACTCCCATGCCTGTTAATGGATCTTTTGCCGCTCTTTTTCAATAGATGAGAAGAATACAGTACGCATCGTGGATACAGATTATGAGACTTACCATATCATCCACTTCCTAATGGAGCATAATGGCTATCTACAACTCTACGGTATGTCTGGAGCTTGTTTGGGTGCCCTAGGTTACGATGGGCACACCTGTCAGCTTTTGAAAATCTCACCCTTCCTCCCAGTTTGTCTAAGGATATGTAAATACCACCACTAATTGCCAATAGGGTAATCTACACACACACACACACACCCCACCACTAGTTTTATCAGAATACTTTGAGCATCATGAAAAAACGTCAACAACAAATTTCCCATAATCTACTGGCAATTCAAATTTTCATCCCCACGACAACCCTGCGAGGCAGGGTAACATAAGGCGCTGGTTGGCATGCTTTGTGCAAATGTGCCTCACTAGCCCCTGAGGGTTGCATCACGATGGGACAATTCAGAATGGAGAAGGAACACTGCCCTATGCTTCTGGTTTTTCATTTCAAACCTCCTCCTTCTGAAGCTGTTCTTTAAAAAAGGGAAAGGGAAGCAGTCAGACAAGGGGGATTTGTTAAGATAGCGGTGCCTCGACTTCCGAATTTAATCCGTTCCAAAGGCAGTCAAGGTAGGTCGAAAAATTCGTATGTCGAAAAGCGGCATTGGAAACGCGATTTCCCATAGGAATGCATTGGAAACGGAAAAATTCGCAAGTCGAAGCAACCCCATCTAAAAATTCGTAAGTCGAAAAAACCCTATCTAAAACCGCCGCGGTTTCCGTTCGGATGTCGAGAAATTCGTAAGCATGTGGCCATTTGCCCCATTCGTAAGTCAAAAAATTCAGTTGTCGAGTCGTTTGTAAGTCGAGGTACCACTGTACTTAACAGCGATGCAGCAGCAAAAAAAAGTTAATGCTAATCTCAGCTGCATCAGCAGAAGTATTGTGTCCCGATCCAAAGAAGTCACAGTACCACTCTATACTGCCTTGGTCAAACCCCACCTGGAATACAGTGTCCAGTTCTGGATGTTGATCAAGCTGAAACGTGTGCAGAGAGCGGCAACCAAGGTGATCAAGGGTTTGGAAACCAAGCCTTATGAGGAACGTTTGAAGGAGCTGGGTATCTTTAGCCTGGTAAAGAGACTGAGAGAATATATGATAGTCGTATTCAGATATCGAAAAGACTGTCACATGGAAGATGGAGCAGGTTTGTTTTCTCCTCCGGAGGGTAGGACTCAATCCAATGGATTCAATTTACAAGGAAGGAGATTCTGACTAAACATCAGGAAGTATTTTCTGACAGTGAGAGCCGTTCGACAGTGGAACGGACTCCCCCGGGAGGTTGTGGACTCTCCTTCCTTGGAGGTTTTATAAGCAGAGGAAGGATGGCCATCTGTCATGGCTGCTTTCTCTGAGATTCCTGCATTGCAGGAGGATTGAACTAGATGACTCCAGCTCTGCCATTCTATGATCTATCGTCCTGCACTATGATGCCGATTCTCAATGCCAACTCCTTGTTTGTGTCTTAAGGCAGGGAACAGACGGTGCCAGATGAAGTGAAAGAAAAATTTAAAACTTTGGCCACAGAATTGCAATTCGATCCAGATGCAATCGCCTTTGTATCGGAAAATGGTAAGGGCAATTAATGCTTAAGATTTTCTCTGCCCTGGTATGGTGATGGACTCTAGAGATCATCAGATATTACCCCGTTTCCCCTATTTTAAGACGTAGTCATCAAAGAAGCCATAGCAGGATTTTTAAGCATTCAAGGAATATAAGCCATACCCCAAAAATAAGACATAGTGATAGGCGTAGCAGCAATGACGGCCACGGCAGGAGGAGGAAAAAAATAAGACACCCCCTGAAAATAAGCCATAGTGTGCTTTTTAGAGGAAAAATAAATATAAGACGGTGTCTTATTTTCGGAGAAACGCAGTAATTAGAATCTGGATAGGAAGCTTGATAAGGAACAGTTGAGGGATTTGGGTTTTTTTAGTCTGGAGCAGAGAGAGGATGGGATGGTCATCTTCAAATGTCTCCAGGGTTGTCACATGGAAGATGGAGCTAGCTAGCTTGTTTTCTCCTGCTCTGGAGGCTAGGTTCTGAACCAGTGGATTCATATTAGAAGACAGGGGATTCCACCTAAACATCAGGAAGTACTTTCTTACATTATTATGATTTGTTAAATTTGAAGATCTCGGGACAGTTCACAGTATAAAAACACAATTTAAAAGCACAAAAATACATAATAAAAAGGAGAACAATAACAAAACAAACCCAGAAGCCATCTCTCTCACAAACACATGTCAAAGGACATAGACTGTTAATCCGCCAAAAGCCTGGCTGAAGGGGAACGTTTTTGCCCAGTGCCTAAATAGATATAACGGTGGTTCCAGGCGAACCTCCCTGGGGAGAATGCCTGCAAAATGGGGAGCCACTGCAGAAAAGGTCCGTTCTTGTGTTTCCCCCTTCCAGACCTTTTGTGGAGGAAACACGTGAAGAAAGGCCTCACATTATGATTGCAGGATCCAGCTTGGTTCATATGGAGAGAAGCGGCCCTTGAGGTTTTATCAAGGAAACGTTTCCCCCACATGTAGATCCTTTAAAAAAGAGAAAACCCTACTGATATCTGATAGCCAGTCTATTGTTGGCTATGGAGGAGTTGGCCCATAAGGAACAAAATAATAATCATCATCATCCTTATCTTGTTCTGTGCCCTGGACCCAATCCCACATCTTGCTCATTCATTGACAGCATTTCTTTTCATCCACAGAGCTCTGTCTATAAGAAGATCGGGAAAAGGTAAGAGAATTAGTCCACTGCATGCTTACCTGGGAGGTCATAAGCTTTATTGAATTCAGTGGGGTTTACTCATGAGTAGACACATCTAAGGTTGTGCTGTGAGTCCCCAAGGAAGAAGCACCCTGATGTTGCCTATTCTGATTTGACTCCAGCTCTGCAGGGTCATATACAGGACACCATCCCTTAAAGCACACTCAAAAGGGTTTCAGGTCATAGTTGAAAGGCAATACCCCTCCCTTGGGGAGATCCCAGCTGCGTAACCCACCCCAAAGTATCCTGGGAATTGTAGTCTCCTCTCAGAGCTACAACTCCATGCACACTGAACAATCCTCAGTTCCCAGGATTCTTTTATTTTTATTTTTATTTGAAAATAAAAAGCTTACAGCAACCATCAGTCAACATGTTTCCAATTACATATATCCTTTGCCTTTTATATATATCATGTTCTTAAAAGTTCTTAATAATACTTCAGATACCACCTTCTACTCTGCCCCCCCCCCCCAAGGATTCTTTAGGGTGCTTTAAATATTCTTGAAATCTAAGATGTGTAATTGTTATTATTAATAGTAGTAGTACAGTCATACCTCAGTTTAAGTATGCCTCGGTTTGAGTACTTTCAGTTTAAGTACTCCGCGGACCCATCTGGAACGGATTAATCCACTTTCCATTACTTTCAATGGTAAGGTTCGCTTCAGGTTAAGTACAGTACGCTTAAACAGGGCTGCCTTCAGATGTCTTCTAAAAGTCAGATAGTTGTTTATTTCCTTGACATCTGATGGGAGGGCGTTCCACAGGGAGGGTGCCACTACCAAGAATGCCTTCCGTTTGGTTCCCTGTAACTTCGCTTCTCACAGTGAGGGAACCAGCAGAAGACCCCCTGAGGAGTACCTCAGTGTCCTGGCTAAACAATGGAGGTGGAGACGCTCCTTCAGGTATACTGGGCCAAGGCCATTTCGGGCTTTAAAGGTCAGCACCAACACTTTGAATTGTGCTCGGAAACGTACTGGGAGCCAATGAAGATCCTTCAGGACTGGTTGTATTCTCCGTGCGGCCACTCTCAGTCACCAGTCATCAGTCGAGCTGCTGCATTCTGGATTAGTTGTAGTTTCTGGGTCACCTTCAAAGGTAGCCCCAGGCCTCAGGCAGAAGTCTCCATGAACACCGATAATTTAAATAGTTCAGACCTGAGACCCCTCCAGCATCCAAATTATTTCAACATTGACACCTTCCTGCTGATTTGCTGATATTATTATTATTATTATTATTATTATTATTATTGATTTTATGGCCTGGAGAGCAGGAACATTATCATTTGAAAACATCGGCAGGCTTTTGTTTAATGACCAGGAGCAGGGACCAGAAGAAAACCTCTGCAACCTTTGTGGGTTTTCTCTATGGGCCGAGGTCCCCACCTCTTGCTGTGATAACGGGATTTCTTGTCTTTTGCAATTCCATACAGAAAGCCAAAAATAACATGCATAAGATGTCTGCATGAGGATGGGGATGGAGGAATCATCCTAGAATCTGCCTCCTGCATTGCAAATACCAACTACCATTGTTAACCATTCCATTTGGAAAGAAAACTTGAATCATTTCGATCAGCTACATATTTATAAATGGTATTCTAATCACATAAGTGGTACTGTTTTCTTGTCTGTTCGCCTTAAGAGAAAGAAAACTATTATGTGTACATCCCAAATTCATAGCACAATATAAAAAGGAAAATTCCTGGATTCCAAAATCCAGGCTTGGGGCAAGTACTCTTTAGTGAGAGAACTGTGGAGATCACAAAATATGCAGCAAAGTAAAGCATGGAAACATAGGTTGTTGGACCTTTAAAAAATGCTCTCTACAGTGAGTTCCTGGGACCCAGGTGGCGCTGTGGGTTAAACCACAGAGCCTAGGGCTTGCTGATCAGAAGGTCGGCGGTTCGAATCCCTGTGACGGGGTGAGCTCCCGTTGCTTGGTCCCAGCTCCTGCCAACCTAGCAGTTCGAAAGCACGTCAAAATGCAAGTAGATAAATAGGAACCGCTACAGCGGGAAGGTAAACGGCGTTTCCATGTGCTGCTCTGGTTTGCCAGAAGCGGCTTTGTCATGCTGGCCACATGACCTGGAAGCTATACGCCGGCTCCCTTGGCCAATAATGCGAGATGAGCGCGCAACCCCAGAGTCGGTCACGACTGGACCTAATGGTCAGGGGTCCCTTTACCTTTACCTTTTACAGTGAGTTCCAAAATGTCCCCATTAAAAAAACAAAAACCTTTCTGAAGTTTCCTTCTTCCTTCAGGAGACCACAAGTTTACTTATAAAATCTTCAAAGGTCAGGTTCATGGACTTCAGAGAATTGCATAGGCAATAAAACTTGTCTTAGTTAGAAAGGAGTGGAACTTCCTAAATTTCGCAATTCACAAAATGCCTCTGAAATGAAAACAGCCTCTCTCTTTTTCTAATTTCAAGGTGCTGAACACAAATATGATAATAAAATTTGTTGATTGGCTCCTGTTGAGGAGATACAAAGATGGTCATGTATAAATGACCCAGTCCACATTGTGTACATGATTTCATCTGGCAACGTTGCATTTCATACTCCTGATTGCACCATGTGGTGTCCTATCACATCAGCCCATCATACACACCAACCCCAGGACTGATGGCATGCAGACTGATGACATCTCGGCTTTATGATCTCTGATGTAAGATGATGCGCTCATTAGTATAAAGCAAATCCTCGCAGGCATCACAGGGGGAGGAAGTGGCTAGTAGCTTAACCAGTTCTGCACAGTGAAGGACTTCCCATTCCCAAACCTCTGAAAGTATTTTTGATCAATTCAGACGACAAGAAGGGAGGAAGTCAGGTTCTCCTCAGCCTCCAGCATGCAATGATGATCCATATGTCTGCCTCAGAATATAATTGGCAGCCAGTCAGGGCTGGTGCTAGTGTTTTTTGCGCCCTAGGCGAGATCACCCTCTGGTGCCCCCCGCCTTCCCACTCGGCGATTGGCCAAGGAGGCGCATGAGGGGAGTGTGGAGCGTGTCCTCCCCTGCCCCGCCCTGCCCCGAAGGCCGCGTGTTCTTTTTTCCTTTTCTTTTCTTTTAACCCATCTGCATGCGCGCGCTCAGGTTCCCCTGCCTCCCCGCCTGCTTCGATTGATTGATTTGAGTGCCCCCCTGATTTCTGGCTCCGTTGTGTGGCGTGGCCCTGCGCCCCCTGCAGGGCATTGCAGGTAAGCGCCTCTGCAGCAGCAAGCAGCAGCAGCTGGAGCGAAAGTGGAGGTGGCAGAGAGAGCGTTTGCGAGCGGGGAGACACACCAGCGCCCCCTCCATTTTTGCGCCCTAGGCAAGTGCCTAGTTTGCCTTAATGGACCTGCCAGTGCAGTCCGGACAGGATCAGTGTAATATGCTCAACCATCTTGCCCCAGGGAGCAATCAAGTCACCGAAATCTGCACCAGCTGAAATTTCTGAACTATCTTAAGAGGCAGCCATGAAATTCTGAGCCATGGATATTGAAGTTCCCCAAAGCCAGCAGTCCTCAACACCACCTCTGAAACCGGCTGTGTCAGCTCAGGCAGGGGCGAATGAAGGGATGTGGGGTGTGTGGGGTGTAATCACTGAGGGGGGTGGCATTCGGAGCGGGGCACCCCTGCGACTCCCATGCCTGTCCCAAGCCGTCAGGAGAAGGGGCGCAGCTGCTTCCGGGGGGGGGGAGCTTCCCCTACCTGTCAAAAGGAAGAGGGAAGGGAGGAAGGCTGCTGGCAAAGCGGCATGGCTCCCCCCCCCCCCCGCCCAGGAAGCAGCCTGCCATGGGCGTCTCGTTCCACGCTCCCATGGGCGGCTCCCTCCACCCCCCTGGCAGTCTCATTCCCTCGGATGCTTGACTTGGGCAGCACACCCTTGGCATGATCACCTCACCCCCCCTGGGACGCTTGCCTCGCCCCCATGGCCCAACCCCCAGGTGCACAGCATGTGCGCTGCTCAGGGTGCTAGAGCAGCTAGCTCTGCCTTTGAGCTCAGGCAGGGAGACTGCTCCACAATGAGGTGGGAGGTAAACCAGCAGAATCCCAAATCTGTCCCAACACACACTAGATCACTACCAACTGGACAGAGAGCCCGGGGAGAGAGAGAACAGCTAAGTCCAGTTAAAAGCAACTATGGGTTTGTGGTGCTCATCTCGCATTTCAGGCAGAGGGAGCCGGCGTTTGTCCACAGACAGCTTTCCAGGTCATGTGGCCAGTATGACTAAACCACTTCTGGCACAACGGAACACTGTGATGGAAGCCAGAGTGCATGGAAATGACCTTTACTTTCCCACTGCAGCAGTACCTATTTATCTACTTGCACTAGTACGCTTTCAAACTGCTAGGTTGGCAGGAGCTGGGACAGAGCAACAGGAACTCACCCCGTTGGACAGATTTGAACTGCTGACCTTCCAATCAGCAAGCCCAAGAGGCTCAGTGGTTTAGACCTCAGCACCATTCGCTCCCTCAAATATCTATAGACCACAACAACTCCCCCTCCCCAACCCTCAAATGTGCCTGGTGGGTCAAGTACCTGGTGGGTACACCTGAGTGAGACCAACTACACCCTGCTCACCAGCCCAAGTCTCATTCAGATAGACCAAATAAGCCGCCTCCTCCATAATCAGAGGGAGGTCTTACTGCGAGCCGACGTGGCATTCAATAGCAACAGCCACAGATGTCTGGACTCAGCAGAAGAGCATAAAATATAATTAAATAAAACATGTACACTTCCAGGCTGCTGAGAGCAACCAAAGCACCAAAGCTTTCCCGCCTCTCCAGAAAAAGGGGGTGCTGGAATCTTTGGTGAAGGTTGGCAATATTCCCATTCACCTTGATGATGGCGCCTGAAGCAAGTCTCCTGTGAGCCTCAGCAGAGTGAGTCGGAGCTTTTAAAAATAATACGGACAAAGACATACCCCCCAAAACAAGCTTATATCCCAGCCAGATAAGGACTCCGCGAGTGGCTGGACGGCATTTTAAATCATCCTCCCTTCCTTTGCGGGCTCTTCTAAAGCCCCTTTGAAATTCTGCCAAAGCCACCCGAAAACTCATTGAGGCTATCTAAAACTATTTGAGGTTAATTACAACGCTCCAAGTTCCTTTTTTTTTTTTAGCTCTCCTGGAGTTATATTATCCAGGCGTTCATTTATTAATTTATTTATTCATTTTTATAATATTTTTATTAGTGTTTTCACAAAAATAACAACAATATATAAGGAAAAAGAAAAAAGACACATAAGTAAAAAAAGAAAAAAGAAAAACATATACAGTAACAATTCTCTTATCATCTCACATGGTATAATGGGACCTCCTCGGGCTTCCCTCCCTGTGGTTCTTTAACACATTTATAGTTAGCAAATTCTAAATCATTTTCATCACCTTACCTAACCTTGTTTTCTATCTCTCATATCACATATTCCTAAATTCCACAGTTTATTTACAACTTAATTTCTGATCTAATATGTTACTTTAGCATATTTTTTAAGATACAGTTTAAAGTCGTTCCATTCTTCTTCCATCGCTTCCTCTCCCTGGTTGCGGATTCTTCCGGTCATCTCAGCCACTTCCATAAACTCCATCATCTTCATCTGCCAGTCGTCAATCGTTGGTAATGTTTGTAGTTTCCAGTTCTTGGCAATCAAAAGTCTCGCTGCCGTCGTAGCATAAATAAAAAACGATACATTCTTCTTTGGAATCTCTTTCCCTACAATGCCCACTAGAAATGCTTCTGGTTTCTTAACAAATGTGTTTTTCAACACTTTCTTAAGTTCATTATAAATCTTATTCCAGAAGTCATTCACTAGTGGACATGTCCACCACATGTGATAAAATGACCCTACTTCTTTCTTACATCTCCAACATTTGTTATCATGGTTGTGATATATCTTTGCTAGTTTAACTGGTGTAAGATACCATCTATACATCATCTTCATTAAATTTTCCTTTAGTAAACTACACGCAGTAAACTTAATATTCTCATGCCACAATTTTTCCCATTCCTCAATCATGATATTATGACCAACATCCTTTGCCCACAAAATCATAACATTCTTTGTTTGTTCATCTTTCGTATGCCACTCAAGCAACAATTTATACATTCTGGAAAGTATTTTCGTCTTAGGTTCTAACAATTCTGTTTCCAACTTTGACCTCTCTGATTGAAAACCAAGTAATCTATCCATTTTGAAAACTTCGTTTATCTGGTGATATTGGAGCCAATCATCTAATTTACATTTCAAATCCTCATAGGTCTTTAACTTAAATTGGTCTCCTTCTTCAATCAACAAATCTCTATATTTCAGCCAACTGGTTTCCATGTTTACTCTTTTACGAACCTTGGCCTCCAATGGTGATATCCATTTAGGTGTTTTTCTTTCTAACAAATATTTGTACCTGGACCAAACACTATACAATGATTTTCTGATTATATGCGTTTTAAAGCCTCTGTGGGCCTTTACTTTATCATACCATAAATATGCATGCCAACCATAAACATTATCGTAGCCTTCTAAATCCAAAATGTCTGTATTTTCCAACAAAAACAAATCCTTCATCCAGCAAAAGGTAGCTGCTTCATAATAAATCTTTAAGTCTGGCAGGGAAAAGCCTCCTCTTTGTTTGTCATCAGTAAGAATCTTATATTTAATTCTTGGCTTTTTCCCTTGCCATATAAATTTCGATAAAACCTTTTGCCATTCTTTAAAACAATCCAACTTATCAATTATTGGCAACGATTGAAATAAAAACAACATCTTTGGCAATACATTCATTTTCACAGTAGCTATACGGCCCAACAAAGACAGTTTCAAGTTAGTCCAGGTTTCTAAGTCATTCTTAACTTCATTCCACATTTTAACATAATTGTCCTTAAATAGATTCAAATTCTTTGACGTCATATTTACACCAAGGTACTTTACTTTCTTAACAAAAGATAAACCAGTAGCTTCTTGTAATTTTTCTCTTTCCTTACTATCCATATTTTTATCTAATACTTTGGTTTTTGATTTGTTCAATTTAAAACCTGCTACCTTTCCAAATTCTTGAATTACTTCCAGAGCCCTTTGAACACTGGACTCTGGATCTTGTAATGTCAAAACAAGATCATCTGCAAAGGCTTTAAGTTTATATTGTTTCTTCCCTACAGTCACACCTTTTATTTCCTCATCCTTTCTAATCCTTTCGAGTAAAACTTCTACAACGCTCCGAGTTCCTTTGAAGCCCATTCACCTTTGGCGTGGGATCTGGTCACAGGTTGACTCTTTAGATTGCCAGCAGAACAAGTGGTGATGAGCACAGTGTCCTATATGTTTCAGATGATGCCTACTAATGAAACAATGACTGCTCAAAATAACCCAGTAATCTTCCTTTCCGGTCCCTAAATAGCTTCAAAGAGATGGATGGGTGGATACTCCTGGATAAATTTTGAGGAAGGAAGGTCTATACCGACACTGCAGATCTTGCCCAGCTAGAGACCATGGCAAGGATGAAACATCTACTGTTGAGTTTGGCATTGACCTGTCTATACTTGCTTCATGCTTCAGCCCTTGTCAGTGTTCAGCCAGACTTCGATATCACAAAGGTAACCACAAACGTATCTCCAAATGGGTGTTTTTATTGAGACCAAATCAGAGAGTAGAGGGTAGGAGGGGACACTACATCTGTCAACTCTATTTCTGATGGAGAAACGGCAAATGTCATTACAAAATGACAGCTACTGCAGTGTTGTGGCAGCAAGAGAAGTGCTGAATGCCTCCCAGCAGTCAGTTCAAGGCTCCAAAGCCACAGCGAGGCAATGATCTGACACTGCCATTTTGGGTCCTTGAACTTTGGAACGCAATGGCCACCTGTCTTGGGCTGCAGGCCAGGAGGTAGGAGATATCCCAACAATCCTTTAATCTAAGGAGGGCACAAAATAGTAGCACATGGAGATCTTTGACATATGTAGCCAATGGGATTTGGTCTCTTATTTACTCAGGCATTATGGAAGTTGTGGGCTCTCATCAGCCACTCTTGAGTTCCTATTCCACTAATTTAGGAACCTTCATCACTTTGTAGCTATGCTATGTTTTACTGCCTGTGCAACCTTTTCTGAAGCACATGAATCTGACCTTTGGAGGGTTTGTAAGGAAACCAGTTTTTCATTTACCCAACAATGTGGTCTTTTTGCTATGCTGGAGAAGCAGGAAACCTTGAAAAGAAACTGTTTAAAGGGGGCATTGTGGAACTCACTTTACATGGCAAACTTTAAAGGTCTAACAGCCTATATTTCCACCCTTTGCTACTTTTCAACATCTATACGAAGCCACTGGGAGAGATCATCAGGGGGGTTGGGCTGGGTGTTCACCAGTTTGTGGATGATACCCAGCTCTGCCTCTCCTTCAAATCAGAACCAGTGAGCGCAGTGAAGGTCCTGTGTGGGTGCCTGGAGGTGGTTAGAGGATGGATGGCAGCTAACATATTGAGGTTGAATCCTGACAAGATAAGACAGAAGTACTGTTTTGGGGGGACAGGGATGGGGGCATGTGGGTGTGGGGGACTCCCTGGTTCTGAATGGGGTAAGTGTGCCCCTGAAGGATCAGATGTACAGCCTGGGAGTCATTTTGGACTCACAGCTGTCCACGGAAGCACAGGTCAATTCTGCGTCCACGGCAACTGTCTATTAGCTCCAGCTGGTATGCCGGCTGAGACCCTACCTGCCTGCACACTGTTTCACCAGAGTGGTACATACTCTGGTTATCTCCCACTTGGACTACTGCAATGCACTCTATGGGACTACCTTTGAAGGTGACCCGGAAACTACAACTAATCCAAAATGCAGCAGCTAGACTGGTGACCGGGAGTGGCCACCTAGTCCATATAACACCAGTCCTAAAGGATCTTCATTGGCTCCCAGTACGTTTCTGAGCACAATTCAAAGTGTTGGTGCTGACCTTTAAAGCCCTAAATGGCCTCAGCCCAGTATACCGGAAGGTGCGTCTCCACCTCCATCGTTCAGCCCAGACACTGAAGTCCTCCTCAGAGGGTCTTCTGCTGGTTCCCTAACTGCGAAAAGTGAGATTACAGGAACCAGGCAGAGGGCCTTCTTGGTAGTGGCGTCCTCCCTGTGGAACGCCCTTCCCTCAGATGTCAAGGAAATAAACAACTTTCTGACTTTTAGAAGACATCTGAAGGCAGTCCTGTTTAGGGAAGTTTTTAATGTTTTATTGTTTTTGCTATTCTGCTGGGAGCCGCCCAGTGTGACTGGGGGAACCCAGCCAAATGGGTGGGGTATGGATGATGATGATGATGATGATGAATATTTTATTACTTTAAATCTCTGCTGGGGTTCCCTCACCAAAGAGTCCTTGCCCCAAACTTGGATCTTGACATCCAGGAATTCTCCTTTTTATATACTATTCCCCCCCCCAAAAAAATCAAAGAGTGAGCATTGCTTCCTGAACTGATGCGGGTGGAAAGAGCATTGTTCCAATGGATGCATTTACGGAGAGGAAATTAAGACAACTCCTCTTTCTAGTTTACTGGGAAATGGAACCTCGTTGCACTGGCTTTCGATCAAGGTCAACCATCAGAAAACAACAGGATTCCTATTACAGTTGTGCTTGATAATGATGGAGTCATAGCTCTCGAAACACAGGTTCCAGTGTAAGTTCTCTTGAATTACTTTGATCAACCTTCCTTTGTTTTGCAAGGCTCACCAGCCCACTTGTTGGAGTGAAGGGGCGGGGGGGCACTAAAATTCAATGATCTGGAAAGGCTTCCAATCCCAAATTTCACTTTCTGCAGGGACAGATAGTGGGAGGAAGCTAACTTCTGCAGAAGTGCCATGAACTTATATTTTCTTTCCAGAGGGAAGATGTGTAAAAGATTGCAGACTCGTTTTTCCCCAGATAAGCAGCCTGGAATATACAGCGCAGGTAAACAGCAAATGATTCATTCTTCATTCAGGGTGGAAGGAAATTACAGTATTCCAACCACCCTCCCATGGGAAGCCAAGTGGTATCCAATCCACCTCTTATTGGAATGTAATATATAAAGTAAAAATAATATTGGGAATGACTGGGTACTAAACACAAATCACCCAGTTACCAGTGGCCCCTTAAAGTACGCTTCACGCAGAGTATGCGCAGTTAGAAGTTGACCCGGCTAAGCAAAACACCACCAAGAGTGTAGGGTATTATCTGCCTTGTGTGAAACCCCTTACTAGCTGTATGCTTGTCAAAGCATACAGATGAAAAACAAACTGTTGGGTTTCTTCAATGGAAAAACAAACTGACTCTAAAGGCTTTAAACTAAAGATAAATACTTTCTCCCACATCCAAAACCTCCCACAAAACCTCCCACAAAACTCTCATTAAACTACCCGAGAACTATCAGCAAACAAAGTAATTATACTAAGGTTTAACTAAAGGGATCTCTTAAACTAAGAACAAACAGAGAGTGATCCATAACGAGATATATCAAACTGCAAGATCTAGCAAAGAGATGAAGAAGGCTTTCTGGTAGAGCCTTATATACAAAAAACAGAGCCCATGCCTGTGAGCAATTAAGAGAAACGCTTGCACCTGTTTCTCTTAAACAGACAGTGTTTACATTAGACCGGCACTAAAGTAATGACTATTCAAAACAAAATCCAACACCCCCTCCCGGTCTATTGTCTAAATACTGAACATTTGCATCTTACTCATATCTTCCCATATTTAGGTGCTTGCACAAATCACTGTTTTCTGAAAAGTTAGAGGCTTGGTTAGACCGTCGGCTATGTTTTCTTCCGTAGGACAGTACTTTAATTGAATGAGACCTCTCTTAAACTGTTGGCAAACATTTTGCAAACGTATATCCACGTGTTTTGTTCTGGATTTAAAATTTCCTGTCTTGGCCAAAGATATACAGGGTTGACAGTCTTCCCAGACCATAATGGGTAACTCACACGTTCCTTGAACATCATTAACCAAACTAATATAATATTCTAGCTCTCTGCATAATTCTGAAAGAGCACAGAACTCAGCTTCTGTAGAAGACAAAGTTATCAGACTCTGCTTCCTCGATCTCCATCCTATCAAGGAATCTCCAAATTTGATGACCAAACCAGATACTGATTTTCGGTCTGGCAAATTTGCCCAATCACTATCAACAAAATAACTAATTAGTTCAGTTCCAGAAGATGATAGCTTTAGGCAAAAATCTTTGGTTCCTTTTAAATAACGGAAAATACGTTTTACTCCAAGCCAATCATGTTTCTTTGGTTCAGAAACTGATCTACTGAGTATACCAACTGCATAAGCTAAATCCGGCCTACTCCACACGGATAAATATAATAAGCTTCCTATAGCAGACTGATATAACTCAGGACTTTCAAACCTTACATCATTTTCGGATTGAGCACTTTTTATAAAATCTACTTCCATAGGTGTCCGCACACTTTTACACTCAGACATGTTAAATCTTTGTAGTAGTAGCTCTATTTTACTTGTTTGATTTAACAGAAAACTTCCATCCTCACTTCTTGTGATTTGCACTCCTAGGTACTCATGTATTTCCCCTAGGTTTTTAATCTTAAAGTGACCTTGTAGCTGTTTTGCAAAAGTTTGAATTTGGGCTTCAGTTTTAGCTACGTAAATCATATCATCAACAAAAACTAAAACTAGTTCTTTTTTATTATTTGAACCTCTTACATGTAAACAATTGTCGGCCACACAACTTTTGAATCCCAAGCTTGTAAGCACATTATTTAGAAAAATATACCAGTTTCTCGCCGATTGTTTTAGGCCATATATGGATTTATGCAACCGGTAAACTTGTCCAAGTTTTCCTTCTTTAAACCCCAAAGGTTGTTGCATATAAATTTCTTCTTCCAAAGGTGAATTTAAATAGGCTGTGTCAACATCAAAATGGTTGACCTTTAACCCTGTTTGTGCTGCATAGACTAACAGCATTCTCATCGTATCACTCCTAGCTGTGGGAGAGTAAACAGCCGTGTAATGAATGCCTGTTTTTTCCGTAAACCCTCTCGCCACTAAACGTGCTTTACATTGTGCTTCTCCCGTGGCAGACCTCTTAACTCTATAGACCCATCTGCACATAATACATCCTGATAACATTCTGGTTCACAAGTGACACAACAAACTCTTACATTCGTGGCACCAAACCTATCAGGTGGTTTCCCTTTCGTTGTTCTTTCAGACCGTCTAGGTAAATCAGGAATTTATTCCTCCTCCACTTTTACATCATTTTCAAGTGAAGATGAATGATTTAACTGATCAACAGCACCATCATCAAACTCTGTATCACCCTCTTCGTCAGATTTAGGGTGTTCCCTCTTCTTAGGGTGAGTCGTAAATTTTTTATCTAAGAACAGAATATCAGGATTACCATGCAGGTGTGCCCATCCATTCCGTTCACAGAAATCCGCACTTCTGCTAACAATTGCTCGTGTTTGGTCTTTACCAGGATTAATAAATCTCCACCCTTTGGTTAGACTTTTATATCCACAAAAACACATTTTTGGGGATTTGGGTTCGCCTTTTCGCCTCTGCGCACGTGGGATTAAGACCCAGGCTTCACAACCAAAAACTTTAAAATGATCAACTGGATGTTTCTTTCCATATAACAGAAAATATGGGGTGTTTTGAACTGAAGAATTAAATAATCTATTCTGGATATAATTAGCACATAAAATTGCTTCCCCCCAAAACTGTTGTGGAAGCTGGGAGTCAAATAACATGGCTTCCATCATTTCCTGAAGATATCTATTTTTTCTTTCAGCTACACCGTTTTCTTGTGGGGAGCATGGATTTGTGGTTCTGTGACAAATGCCTTTTCCTTTAAGCCATGCTTGAAAACTACCACTCATATATTCTCCCCCTCTATCACTTTGCACTTTACAAACTTTAAAGGAATATTGTCTCTCTACAAATTTCACCCAATTCTTAATCACTTCAGCTGTTTCACTCTTCTGTTTAAGGAGATATGCCCAACAAAATCTTGTTTTATCGTCAATAATTGTGAGCACATATTTAGCTCCTCCTATGACGGGATTTACCATAGGACCACTTAAATCAGTATGGACCAGTTGGAATGGCTTATCACTTTTTCTAGTACTTTCTGGATATGAACATGAATGCACCTTCGACGCCTTACAGGCTCTGCATTCCAATTTTTTTCCACAAGCCTCTAATTTACACCCAGTAGCAAAAGACTCCAACTTTTTAACATTTTTCCAGTTCGAATGGCCCACGCGTCTATGCCATAAATGGGCACATTTCTGGTACTGGGGAGTGTTAGCACACTTGGCTTGAACCTCACATGGGTGGTTCTCAAAAGCTGTATCAACTAAAACATACAACCCATTTACTTTTGTAGCAGTGACAAACACCTTGGACTCTTTCTTAATTTGACAATAGCTTTTTCTGAACACTACCTCAAAACCAGCTTCTGATAAACAGGATACTGACATTAAATTATTTTCTAACCCTGTAACACAATAAACCTCAAGGTCTGTACTTAGACACTGTATGTATGTGTAACCATGAGCTGTTATTGCTTTCTTCCCTCCATCTGCAAGACAGACATATGATTTGTCAAGTTTAGCTTTCTTGCTAATACAAGCAGGGGAATTTACTAAATGTCTGGTTGAGGCTGGGTCGATAACCCATGACTGTGAAACAACCCCCTCAGAGTCTGCTACTTTGGCAACAACAAACAGAGTTTTACTTTGCTTCCTTCCAGAAAACTTCTTTTTCTTTTTCAGACTTCCATGTGAACTTGCTCCTCTTTCAGGATGAGGGCAGTCACGCATTAAATGTGTGGGGTCTTGGCATCGATAGCATCTGCGCACAATAAATGCCTTTTCATCCCCCTCACAATTAGGACCTGTAGAAGCTCTAACAGCTCCTGACAGAGCGTAGAACCCCTTTAGAACCTTCTTCCTTTTGTCTTGAACGTCTTTCTTGTTCAGTAACAAGCCTTCCATAAACATACCCCATAGTGAATTCCTGCCTAGGCATAGACTCAAGTGTTTGAACAAGATTTTCCCAAGAAGAGTCTAGAGAACTAAGAGTTATGTAAGCTCTATTTTCATCATCTATCTCAACGCCCACTGTCTGCAATTCTGCAAAAAGTGCAGTCGGCTTCTGTAAATGCTCCTTCACACACTGTCCTGGAGCAAGCTTTGTGTTATACAAAACACGTGTTAGCCCAATTCTGCTTCCAGCAGTTTGTCTAACATAAATGTCCCTTAATGCCACCCAAATTTTGTTTGCTGTAACTAAATTTTGAACATGTGGTAGTTGGGAGTTCATAATACTCAAAATGAGAGTGGAACTGGCTATCTCATCTTGCCTAAGTTCCTCTTCTGTGGGATCATCATTTAGTGGGTTTTCAACTACTGTCCATAGACCTTCTCTTTTTAAATATGCTTTGGCTTTCAGGCACCACTGTGCATAGTTTTTGTCATTGAGCCTCTCAAAAGGAATTCCTTGAGAAAATGCCCCCTCTGCCATGGTAGGAATGCACACTGCTTACTCACAGCACTGGTTTTAAACTACTCAGCGTTCCCTGCCTTTCAGCAGCTTCCTTTCTAACCAAATTGCCCAGGGCTTTCTCAGGTTTCAGCTCTTTCACAGCTGCAGTGATTACTATGCACACAGTCACAGCCTCAGCCTTCCACTTTCTCTGTGGGAAGATAGTCTATGTTTTTCTCTGGGATGTCTTAGCTACAAACTTCTATAAATGCAGGTCCAAAAACCAGCCTGCTGGGCCCATAACCTATTGGAATGTAATATATAAAGTAAAAATAATATTGGGAATGACTGGGTACTAAACACAAATCACCCAGTTACCAGTGGCCCCTTAAAGTACGCTTCATGCAGAGTATGCGCAGTTAGAAGTTGACCCGGCTAAGCAAAACACCACCAAGAGTGTAGGGTATTATCTGCCTTGTGTGAAACCCCTTACTAGCTGTATGCTTGTCAAAGCATACAGATGAAAAACAAACTGTTGGGTTTCTTCAACGGAAAAACAAACTGACTCTAAAGGCTTTAAACTAAAGATAAATACTTTCTCCCACATCCAAAACCTCCCACAAAACTCTCATTAAACTACCCGAGAACAATCAGCAAACAAAGTAATTATACTAAGGTTTAACTAAAGGGATCTCTTAAACTTAGAACAAACACAGAGTGATCCATAACGAAACATATCAAACTGCAAGATCTAGCAAAGAGATGAAGAAGGCTTTCTGGCAGAGCCTTATATACAAAAAACAGAACCCACGCCTGTGAGCAATTAAAAGAACCGCTTGCACCTGTTTCTCTTAAACAGACAGTGTTTACATTAGACCGGCACTAAAGTAATGACTATTCAAAACAAAATCCAACACCTCTATCCTCCTCCCTGATAAAAGTTAGGGGCTTCCAGTTGGGGGCTTAATGTTGCAGTTGAGGGCTTGAGATAATCACAAATGGATGGCTGACAACGGGGGTGTTTTTTAACATTGGGTTTTCCCTGAAAAGTGAAAAACCTAATTTAATGGGGTGGGGGGCATCCAGAAACTGGTAGTCAGGAGCACTGCTGCCTTCAACTGTGGATAGCAGAGCATAGCTATTGTGACTAGTAGCCATTGATAGATCCCCCCCCTTTTGAAGTCGTCCACAGTTCCAGAGTTTAACTATAAGAAAGTGCTTTCTTTTATATGCCCCGAGTCTTCCAGCATTCAGCATCATTGGATGCCCATGAATTCTAGAGATACGAGAAAGGAAGGAAAGCTTCTATCCACTTTCTCCAGCAAAACCTTGTATGGCGATGTCATTGCCAATACGTTGGAGAACTGGAGGGGGTGGAATCAGTTCTACCTGGGACCGCTCCCCCCCCTCCAAGGCATATGCCCATCTGAGGGCTACACATTGATAATTGCTGCACCAAACTGTAGGGGAGAAGTGGCATGTGTGCCCTTAAAGCAGGGGGTCCGCAAACTAAGGCCCAGGGGCTGGATGTGGCTCCCCAGGCTCGTAAATCCGGCTTGTAGACCCTGCCGCTCGTTTGGTCAGTCCCCGCGAGCTATGGACGCCTTCATATTTTTCAAAATATAGTCCGGCCCCCCACAAGGTTTGAGGGACAGTGGACTGGCACCCTGATGAAAAAGTTTGCTGACCCTGCCTTAAAGGATCTCTTTTGTGTTTCTGCTTCAGATGAAGGGAGGACCACCATGTACATAATAAGGACAGATTATGTCCATTACGCCATTATTTCCGTTCGCACAAAAGAAATGACGGTCGTGCAGCTATATGGTATGTGTCTTCACTGATGGGTGTGTGTTATGCGATGTAGATATGAGCCTTCCCCCACTCGCTGTTGTGCAATTTGAAGCAAACACTAAGTTTCTTCATTTCCACTCCAAATTACCTCCACCAAAGCTCTTATTTCAAAATGAGTAGCATTTAATTCCCCAGCCGCAGAGCTGCTCCAGGAGAAAACCATGGCACTGGAGTAGCATGGAGGCGGCACAAGGGCAGTTGCCCCAGGTGCAAAATTGTTGGGGGGGGGGAAACAGATTTTCAACACTTGGTGCTGCCTCAATAAAGCAGCATGCTTCTGTTACTGGGCCCCATTGATAACAGCTTCTCCATGCAAACCAGGAATTGACCTCTCCAGACAATGGAACGACTCTTCTTATCTCTGCGGGTGACACAGATGCCGTTAGGCAGTTGAATGAGCATGCGTACGGCATCCTTTTCCCTCCCTCCCTCCTCTCTGTGAGGCCCCGGGTGCTGGCAACCCACACTATGCCACTGTACCATGGTCAATGGCAGGCACCCCCAAACTTCAGCCCTCCAGATGTTTTGGACTACAATTCCCATCATCCCTGACCACTGGTCCTGTTAGCTAGAGATCATGGGAGTTGAAGGCCAAAACATCTGGAGGGCCGCAGTTTGGGGATGCCTGGTCAATGGTATCCAAAATCACTGCACCATGAAGGAGCAGGAGGCCCACTCTCCTTCTTCTCTAATATAAGTCATCCATTGTGGTGAGCGGAATCATTTCAGTGCCAATCCCAGGTCAAAAATCAACTGGAAACGGTCCTACCCTGTTTCTCCAAAAATAAGACGTAGCCATAAAATAAGCCGTAGCAGGATTTTTAGGCATTCAAGGAATATAAGCCATACTCCGAAAATTAGGCATAGTGGGTGGTTTTTTTGGAGGAAAAATAAATACAAGATGGTGTCTTATTTTTGGAGAATCACGGTAGATATCTCCGTTTCCTCTTAGCATACCTGAAGCTACAAGACCAATGTTATCTGGAGCAACTTTCCTGAAAAGGGAATGTTTGGAACTGGGGGTGGTAGCTGTCATGCATGCCGGATGTGCTTTGTCTTATAGTCTTCTCTAGTGGGATATAGCTAGAGAACGGCAGATACAGATACAGACAGGAGAGCAGGTGCAAAGTGAAAACTGTGAGTCATTTGGGCTTGGGCGTTATTGCATTGCAGAAGGGCTTTAGAGCACTATGAATCTGCAGCAGCACAATGTGTTATACAAATCGGTTCTCTGAAGGCACACACACAAAGCCCTTCTCCCACCATATGCCCCAAGACTTTCTAAGCCAAAACATGTCCAGCATATTTTAGTGCTGTGGTGCAGTTAGCATTTGAAAGACTATTTAGCCAGCACAGCAGATATTTCAGAATATACTGATGTGATATTATACATCTGCATTGCAACGTTGGGAAGCCACACAGCATGGTTTGTTTATAGTGTCTGTTCTATTCGCCTAATCACCTTTTGAAAACAGTAATAATCTAATAATTTTATTATTTATATGCCGCCCATCTGACTGGGTTGCCCGTTACTCTGGGTGGCTCCTAACCAAATATTAAAGTCACAAAAAAACATCAGCCATTAAAAACTTCCTTTTGAAGCCATCCACATTCTTTTGTGGCACATTCATTCTTTAACTATGTGCTTCAGATCCAAAATGCGTTTGTTGCTTGGGATCCAAAATAAGCATGTTCCATCTCTTATTTCTCCCTCTCTTATTTCTCAATGTGACAACTTTTTTGGGGTCTGAAGTCAGAGAAGAGGAAGCATCAACGGAAGTGACAAATATATACAAGAGTATCGCAGCAACCATAAATATGTCTGGCAACAAGATTATCTATCTTCAGAGATCTGGTAATATAAGGTTCTCTTGTGCCCTATTATTTCCAGATTTGAGATAGTGATGCAATTTCTTTTTTCTTTAAATAAAATGGATCACAATTTTCTAGCAATGATGATCAAAGTAGTTTATGTTGGGGAAATAAGCAGTTTGAAGTATATCTTGACTGCCCCTGGTTGGTGTTTACTTGCATTCCGTACCTTGGTCCCAATTCCACATTCTGCTCTGAGACCTTATCTTTTTTATGCCACAGATTCCTGCGCAGATGTATGAGTAAGCCCGCTGAACCTGGAACTGTGTGTGACTGCAAAGGTGAATCAAAGCTGTTAAACCCTCCCCATTTGGAAAGAAAATCAGTTGGCTCTCATTCCCATAAATGTTACAAGATGATGCACCAATACCACGATCAGCCACTTAATTATCTTGAAAACTAGTCGAAAATGAAATAAAACCATCCAAGACCCATATAAATGTGTTCAATTTATTCAGCATCTCCAAGTTGGGCTCCCCTGGAGCATCTGGTTGGCCACTGGACTAGACAGGCATTTCCTCCAATTCTGGCAAAATAGCTCTTTTCATGTCTTATAGGCAGACACAAACACCAGCCTGTTCTCCACAGCAACAGTGTGGAGTATCGCTTCTGTGGGAGTTTATGTGTGATGCCCCTTTCAGTTGTTTTATGACACATCACATGGAGGGATTTCAAAATTCCCTCCAAAAGAAAAGGATTGACAAGATTTAGGGACATACACAGTACAATCTGCTCAGGACCATCCCATCCTCCATGAGGCGGAATCCCCAAAGAGTGTCCTGGAAGTATCAAGGAGTAAGAGGATATAAGCAGAAGTATGTCAGAGAGCAGAGGAAAGCAATGGAGTATTGTTTTGGAGCTGGTGCGGAACATATTGATGCACACCACCCAAACTCTGAGGGGTGCAAGATTCCAGGTGCTTACCTAGGGTTCATGTTTCCTTTCGGAATGAGGCATAGTGGCTCATCACCCAGGCTATCAACTCACCAGGAAGATAGTTTGGCTTGATTTAGATTTTAACACTTGCTACTCCCAGTGATTAGTGGGGTCGGGCATCCAGTTTAACTTCCCTAATTCAAAACACTATACAGAAAGGAGAATTCCTGGATGTTTAAAAAGAGTTCCTTAATGTCTCTTTAACAAACTTACTTTCTCACGTTTCCCTCTCCCCCCAGCATAAAAATCAGTTTACTTACAAACTCTTCAAAGGTCAGGTTCATGGACTTCAGATAACTGCACAGCCAGTAAAACGTGGCTTAGTTAGAATGTAGTGAAAATTCCTAAACGGTATAGGAACACATAAGTGGCTTGTGAGAGCCATGCAGCTAAACTGGATCAACCAGTTTTGCACACACCAAGTTCATCGGATAGATGGGGGTGGGAGTGACAATAGGCTTGTTTGCCTATTTCCTCCCAAGGTGACCTAGGTTAAGCCTGGCAGGACAGCTTACTCTATGGTATTAACCACTTCATGCATTAAGCATATTGGTTATATGATGCTGGTTATCCCACAGTTGGAATCAGGGAAGAAGCTGGAGTGTGTCTGGTGAGACTGGCAATTGGAAAGATGAAAAATGGAAGACAAAGAATGAGACAAATGAAATGGGAGGGAGAATGGAAATGCAGGGAAAAGGTTTGGAGGAGGAGAGCCAGCTAGCTGAAGTTAGGGTTGAAGAATGGTTATTTAGCATTTCATATGGACGATCTGTTCTGGGCATTACTTTGTATATACATACCCTTAATACTGGTTTTTAGCTAACTGTCATGGTCTGGGTGTTGTCAGGAAGGAGCATTTTCAAGCCCTACATGGGACTGGACCCGGAATCTCCTGGATGCAACACAGGTGCATTGACTGCCAAGACCCTTTCAACCAACAGAGCTAAATAAACGTAAAACATGTTGATATCACAGGAGTGAAGCTCTTTGCATGTTACAACCATTGGCACAAAATGTATTGTGGGTTTACACAATTTGACACAATCACAAGAGGGAAAGTCTTATTGTTTCCTCTGATACAGCCATCTGTTTACTTCAGCATTACCACCTCTCAACCTTTCCTATGAAGAATGAACTTCTGATCTTGACGGACAGCATGATCGATGTTATATGGCTGTTGTAGAGTGCTGCTATCCAGTACTTATCCATGCAATGCCTATTGTATTTTTAATAAGACAGAGAGGTAGGTGTCTTTTTGACCAAGGTGGCTAGTCCAACTCCCTGCAATGCAGGCATCCTGCCCACAGCCATGGTATGTGTGTGTGTGTGTGTGTGTGTGTGTATAATTACAACAGAAAAACCCCTTCCCCACATGACATATATTAATAAGCCTCCATTTCATATGGTTCACTCATCCCCACCTAACTTCCAATGTGTTGGAAATTTTAAAAAGGACAAGAATTAAGAAAACACATCAATAAAAGTTATGTCTTGCTAGCATTGTGTTTCAGTAGTTGGAATAACGGCATTGCAGATGATACAGGAATTATTTCACTTTCTGCGCTGGGTTTAAAAAAATTACTTAAGAGTTTTTCAAACTATTGCTCCTCTAATAGTCTAAAAATCAATTACGGGAAGACCAAAATTATGCAGTTTAAAAAGAGAGGAAACCCAAAAGACTATATAATTAGTGGACATCTAATACAGGAAGTGAAGCAGATTAATTATCTGGGGATTCTATTTAAAAATAACATGAACTGGAATGCACATATCTCTGTGGCAATAGCCAAGGCCAAAAGGACAGCCCACCATATCAAATCTCATTTTTTCTCCCCTGAAGGAAATAGATATATTCCAGCAGCATGGCAAGTAATTGATATGAAACTTTGCCCGCAACTTTTATATGGCGCCCCACTATGGATTTCAGGTGACCTCAAGAAGTTGGACAAATTCCATGCATCCCTCTTGAGATCATTATTTGCACTTACAAACTCTGTTAAATATGAGTCAATATGCTGCGAGCTAGGAATACTACCTCTATCAATAAGAGCATGGCTGAGGACTTTGAAATACTGGATATTCCTTCATAATAGAGCCCTATCTCCTAACTCTCTCCTTTACGACCTTCTAAGTGATAATATAAGCTATAACCTATCACTGACTTGCAGGAGATAATTGAACTCAATAGGACTAAAGATAACTGATTTTGAAAACGTTGACCCCAAAGACGTCTGGAAAATTATTAGAAAGACTCTTATAGGGAAAAGCACTCTCTACTTACTTGAGATGGCGGGGTGCAGCACCTGCTCCCCATTACACCTGAACCTCCCAATGTGTAGAGACTTTAAAGGGGGATATATGGCAAACTTGAAGAGTCAGGAGGGGTGCAGGCTCTTCATGTTGGCTAGATCAGCGTTTCTCAACCGCTGTTCCGCGGCACACTAGTGTGCCGCGAGACGCTGGCTGGTGTGCCGCGACGTGCGGCGACGAGAAGGGCGATTTGCTGCCTTGTCACGTGCCTGGCGGCCGCCATTAACAACAGCTAACCCGCCGGAAAGGAAGCCGGCCGGGTCACGACGTGGGGCGAGCGCAGCTCTCAACAGCCACCACCACGGCCTCGGACGTGAGAGGTGGCCGGCGGGTGCTGCTGCTGCTGTTTGTCTCGCTCTCGCTCCTCTTGCTGACTCGATATGTGCATTCTTTCTTCACTTACGTACAAATGTAGCAAGCTGCGTGAAAAGGTAAAGGTAATTTCTTGCCCTGAAATTCGGCCCGGGAGGCACCACTTGCGGGGGTGGGGGGAAAGGAAATTTCAAGTGGATCTATAATGGTTAAATCCAAAGAATCCAATTCCTAGAGAGGCTTAATAACGCTAGTGGGGGCGGGCGGAAGGGGAGGTCAGTAATGGACTCATCTTCCTCGCTGGAGGGGGCAGAATGGCTCCTTTGCAGCTTTCAGTAGGGTGAGCAGATGACCACCAGGTTCAATAATAAAGGGACCTTGGGTGGGTGGAGGGTGTTGGAAAGGTGCAGAGGAGGAGAGACAACGGATGGTGGGGGGCTAGGGTGGGGGTGCAGGAGGGAAGCACCCCCTTTCTCCCCTAGATCCTCTCCCTTAAGGGAGCAAACCTTGCAATGCACGTGGGAAGGGCACGCAGAGCAGGTCAGAGGTCCTGGCACTGGAAGTGAAGGTAAAAGGACGGACTTCCTAACTGCAGCACATTGTTAAACTTAGGAACTCCCTCCCACAGGAGGCAGTGGTGACCACCAACATCGGTGGGTTTCGTGGAGGAGAGGGCAACCTGCTGAGGGCTCTCCTCTGCCCTGCCACATTTGGAAGCAGCAGTGTTTCTGGATGCCAGGTGCCAGAAACTACAGGAGGGGGAAAGTGGTCTTGTGCCTGAGTCCTGCTTGTGGGTTTCCCAATGGGGCCTCTGGATGGCCATTGTGAGGGCAGGATGCTGGACTAGGTGGGCCACTGGCCTGATCCAGCAAGCTCTTCTTAGGTTCTTTTGAAAATGCCTTGTCTCCACTTGTTTAACCCCTGGCACATAAATTATTGGGGATAGACTGCTGCTGTAAAAGGAGGCTCCCCACAGCTAGTGGCACAGACATTCCCCTCCCCTAGTTCAATAGAATTACTTTATATATAGTCAATATAGGCACAGAGTTAATTTTTTTAACTTTTTTAATGGTGGTGTGCCTCGTGATTTTTTTCTTTTTTCTTTTTCTTTTTTTTTTAGCTTTATGAAATGCTTTATTCTTACTCTGCAGATTATTTGGCTTGTATAAATCCTTCAGTCACCCTCAGCTGAGCTCTCAGGCTTGAACAAAGGATTTTAAAACAAACAGCAGAAAATGTGTAAATAACGCTGTGCTGGAAGCTGTTTTGAGTCATCATCTGTCAGGATCCTGCACTCCCTGCCCCTCGCGCCTTGTCCCTCTCTTTTTTTTTTTGAACATAATTTTTATTGATTTTACAAATTACATAAGATGGTACATACATGAACACCTTTTCCACCTTCTTCCCACCCCCCTCCATGGGTCCTCCCCTGCCACAGAAGTATCCCACGCAGGTGAACAGTCAGAAGTGGTCCATTTTATGATTGGATTTCTGTCCTCCTCCCCCTCCCCTGTCCCCAAAGCCCCTCCCTGCCACCAGGAAGCTCCAGTAAACCAGGGCAGTACGCAGGAGGTCATCCATCCAACCATCTATTGTCATACCGAAAAAAGAATAAAAAAAGAGGAAAAGAGAAAAAAGAAAAGAAAAAAAATGACAAAAAAGAAAAAAGACAACAACAACAAAAAATCTTTCTTCCATTCATAATTGTTAAACCATATTTTGTGGGCTTCCCCACCCTCCCCCCTTCCCCGGTTTTCCTCCCTTATTTATCATCTTCAACAGTTTCATATTTTATAAAATATACCTTTATACCTTATACCACTTTTAAACTAACTATTATCATTCTCACCTAATATCCAATCACTGAAAAATCAAACTCCCATTTTTTCTTCCCGTGCCTAGTTTTTACCCCCTCTATAGGCCTCCATATTTTCACCTTTTTCCAAAATCAATTCACTTTTAAAACTATAACTATTCCCAATCTAACCTTACACCCCCGAGTACCGGCTCCACCCCACCAATCCAGTAAGTTCCGTAGTCAGCAGTCCAGTTATAATCCTATTAATCCATCCTTACAATCACCACTTCACTTTCCCTGCACCCCACCCCCTGTTTACAGTCTTTTGCCATCCAGGCCTCCATACCAGACCCCTGAGCTTCTTCTCTTCTCTGCTTAATTTTTCCTTCTTCCCTGTGGGCATTCTGGAGTTCCAGTAAATCCAATCGTACCCCCCTTGAAGGGGAGACACTCCATCCGACTTTTTGTAGAATAAAATCATCATTTTTTTCCTGGTGGGCTTCATTTTGTGTTATATTATCACAGTCCTCATCTTCCTCTTTTCCTTCCAAATCACCGTCCCCATCATTGTCATTCTCTCTCTCGTCTTCTTCAGTTTCAATAACTTCATCCTCTATGAAGTCATATTCTGCCATCACCATCCGGAATTGTTGCTGTAACTCTCGCTGTTGTGTCTCCTCTTGACATAGTTCTATTCTTACTTCCCACATTAAGGTCAAAACAGTCCGCTGGAACTCAGGCGAGTACCTTTTTGTTGACATAGTTCAATCCTGTCAAGGTCAAAACTTGTCACATGGGGTGGAATATGATCACAGTTTATTTTCACAACTCCATTTTAACAAGCTGGCTGCATTCTTCAAGTCTTTTTAAAAATAAAGTTCGAACTCACATTTCAAAAGCATATAAACCAAAAAGGAATTTCCAAAAAGTCCAGAAATAAAGATAGAAATAAAATTTGACTTATAAATCCTAATCAGCTCACTGGGTTGTCTGGGCTGCCGGCTCCCGAGGAAAAGAAAGGTCTTTCTTGGTCTTAACCTCTTTCTGCAGGGCACTCACAACCACAGTCTCTCTCCCCTTTTACCCTGCATTTAGGGGAGATTCTCTTTGATACCTTTGAGGGATCCTTATAAGTTAAGATCTTCTGTTTACGGCTTCGGGTTTCTGTTTACTGTCTCTTATGTTACCGTGGGGGGGGTGGCTTCCTCTTTTCCCCCTCTCTCCCAGGTCCAAATTATTGCCTTAATTTAAATTCCAAACAATCCAAATTACTCACAGTCTATTCTTTTGCTGAATATTCTTGGAAGAATTGACCGCCTCCACTTCCCAGACACGCAGCTTCGCGCTCTCAGAGCAGCAATGTCAGCCTGTCCGCCGCGGTTCACCTCCTCGCTCTCGGGGGCTTAAACAAAGCCGATCCGGGGAGGAGAGAGCCCGCTTTTGGCGCCGCCAGGCAAAATCCGTCCCCAAAAAGCTCGATTTGGGGCTTTTAAGGAGGTTTCGCTTCGCTGGAGCGATTCCCTCCACCTCTGAAGCGCCGAGGTCCGCTCCGCTGAACGGACCCCCGTCTGATCAAGATGGCGCGGTCAACCGGAAGCCCGCCTCGTGATTTTTTTCATGGAACAAGTGCGCCTTTGCCCAAAAAAGGTTGAAAAACACTGGGCTAGACTCAACGTGTTCCCCTCTACGGAGACAGAAGGAAGATATCTAGCTCTCCCAAAAGCCGAACGTTTATGCAAATGCAGGAAGAATGAACCAGATACATTGGACCACATTTTCTTTTCCTGTAATTACGGTATTAATGCGAGAAGACGATTGCTGGATGCTTTGCAGGTGGATGCATCGATCACAGCAATGCCAACTATTCAGGGGTTATTGATGGAGTTACTTTAGTGGTGGCTGAGTTTTTGTGCTCGGTTCACGCAGAGAGATTGGGCCACTGTGGAGAGGACCAGGGGGATGCTAATTGAAAATTGATATATTGTTCTAAAATACTAATTCAATTAATATGTATTTTATTTCATGAAGTTTATAATGCGAATGTTTTATTCATAATTTTGTTCTGAAGCTTCTGAATTTGTCATGCCTAATAAAGGTTATTGATATTGATATTGAATAACGGCATTGCTTATATAACTGTACTCCATACTGTATCACAATTTCAAGTATTTTTTTTTTTTTTGTCTTTCCCCTTTCCCTTTTCAGGCAGAGGGAGCCGGCGTTTGTCCACAGACAGCTTTCCAGGTCATGTGGCCAGTATGACTAAACCACTTCTGGCAGAACGGAACACTGTGACAGAAGCCAGAGTGCATGGAAACGACCTTTACTTTCCCACTGCAGCAGTACCTATTTATCTACTTGCACTAGTACGCTTTCAAACTGCTAGGTTGGCAGGAGCTGGGACAGAGCAACAGGAACTCACCTGTTGGACAGATTTGAACTGCTGCCCTTCCGATCAGCAAGCCCAAGAGGCTCAGTGGTTTGGACCTCAGCGCCACTCGCTCCCTCAAATATCTATAGACCACAGCAACTCCCCCTCCCCAACCCTCAAGTGTGCCTGGTGGGTCAAGTACCTGGTGGGTACACCTGAGTGAGACCAACTGCACCCTGCTCACCAGCCCAAGTCTCATTCAGATAGACCAAATAAGCCGCCTCCTCCATAATCAGAGGGAGGTCTTACTGCGAGCCGACGTGGCATTCAATAGCAACAGCCACAGATGTCTGGACTCAGCAGAAGAGCATAAAATATAATTAAATAAAACATGTACACTTCCAGGCTGCTGAGAGCAACCAAAGCACCAAAGCTTTCCTGCCGCTCCAGAAAAAGGGGGTGCTGGAATCTTTGGTGAAGGTTGGCAATATTCCCATTCACCTTGATGATGGCGCCTGAAGCAAGTCTCCTGTGAGCCTCAGCAGAGTGAGTCGGAGCTTTTAAAAATAATACAGACAAAGACATACCCCCAAAAAACAAGCTTATATCCCAGCCAGATAAGGACTCCGCGAGTGGCTGGACAGCATTTTAAATCATCCTTCCTTCCTTTGCGGGCTCTTCTAAAGCCCCTTTGAAATTCTGCCAAAGCCACCCAAAACTCCTTGAGGCTATCTAAAACTATTTGAGGTTAATTACAATGCTCCGAGTTCCTTTGAAGCCCATTCACCTTTGGCGTGGGATCTGGTCACAGGTTGACTCTTTAGATTGCCAGCAGAACAAGTGGTGATGAGCACAGTGTCCTATATGTTTCAGATGATGCTTACTAATGAAACAATGACTACTCAAAATAACCCAGTAATCTTCCTTTCCGGTCCATAAATAGCTTCAAAGAGATGGATGGGTGGATACTCCTGGATAAATTTTGAGGAAGGAAGATCTATACCGACACTGCAGATCTTGCCCAGCTAGAGACCATGGCAAGGATGAAACATCTACTGTTGAGTTTGGCATTGACCTGTCTATACTTGCTTCATGCTTCAGCCCTTGTCAGTGTCCAGCCAGACTTCGATATCACAAAGGTAACCACAAACGTATCTCCAAATGGGTGTTTTTATTGAGACCAAATCAGAGAGTAGAGGGTAGGAGGGGACACTACATCTGTCAACTCTATTTCTGATGGAGAAATGACAAATGTCATTACAAAATGACAGCTACTGCAGTGTTGTGGCAGCAAGAGAAGTGCTGAATGCCTCCCAGCAGTCAGTTCAAGGCTCCAAAGCCACAGCGAGGCAATGATCTGACACTGCCATTTTGGGTCCTTGAACTTTGGAACGCAATGGCCACCTGTCTTGGGCTGCAGGCCAAGAGGTAGGAGATATCCCAACAATCCTTTAATCTAAGGAGGGCACAAAATAGTAGCACATGGAGATCTTTGACATATGTAGCCAATGGGATTTGGTCTCTTATTTACTCAGGCATTATGGAAGTTGTGGGCTCTCATCAGCCACTCTTGAGTTCCTATTCCACTATTTTAGGAACCTTCATCACTTTGTAGCTATGCTATGTTTTACTGCCTGTGCAACCTTTTCTGAAGCACATGAATCTGACCTTTGGAGGGTTTGTAAGGAAACCAGTTTTTCATTTACCGAACAATGTGGTCTTTTTGCTATGCTGGAGAAGCAGGAAACCTTGAAAAGAAACTGTTTAAAGGGGGCATTTTGCAACTCACTTTACATGGCAAACTTTAAAGGTCTAACAGCCTATATTTCCACCCTTTGCTACTTTTCAACATCTATACGAAGCCACTGGGAGAGATCATCAGGGGGGTTGGGCTGGGTGTTCACCAGTTTGTGGATGATACCCAGCTCTGCCTCTCCTTCAAATCAGAACCAGTGAGCACAGTGAAGGTCCTGTGTGGGTGCCTGGAGGTGGTTAGAGGATGGATGGCAGCTAACATATTGAGGTTGAATCCTGACCAGATAAGACAGAAGTACTATTTTGGGGGGACAGGGACGGGGGCATGTGGGTGTGGGGGACTCCCTGGTTCTGAATGGGGTAAGTGTGCCCCTGAAGGACCAGATGTACAGCCTGGGAGTCATTTTGGACTCATAGTTGTCCACGGAAGTACAGGTCAATTCTGCGTCCACGGCAACTGTCTACTAGCTCCAGCTGGTATGACAGCTGAGACCCTACCTGCCTGCACACTGTTTCACCAGAGTGGTACATACTCTGGTTATCTCCCACTTGGACTACTGCAATGCACTCTATGGGACTACCTTTGAAGGTGACCCGGAAACTACAACTAATCCAAAATGCAGCAGCTAGACTGGTGACCGGGAGTGGCCACCTAGTCCATATAACACCAGTCCTAAAGGATCTTCATTGGCTCCCAGTACGTTTCTGAGCACAATTCAAAGTGTTGGTGCTGACCTTTAAAGCCCTAAATGGCCTCAGCCCAGTATACCGGAAGGTGCGTCTCCACCTCCATCGTTCAGCCCAGACACTGAGGTCCTCCTCAGAGGGTCTTCTGCTGGTTCCCTAACTGCGAAAAGTGAGATTACAGGGAACCAGGCAGAGGGCCTTCTTGGTAGTGGCGTCCTCCCTGTGGAACGCCCTTCCATCAGATGTCAAGGAAATAAACAACTTTCTGACTTTTAGAAGACATCTGAAGGCAGCCCTGTTTAGGGAAGTTTTTAATGTTTTATTGTTTTTGCTATTCTGCTGGGAGCCGCCCAGTGTGACTGGGGGAACCCAGCCAAATGGGTGGGGTATTGATGATGATGATGATGATGATGATAGATGATGATGAATATTTTATTACTTTAAATCTCTGCTGGGGTTCCCTCACCAAAGAGTCCTTGCCCCAAACTTGGATCTTGACATCCAGGAATTCTCCTTTTTATATACTATTCCCCCCCCCCCAAAAAAAAAATCAAAGAGTGAGCATTGCTTCCTGAACTGATGCGGGTGGAAAGAGCATTGTTCCAATGGATGCATTTACGGAGAGGAAATTATGACAACTCCTCTTTCTAGTTTACTGGGAAATGGAACCTTGTTGCACTGGCTTTCAATGAAGATCATCGAGGAGAAAACGACAGGATTCCTACTACATTTGTGCTTGAGAATGATGGAGTCATAGCTCTCGAAAGACGGGTTCCAGTGTAAGTTCTCTTGAATTACTTTGATCAACCTTCCTTTGTTTTGCAAGGCTCACCAGCCCACTTGTTGGAGTGAAGGGGCGGGGGGGGGCACTAAAATTCAATGATCTGGAAAGGCTTCCAATCCCAAATTTCACTTTCTGCAGGCACAGATAGTGGGAGGAAGCTCACTTCTGCAGAAGTGCCATGAACTTATATTTTCTTTCCAGGGGGAAGACGTGTAAAAGATTGCGGACTCTTTTTTCCCCAAATAAGCAGCCTGGAATATACAGCACAGGTAAACAGCAAAAGATTCATTCTTCGTTCAGGGTGGAAGGAAATTACAGTATTCCAACCACCCTCCCATGGGAAGCCAAGTGGTTTCCAATCCACCTCTATCCTCATCCCTGATAAAAGTTAGGGGCTTCCAGTTGGGGGCTTAATGTTGCAGTTGAGGGCGTGAGATAATCACAAATGGATGGCTGACAATGGGGATGTTTTTTAACATTGGGTTTTCCCTGAAAAGTGAAAAACCTAATTTATTGGGGTGGGGGGCATCCAGAAACTGGTAGTCAGGAGCACTGCTGCCTTCAACTGTGGATAACAGAGCATAGCTACTGTGACTAGTAGCCATTGATAGATTTCCTCCCCCCCCCCCCTTTTGAAGCCGTCCACAGTTCCAGAGTTTAACTATAAGAAAGTGCTTTCTTTTATATGCCCCGAGTCTTCCAGCATTCAGCATCATTGGATGCCCATGAATTCTAGAGATACGAGAGGAAGGAAAGCTTCTATCCACTTTCTCCAGCAAAACCTTGTATGGCGATGTCATTGCCAATACGTTGGAGAACTGGAGGGGGTGGAATCAGTTCTACCTGGGACCGCTCCCCCCCCCTCCAAGGCATATGCCCATCTGAGGGCTACACATTGATAATTGCTGCACCAAACTGTATGGGGAGAAGTGGCATGTGTGCCCTTAAAGCAGGGGGTCAGCAAACTAAGGCCCAGGGGCCGGATGTGGCTCCCCAGGCTCGTAAATCCGGCCCGTAGACCCTGCCGCTCGTTTGGTCAGTCCCCGCGAGCTATGGACGCCTTCATATTTTTCAAAATATAGTCCGGCCCCCCACAAGGTTTGAGGGACAGTGGACTGGCCCCCTAATGAAAAAGTTTGCTGACCCTGCCTTAAAGGATCTCTTTTGTGTTTCTGCTTCAGATGAAGGGAGGACCACCATGTACATAATAAGCACAGATTATGTCCATTACGCCATTATTTTCGTTCACGCAAAACAAATGATGGTCGTCCACCTATATGGTATGTGTCTTCACTGATGGGTGTGTGTTATGCGATGTAGATATGAGCCTTCCCCCACTCGCTGTTGTGCAATTTGAAGCAAACACTAAGTTTCTTCATCTCCACTCCAAATTACCTCCACCAAAGCTCTTCTTTCAAAATGAGTAGCATTTACTTCCCCAGCCTCAGAACTGCTCCAGGAGAATACCATGGCACTGGAGTAGCATGGAGGCGGCACAGGGGCAGTTGCCCCAGGTGCAAAATTGTTGGGGGGGGGAAACAGATTTTCAACACTTGGTGCTGCCTCAATACAGCAGCTTGCTTCTGTCGCTGGGCCCCATTGATAACAGCTTCTCCATGCAAACCAGGAAGTGACCTCTCCAGACAATGGAACGACTCTTCTTATCTCTACGGGTGACACAGATGCCGTTAGGCAGTTGAATGAGCATGCGTAGGGCATCCTTTTCCCTCCCTCCCTCCTCTCTGCGAGGCCCCGGGTGCTGGCAACCCACACTCTGCCACTGTACCATGGTCAATGGCAGGCACCATCAAACTTCAGCCCTCCAGATGTTTTGGACGACAATTCCCATCATCCCTGACCACTGGTCCTGTTAGCTAGGGATCATGGGAGTTGAATGCCAAAACATCTGGAGGGCCGCAGTTTGGGGATGCCTGGTCAATGGTATCCAAAATCACTGTACCATGAAGGAACAGGAGGCCCACTCTCCTTCTTCTCTAATATAAGTCATCCATTGTGGTGAGCGGAATCATTTCAGTGCCGATCCCAGGTCAAAAATCAACTGGAAACGGTCCTACCCTGTTTCTTCAAAAATAAGACGTAGCCATTAAATAAGACGTACCAGGATTTTTAGGCATTCAAGGAATATAAGCCATACTCCGAAAATTAGGCATAGTGGGGTTTTTTTTTGGAGGAAAAATAAATATAAGATGGTGTCTTATTTTTGGATAAACACGGTAGATAACTCCGTTTCCTCTTAGCATACCTGAAGCTACAAGACCAATGTTATCTGGAGCACCTTTCCTGAAAAGGGAATGTTTGGAACTGGGGGTGGTAGCTGTCATGCATGCCGGATGTGCTTTGTCTTATAGTCTTCTCTAGTGGGATATAGCTAGAGAACGGCAGATACAGATACAGACAGGAGAGCAGGTGCAAAGTGAAAACTGTGAGTCATTTGGGCTTGGGCGTTATTGCATTGCAGAAGGGCTTTAGAGCACTCTGAATCTGCAGCAGTACAATGTGCTATACAAATCGGTTCTCTGAAGGCACACACAAAAAGCCCTTCTCCCACCATATGCCCCAAGACTTTCTAAGCCAAAACAAGTCCAGCATATTTTAGTGCTGTGGTGCAGTTAGCATTTGAAAGACTATTCAGCCAGCACGGCAGATATTTCAGAATATACTGATGTGATATTATACATCTGCATTGCAACGTTGGGAAGCCACACAGCATGGTTTCTTTATAGTGTCCGTTCTATTCGCCTAATCCCCTTTTGAAAACAGTAATAATCTAATAATTTTATTATTCATATGCCGCCCATCTGACTGGGTTGCCCGTTACTCTGGGTGGCTCCTAACCAAATTTTAAAATCACAATAAAACATCAGCCATTAAAAACTTCCTTTTGAAGCCATCCACATCCTTTTGTGGCAGATTCATTCTTTAACTATGTGCTTCAGATCCAAAATGCGTTTGTTGCTTGGGATCCAAAATAACTATGTTCCATCTCTTCTTCCTCCCTCTCTTTTTTCTCAATGTGACAACATTTTTGGGTCTGAAGTCAGAGGAGAGAAAGCATCAATGGAAGTGATGAAAATATACAAGAATATCGCAGCAACCATAAATATGTCTGGCAACAAGATTATCTATCTTCAGAGATCTGGTAATATAAGGTTCTCTTATGCCCTATTATTTCCAGATTTGAGATAGTGATGCAATTTCTTTTTTCTTTAAATAAAATGGATCACAATTTTCTAGCAATGATGATCAAAGTAGTTTATGTTGGGGAAATAAGCAGTTTGAAGTATATCTTGACTGCCCCTGGTTGGTGTTTACTTGCATTCCGTACCTTGGTCCCAATTCCACATTCTGCTCTGAGACCGTATCTTTTTTATGCCACAGGTCCCTGCGCAGATGTATGAGTAAGCCAGCTGAACCTGGAACTGTGTGTGACTGCAAAGGTGAATCAAAGCTGTTAAACCCTCCCCATTTGGAAAGAAAATCAGTCGGCTCTCATTCCCATAAATGTTACAAGATGATGCACCAATACCATGATCAGCCACTTCATTATCTTGAAAACTAGTCGAAAATGAAATAAAACCATCCAAGACCCATATAAATGTGTTCAATTTATTTTTGTTTCATCAATTTATCTTACGGATCTATAGGCCACCTTCATAACACTTCAACGGGTTAGCATTGCAAAAACATGTGATATAAAGGAAAGGAATTCACCGTACTAAAATGACAAGTTGCCGTTATAACAGCAATGATAAGAATTTAAAAAAAAAAAATTAAATGAGTTCTTCTTTGTGCTCTCTGTGCAGCCAATTATAGAACAGTAGGTGTTGCCAATGGGAAAGGTGGATCAAGGGCCACGACTTTGTTGCAAAGCACCTGCCTTCCTTCCACGCAGAGGTTCTATCCTCATCAGCATCTCCAAGTTGGGCTCCCCTGGAGCATCTGATTGGCCACTGGACTAGACAGGCATTTCCTCCAATTCTGGCAAAATAGCTCTTTTCATGTCTTATAGGCAGACACAAACACCAGCCTGTTCTCCACAGCAACAGTGTGGAGTATCGCTTCTGTGGGAGTTTGTGTGTGATGCCCCTTTCAGTTGTTTTATGACACATCACATGGAGGGATTTCAAAATTCCCTCCAAAAGAAAAGGATTGACAAGATTTATGGACATACACAGTACAATCTGCTCAGGACCATCCCATCCTCCATGAGGCGGAATCCCCAAAGAGTGTCCTGGAAGTATCAAGGAGTAAGAGGATATAAGCAGAAGTATGTCAGAGAGCAGAGGAAAGCAATGGAGTATTGTTTTGGAGCTGGTGCAGAACATATTGATGCACACCACCCAAACTCTGAGGGGTGCAAGATTCCAGGTGCTTACCTAGGGTTCATGTTTCCTTTCGGAATGAGGCATAGTGGAGACTGTGGTATCTTTATGATATATGGTTTATTCACACATATATTCAACCTGAGACTATGATGGAGGGGTTCACAGCTAACACCCCAAAGGGTACTGGTCATCCCATAGCCACAGCCTTGGATTCAAACAAACATCCAACATTGTTCTCCGACTTTCTCTCCAGCTTGTTGCGTTTCCTTCCAGGTCACATCCCTGCCCACAAAACACTCAACCCTGGCTGTCCCCCCACCCCGAATTGAGGGGTGGTATTTGCCATCTCCCACACTATCCATTAATCCTGCTTAATGGCTCATCACCCAGGCTATCAACTCACCAAGAAGATAGCTTGGCTTGATTAAGATTTTAACACTTGCTACTTCCAGTGATTAGTGGGGTCGGGCATCCAGTGTATCTTCCCTAATTCAAAACACTATATAGAAAGGAGAATTCCTGGATGCCAAGATCCAGGTTTGGGGCAAGTACTCTTTGGCGAGAGAACTCCAGCAGATATTTAAAATCACAAAATAAGGAGCAAAATACAGCATGGAAATATAGGTGGCTAGACCTTTAAAATATGCTGTTTAAAAAGAGTTCCTTAATGTCTCTTTAACAAACTTACTTTCTCACGTTTCCCTCTCCCCCCAGCATAAAAATCGGTTTACTTACAAACTCTTCAAAGGTCAGGTTCATGGACTTCAGATAACTGCACAGCCAGTAAAACGTGGCTTAGTTAGAATGTAGTGAAAATTCCTAAACGGTATAGGAACACATAAGTGGCTTGTGAGAGCCATGCAGCTAAACTGGATCAACCAGTTTTGCACACACCAAGTTCATCGGATAGATGGGGGTGGGAGTGACAATAGGCTTGTTTGCCTATTTCCTCCCAAGGTGACCTAGGTTAAGCCTGGCAGGACAGCTTACTCTATGGTATTAACCACTTCATGCATTAAGCATATTGGTTATATGATGCTGGTTATCCCACAGTTGGAATCAGGGAAGAAGCTGGAGTGTGTCTGGTGAGACTGGCAATTGGAAAGATGAAAAATGGAAGACAAAGAATGAGACAAATGAAATGGGAGGGAGACTGGAAATGCAGGGAAAGGGTTTGGAGGAGGAGAGCCAGCTAGCTGAAGTTAGGGTTGAAGAATGGTTATTTAGCATTTCATATGGACGATCTGTTCTGGCATTACTTTGTATATACATACCCTTAATACTGGTTTTTAGCTAACTGTCATGGTCTGGGTGTTGTCAGGAAGGAGCATTTTCAAGCCCTACATGGGACTGGACCCGGAATTTCCTGGATGCAACACAGGTGCATTGACTGCCAAGACCCTTTCAACCAACAGAGCTAAATAAACGTAAAACATGTTGATATCACAGGAGTGAAGCTCATTGCATGTTACAACCATTGGCACAAAATGTATTGTGGGTTTACACAATTTGACACAATCACAAGAGGGAAAGTGTTATTGTTTCCTCTGATACAGCCATCTGTTTACTTCAGCATTACCACCTCTCAACCTTTCCTATGAAGAATGAACTTCTGATCTTGACGGACAGCATTATCAATGTGGTATGGCTGTTGCAGAGTGCTGCTATCCAGTACTTATCCATGCAATGCATATTGTATTTTTAATAAGACAGAGAGGTAGGTTGTGTTGGAAATTTTAAAAAGGACAAGAATTAAGAAAAACGCATTCATAAAAGTTATGTCTTGCTAGCATTGTGTTTCAGTAGTTGGAATAACGGCATTGCTTATATAACTATCACAATTTCAAGTTTTTTGTTTTTGTTTTGTCTTTCCCCTTTCCCTTTTCAGGCAGAGGGAGCCGGCGTTTGTCCACAGACAGCTTTCCAGGTCATGTGGCCAGTATGACTAAACCACTTCTGGCAGAACGGAACACTGTGACAGAAGCCAGAGTGTATGGAAACGACCTTTACTTTCCCACTGCAGCAGTACCTATTTATCTACTTGCACTAGTACGCTTTCAAACTGCTAGGTTGGCAGGAGCTGGACAGATAGTCTGCCTCAGAATATAATTGGCAGCCAGTCAGGGCTGGTGCTAGTGTTTTTTGCGCCCTAGGCGAGATCACCCTCTGGTGCTTCCCGCTCGGCGATTGGCCAAGGAGGCGCATGAGGGGAGTGTGGAGCGTGTCCTCCCCTGCCGCGCCCCGCCCCGAAGGCCGCGTGTTCTTTTTTCCTTTTCTTTTTTTTAAACCCATCTGCCTAACAACTGGGCATGCGCGCGCTCAGGTTCCCCTGCCTCCCCGCCTGCTTCGATTGATTGATTTGAGTGCCCCCCTGATTTCTGGCTCCGTTGTGTGGCGTGGCCCTGCGCCCCCTGCAGGGCATTGCAGGTAAGCGCCTCTGCAGCAGCAAGCAGCAGCAGCTGGAGCGAAAGTGGAGGTGGCAGAGAGAGCGTTTGCGAGCGGGGAGACACACCAGCGCCCCCTCCATTTTTGCGCCCTAGGCAAGTGCCTAGTTTGCCTTAATGGACCTGCCAGTGCAGTCCGGACAGGATCAGTGTAATATGCTCAACCATCTTGCCCCAGGGAGCAATCAAGTCACCGAAATCTGCACCAGCTGAAATTTCTGAACTATCTTAAGAGGCAGCCATGAAATTCTGAGCCATGGATATTGAAGTTCCCCAAAGCCAGCAGTCCTCAACACCACCTCTGTAACCGGCTGTGTCAGCTCAGGCAAGGGCGAAGGAAGGGGTGTGGGGGTGTGTGGTGTAATCACTGAGGGGGGTGACATTCGGAGCGGGGCACCCCTGCGACTCCCATGCCTGTCCCAAGCCGTCAGGAGAAGGGGCGCAGCTGCTTCCGGGGGGGGGGAGCTTCCCCTACCTGTCAAAAGGAAGAGGGAAGGGAGGAAGGCTGCTGGCAAAGCGGCGTGGCTCCCCCCCCCCCCGCCCAGGAAGCAGCCTGCCATGGGTGTCTCGCTCCACGCTTCCATGGGCGGCTCCCTCCACCCCCCCTGGCAGTCTCATTCCCTCGGATGCTTGACTTGGGCAGCGCACCCTTGGCATGATCACCTCACCCCCCCTGGGACGCTTGCCTTGCCCCCATGGCCCAACCCCCAGGTGCACAGCATGTGCACTGCTCAGGGTGCTAGAGCAGCTAGCTCTGCCTTTGAGCTCAGGCAGGGAGACTGCTCCACAATGAGGTGGGAGGTAAACCAGCAGAATCCCAAATCTGTCCCAACACACACTAGATCACTACCAACTGGACAGAGAGCCCGGGGAGAGAGAGAACAGCTAAGTCCAGTTAAAAGCAACTATGGGTTTGTGGTGCTCATCTCGCATTTCAGGCAGAGGGAGCCGGCGTTTGTCCACAGACAGCTTTCCAGGTCATGTGGCCAGTATGACTAAACCACTTCTGGCACAACGGAACACTGTGATGGAAGCCAGAGTGCATGGAAATGACCTTTACTTTCCCACTGCAGCAGTACCTATTTATCTACTTGCACTAGTACGCTTTCAAACTGCTAGGTTGGCAGGAGCTGGGACAGAGCAACAGGAACTCACCCCGTTGGACAGATTTGAACTGCTGACCTTCCAATCAGCAGGCCCAAGAGGCTCAGTGGTTTAGACCTCAGCACCATTCGCTCCCTCAAATATCTATAGACCACAACAACTCCCCCTCCCCAACCCTCAAATGTGCCTGGTGGGTCAAGTACCTGGTGGGTACACCTGAGTGAGACCAACTACACCCTGCTCACCAGCCCAAGTCTCATTCAGATAGACCAAATAAGCCGCCTCCTCCATAATCAGAGGGAGGTCTTACTGCGAGCCGACGTGGCATTCAATAGCAACAGCCACAGATGTCTGGACTCAGCAGAAGAGCATAAAATATAATTAAATAAAACATGTACACTTCCAGGCTGCTGAGAGCAACCAAAGCACCAAAGCTTTCCCGCCGCTCCAGAAAAAGGGGGTGCTGGAATCTTTGGTGAAGGTTGGCAATATTCCCATTCACCTTGATGATGGCGCCTGAAGCAAGTCTCCTGTGAGCCTCAGCAGAGTGAGTCGGAGCTTTTAAAAATAATACGAACAAAGACATACCCCCCAAAACAAGCTTATATCCCAGCCAGATAAGGACTCCGCGAGTCGCTGGACGGCATTTTAAATCATCCTCCCTTCCATGGCGGGCTCTTCTAAAGCCCCTTTGAAATTCTGCCGAAGCCACCCGAAAACTCATTGAGGCTATCTAAAACTATTTGAGGTTAATTACAACGCTCCAAGTTCCTTTTTTTTTTTAGCTCTCCTGGAGTTATATTATCCAGGCGTTCATTTATTTATTTATTTATTCATTTTTATAATATTTTTTATTAGTGTTTTCACAAAAATAACAACAATATATAAGGAAAAAGAAAAAAGACACATAAGTAAAAAAAGGAAAAATGAAAACATATACAGTAACAATTCTCTTATCATCTCACATGGTATAATGGGACCTCCTCGGGCTTCCCTCCCTGTGGTTCTTTAACACATTTATAGTTAGCAAATTCTAAATCATTTTCATCACCTTACCTAACCTTGTTTTCTATCTCTCATATCACATATTCCTAAATTCCACAGTTTATTTACAACTTAATTTCTGATCTAATATGTTACTTTAGCATATTTTTTAAGATACAGTTTAAAGTCGTTCCATTCTTCTTCCATCGCTTCCTCTCCCTGGTTGCGGATTCTTCCGGTCATCTCAGCCACTTCCATAAACTCCATCATCTTCATCTGCCAGTCGTCAATCGTTGGTAATGTTTGTAGTTTCCAGTTCTTGGCAATCAAAAGTCTCGCTGCCGTCGTAGCATAAATAAAAAACGATACATTCTTCTTTGGAATCTCTTTCCCTACAATGCCCACTAGAAATGCTTCTGGTTTCTTAACAAATGTGTTTTTCAACACTTTCTTAAGTTCATTATAAATCTTATTCCAGAAGTCATTCACTAGTGGACATGTCCACCACATGTGATAAAATGACCCTACTTCTTTCTTACATCTCCAACATTTGTTATCATGGTTGTGATATATCTTTGCTAGTTTAACTGGTGTAAGATACCATCTATACATCATCTTCATTAAATTTTCCTTTAGTAAACTACACGCAGTAAACTTAATATTCTCATGCCACAATTTTTCCCATTCCTCAATCATGATATTATGACCAACATCCTTTGCCCACAAAATCATAACATTCTTTGTTTGTTCATCTTTCGTATGCCACTCAAGCAACAATTTATACATTCTGGAAAGTATTTTCGTCTTAGGTTCTAACAATTCTGTTTCCAACTTTGACCTCTCTGATTGAAAACCAAGTAATCTATCCATTTTGAAAACTTCGTTTATCTGGTGATATTGGAGCAAATCATCTAATTTACATTTCAAATCCTCATAGGTCTTTAACTTAAATTGGTCTCCTTCTTCAATCAACAAATCTCTATATTTCAGCCAACTGGTTTCCATGTTTACTCTTTTACGAACCTTGGCCTCCAATGGTGATATCCATTTAGGTGTTTTTCTTTCTAACAAATCTTTGTACCTGGACCAAACACTATACAATGATTTTCTGATTATATGCGTTTTAAAGCCTCTGTGGGCCTTTACTTTATCATACCATAAATATGCATGCCAACCATAAACATTATCGTAGCCTTCTAAATCCAAAATGTCTGTATTTTCCAACAAAAACAAATCCTTCATCCAGCAAAAGGTAGCTGCTTCATAATAAATCTTTAAGTCCGGCAGGGAAAAGCCTCCTCTTTGTTTGTCATCAGTAAGAATCTTATATTTAATTCTTGGCTTTTTCCCTTGCCATATAAATTTCAATAAAACCTTTTGCCATTCTTTAAAACAATCCAACTTATCAATTATTGGCAACGATTGAAATAAAAACAACATCTTTGGCAATACATTCATTTTCACAGTAGCTATACGGCCCAACAAAGACAGTTTCAAGTTAGTCCAGGTTTCTAAGTCATTCTTAACTTCATTCCACATTTTAACATAATTGTCCTTAAATAGATTCAAATTCTTTGACATCATATTTACACCAAGGTACTTTACTTTCTTAACAAAAGATAAACCAGTAGCTTCTTGTAATTTTTCTCTTTCCTTACTATCCATATTTTTATCTAATACTTTGGTTTTTGATTTGTTCAATTTAAAACCTGCTACCTTTCCAAATTCTTGAATTACTTCCAGAGCCCTTTGAACACTGGACTCTGGATCTTGTAATGTCAAAACAAGATCATCTGCAAAGGCTTTAAGTTTATATTGTTTCTTCCCTACAGTCACACCTTTTATTTCCTCATCCTTTCTCATCCTTTCTAATCCTTTCGAGTAAAACTTCTACAACGCTCCGAGTTCCTTTGAAGCCCATTCACCTTTGGCGTGGGATCTGGTCACAGGTTGACTCTTTAGATTGCCAGCAGAACAAGTGGTGATGAGCACAGTGTCCTATATGTTTCAGATGATGCCTACTAATGACGCAATGACTGCTCAAAATAACCCAGTAATCTTCCTTTCCGTTCCCTAAATAGCTTCAAAGAGATGGATGGGTGGATACTCCTGGATATATTTTGAGGAAGGAAGATCTATACCGACACTGCAGATCTTGCCCAGCTAGAGACCATGGCAAGGATGAAACATCTACTGTTGAGTTTGGCATTGACCTGTCTATACTTGCTTCATGCTTCAGCCCTTGTCAGTGTTCAGCCAGACTTCGATATCACAAAGGTAACCACAAACGTATCTCCAAATGGGTGTTTTTATCGATACCAAATCAGAGAGTAGAGAGTAGGAGGCGACACTACATCTGTCAACTCTATTTCTGATGGAGAAATGACAAATGTCATTACAAAATGACAGCTACTGCAGTGTTGTGGCAGCAAGAGAAATGCTGAATGCCTCCCAGCAGTCAGTTCAAGGCTCCAAAGCCACAGCGAGGCAATGATCTGACACTGCCATTTTGGGTCCTTGAACTTTGGAACGCAATGGCCACCTGTCTTGGGCTGCAGGCCAAGAGGTAGGAGATATCCCAACAATCCTTTAATCTAAGGAGGGCACAAAATAGTAGCACATGGAGATCTTTGACATATGTAGCCAATGGGATTTGGTCTCTTATTTACTCAGGCATTATGGAAGTTGTGGGCTCTCATCAGCCACTCTTGAGTTCCTATTCCACTAATTTAGGAACCTTCATCACTTTGTAGCTATGCTATGTTTTACTGCCTGTGCAACCTTTTCTGAAGCACATGAATCTGACCTTTGGAGGGTTTGTAAGGAAACCAGTTTTTCATTTACCCAACAATGTGGTCTTTTTCCTATGCTGGAGAAGCAGGAAACCTTGAAAAGAAACTGTTTAAAGGGGGCATTTTGGAACTCACTTTACATGGCAAACTTTAAAGGTCTAACAGCCTATATTTCCACCCTTTGCTACTTTTCAACATCTATACGAAGCCACTGGGAGAGATCATCAGGGGGGTTGGGCTGGGTGTTCACCAGTTTGTGGATGATACCCAGCTCTGCCTCTCCTTCGAATCAGAAGCAGTGAGCGCAGTGAAGGTCCTGTGTGGGTGCCTGGAGGTGGTTAGAGGATGGATGGCGGCTAACATATTGAGGTTGAATCCTGACAAGATAAGACAGAAGTACTGTTTTGGGGGGACAAGGACGGGGGCGTGTGGGTGTGGGGGACTCCCTGGTTCTGAATGGGGTAAGTGTGCCCCTGAAGGACCAGATGTACAGCCTGGGAGTCATTTTGGACTCACAGCTGTCCACGGAAGCACAGGTCAATTCTGCGTCCACGGCAACTGTCTACTAGCTCCAGCTGGTATGCCGGCTGAGACCCTACCTGCCTGCACACTGTTTCACCAGAGTGGTACATACTCTGGTTATCTCCCACTTGGACTACTGCAATGCACTCTATGGGCCTACCTTTGAAGGTGACCCGGAAACTACAACTAATCCAAAATGCAGCAGCTAGACTGGCGACCGGGAGTGGCCACCTAGTCCATATAACACCAGTCCTAAAGGATCTTCATTGGCTCCCAGTACGTTTCTGAGCACAATTCAAAGTGTTGGTGCTGACCTTTAAAGCCCTAAATGGCCTCAGCCCAGTATACCGGAAGGTGCGTCTCCACCTCCATCGTTCAGCCCAGACACTGAAGTCCTCCTCAGAGGGTCTTCTGCTGGTTCCCTAACTGCGAGAAGTGAGATTACAGGGAACCAGGCAGAGGGCCTTCTTGGTAGTGGCGTCCTCCCTGTGGAACGCCCTTCCCTCAGATGTCAAGGAAATAAACAACTTTCTGACTTTTAGAAGACATCTGAAGGCAGCCCTGTTTAGGGAAGTTTTTAATGTTTTATTGTTTTTGCTATTCTGCTGGGAGCCGCCCAGTGTGACTGGGGGAACCCAGCCAAATGGGTGGGGTATTTATGATGATGATGATGATGATGATGGATGATGATGAATATTTTATTACTTTAAATCTCTGCTGGGGTTCCCTCACCAAAGAGTCCTTGCCCCAAACTTGGATCTTGACATCCAGGAATTCTCCTTTTTATATACTATTCCCCCCCCCCAAAAAAAAATCAAAGAGTGAGTATTGCTTCCTGAACTGATGCGGGTGGAAAGAGCATTATTCCAATGGATGCATTTACGGAGAGGAAATTTAGACAACTCCTCTTTCTAGTTTACTGGGAAATGGAACCTCGTTGCACTGGCTTTCGATCAAGGTCAACCATCAGAAAACAACAGGATTCCTACTACAGTTGTGCTTGATAATGATGGAGTCATAGCTTTCAAAACACGGGTTCCAGTGTAAGTTCTCTTGAATTACTTTGATCAACCTTCCTTTGTTTTGCAAGGATCACCATCCCACTTGTTGGAGTGAAGGGGCGGGGGGGGGCACTAAAATTCAATGATCTGGAAAGGCTTCCAATCCCAAATTTCACTTTCTGCAGGCACAGATAGTGGGAGGAAGCTCACTTCTGCAGAAGTTCCATGAACTTATATTTTCTTTCCAGAGGGAAGATGTGTAAAAGATTGCAGACTCGTTTTTCCCCAGATAAGCAGCCTGGAATATACAGCGCAGGTAAAAAGCAAATGATTCATTCTTCATTCAGGGTGGAAGGTAATTACAGTATTCCAACCACCCTCCCATGGGAAGCCAAGTGGTTTCCAATCCACCTCTTATTGGAATGTAATATATAAAGTAAAAATGCTATTGGGAATGACTGGGCACTAAACACAAATCACCCAGTTACCAGTGGCCCCTTAAAGTACGCTTCACGCAGAGTATGCGCAGTTAGAAGTTGACCTGGCTAAGCAAAACACCACCAAGAGTGTAGGGTATTATCTGCCTTGTGTGAAACCCCTTACTAGCTGTATGCTTGTCAAAGCATACAGATGAAAAACAAACTGTTGGGTTTCTTCAACGGAAAAACAAACTGACTCTAAAGGCTTTAAACTAAAGATAAATACTTTCTCCCACATCCAAAACCTCCCACAAAACCTCCCACAAAACTCTCATTAAACTACCCGAGAACTATCAGCAAACAAAGTAATTATACTAAGGTTTAACTAAAGGGATCTCTTAAACTTAGAACAAACACAGAGTGATCCATAACGAAATATATCAAACTGCAAGATCTAGCAAAGAGATGAAGAAGGCTTTCTGGCAGAGCCTTATATACAAAAAACAGAGCCCACGCCTGTGAGCAATTAAGAGAACCGCTTGCACCTGTTTCTCTTAAACAGACAGTGTTTACATTAGACCGGCACTAAAGTAATGACTATTCAAAACAAAATCCAACACCTCTATCCTCCTCCCTGATAAAAGTTAGGGGCTTCCAGTTGGGGGCTTAATGTTGCAGTTGAGGGCTTGAGATAATCACAAATGGCTGGCTGACAATGGGGGGTGTTTTTTAACATTGGGTTTTCCCTGAAAAGTGAAAAACCTAATTTAATGGGGTGGGGGGCACCCAGAAACTGGTAGTCAGGAGCACTGCTGCCTTCAACTGTGGATAGCAGAGCATAGCTACTGTGACTAGTAGCCATTGATAGATTCCCCCCCCTTTTGAAGCCGTCCACAGTTCCACAGTTTAACTATAAGAAAGTGCTTTCTTTTATATGCCCCGAGTCTTCCAGCATTCAGCATCATTGGATGCCCATGAATTCTAGTGATACGAGAGGAAGGAAAGCTTCTATCCACTTTCTCCAGCAAAACCTTGTATGGCGATGTCATTGCCAATATGTTGGAGAACTGGAGGGGGTGGAATCAATTCTACCTGGGACCGCTCCCCCCCCCTCCAAGGCATATGCCCATCTGTGGGCTACACATTGATAATTGCTGCACCAAACTGTATGGGGAGAAGTGGCATGGGGAGAAGTGGCTTAAAGCAGGGGTCAGCAAACTAAGGCCCAGGGGCTGGATGTGGCTCCCTAGGCTCGTAAATCCGGCCCGTAGACCCTGCCGCTCGTTTGGTCAGTCCCCGCGAGCTATGGACGCCTTCATATTTTTCAAAATATAGTCCGGCCCCCCACAAGGTTTGAGGGACAGTGGACTGGCCCCCTGATGAAAAAGTTTGCTGACCCTGCCTTAAAGGATCTCTTTTGTGTTTCTGCTTCAGATGAAGGGAGGAGCACCATGTACATAATAAGCACAGATTATGTCCATTACGCCATTATTTTCGTTCACACAAAAGAAATGATGGTCGTGCACCTATATGGTATGTGTCTTCACTGATGGGTGTGTGTTATGCGATGTAGATATGAGCCTTCCCCCACTCGCTGTTGTGCAATTTGAAGCAGACACTAAGTTTCTTCATCTCCACTCCAAATTACTTCCACCAAAGCTCTTCTTTCAAAATGAGTAGCATTTACTTCCCCAGCCGCAGAGCTGCTCCAGGAGAATACCATGGCACTGGAGTAGCATGGAGGCGGCACAGGGGCAGTTGCCCCAGGTGCAAAATTGTTGGGGGGGGGGAAACAGATTTTCAACACTTGGTGCTGCCTCAATACAGCAGATTGCTTCTGTCGCTGGGCCCCATTGATAACAGCTTCTCCATGCAAACCAGGAAGTGACCTCTCCAGACAATGGAACGACTCTTCTTATCTCTGCGGGTGACACAGATGCCGTTAGGCAGTTGAATGAGCATGCGTACGGCATCCTTTTCCCTCCCTCCCTCCTCTCTGAGAGGCCCCGGGTGCTGGCAACCCACACTATGCCACTGTACCATGGTCAATGGCAGGCACCCCCAAACTTCAGCCCTCCAGATGTTTTGGACTACAATTCCCATCAGCCCTGACCACTGGTCCTGTTAGCTAGAGATCATGGGAGTTGAAGGCCAAAACATCTGGAGGGCCGCAGTTTGGGGATGCCTGGTCAATGGTATCCAAAATCACTGCACCATGAAGGAGCAGGAGGCCCACTCTCCTTCTTCTCTAATACAAGTCATCCATTGTGGTGAGCGGAATCATTTCAGTGCCAATCCCAGGTCAAAAACCAACTGGAAACGGTCCTACCCTGTTTCTCCAAAAATAAGACGTAGCCATTAAATAAGCCGTAGCAGGATTTTTAGGCATTCAAGGAATATAAGCCATACCCCGAAAATTAGGCATAGTGGGGGGGGGGGTTTGGAGGAAAAATAAATATAAGATGGTGTCTTATTTTTGGAGAAACACAGTAGATATCTCCGTTTCCTCTTAGCATACCTGAAGCTACAAGACCAATGTTATCTGGAGCACCTTTCCTGAAAAGGAAATGTTTGGAACTGGGGGTGGTAGCTGTCATGCATGCCAGATGTGCTTTGTCTTATAGTCTTCTCTAGTGGGATATAGCTAGAGAAAGGCAGATACAGATACAGACAGGAGAGCAGGTGCAAAGTGAAAACTGTGAGTCATTTGGGCTTGGGCGTTATTGCATTGGAGAAGGGCTTTAGAGCACTCTGAATCTGCAGCAGCACAATGTGTTATACAAATTGGTTCTCTGAAGGCACACAAAAAAAGCCCTTCTCCCACCATATGCCCCAAGACTTTCTAAGCCAAAACAAGTCCAGCATATTTTAGTGCTGTGGTGCAGTTAGCATTTGAAAGACTATTCAGCCAGCACAGCAGATATTTCAGAATATACTGATGTGATATTATACATCTGCATTGCAATGTTGGGAAACCACACAGCATGGTTTGTTTATAGTGTCCGTTCTATTCGCCTAATCCCCTTTTGAAAACAGTAATAATCTAATAATTTTATTATTTATATGCCGCCCACCCGTTACTCTGGGTGGCTCCTAACCAAATATTAAGACATCCTAACCAAATATTAAAACAATAAAACATCAGCCATTAAAAACTTCCTTTTGAAGCCATCCACTTCCTTTTGTGGCATTCATTCTTTAACTATGTGCTTCAGATCCAAAATGCGTTTGTTGCTTGGGATCCAAAATAAATATGTTCCATCTCTTCTTTCTCCCTCTCTTATTTCTCAATGTGACAACATTTTTGGGGTCTGAAGTCAGAGGAGAGGAAGCATCAACGGAAGTGATAAAAATATACAAGAGTATCGCAGCAAGAATAAATAAGTCTGGCAACAAGATTTTCTATCTTCAGAGATCTGGTAATATAAGGTTCTCTTATGCCCTAGTATTTCCAGATTTGAGATAGTGATGCAATTTCTTTTTTCTTTAAATAAAATGGATCACAATTTTCTAGCAATGATGATCAAAGTAGTTTATGTTGGGGAAATAAGCAGTTTGAAGTATATCTTGACTGCCCCTGGTTGGTGTTTACTTGCATTCCGTACCTTGGTCCCAATTCCACATTCTGCTCTGAGATCTTATCTTTTTTATGCCACAGGTCCCTGCACAGATGTATGAGTAAGCCAGCTGAACCTGGAACTGTGTGTGACTGCAAAGGTGAATTAAAGCTGTTAAACCCTCCCCATTTGGAAAGAAAATCAGTTGGCTCTCATTCCCATAAATGTTACAAGATGATGCACCAATACCACGATCAGTCACTTAATTATCTTGAAAACTAGTCGAAAATGAAATAAAACCATCCAAGACCCATATAAATGTGTTCAATTTATTTTTGTTTCATCAATTTATCTTACGAATCTATAGGCCACCTTCATAACACTTCAACGGGTTAGCATTGCAAAAACATGTGATATAAAGGAAAGGAATTCACCGTACTAAAACGACAAGTTGCCGTTATAACAGCAATGATAAGAATTTTTAAAAAATATTAAATGAGTTCTTCTTTGTGCTCTCTGTGCAGCCAATTATAGAAAAGTAGGTGTTGCCAATGGGAAAGGTGGATCAAGGGCCACGACTTTGTTGCAAAGCACCTGCCTTCCTTCCACGCAGAAGTTCTATCCTCATCAGGATCTCCAAGTTGGGCTTCCCTGGAGCATCTGGTTGGCCACTGGACTAGACAGGCATTTCCTCCAATTCTGGCAAAATAGCTCTTTTCATGTCTTATAGGCAGACACAAACACCAGCCTGTTCTCCACAGCAACAGTGTGGAGTATCGCTTCTGTGGGAGTTTGTGTGTGATGCCCCTTTCAGTTGTTTTATGACACATCACATGGAGGGATTTCAAAATTGCCTCCAAAAGAAAAGGATTGACAAGATTTAGGGACATACACAGTACAATCTGCTCAGGACCATCCCCAGAGTGTCCTGGAAGCATCAAGCAGTAAGAGGATATAAGCAGAAGTATGTCAGAGAGCAGAGGAAAGCAATGGAGTATTGTTTTGGAGCTGGTGCAGAACATATTGATGCACACCACCCAAACTCTGAGGGGTGCAAGATTCCAGGTGCTTACCTAGGGTTCATGTTTCCTTTTGGAATGAGGCATAGTGGAGACTGTGGTATCTTTATGATATATGGTTTATTCACACATATATTCAACCTGAGACTATGATGGAGGGGTTCACAGCTAACACCCCAAAGGGTACTGGTCATCCCATAGCAACAGCCTTGGATTCAAACAAACATCCAACATTGTTCTCCGACTTTCTCTCCAGCTTGCTGTGTATCCTTCCTGGTCACATCCCTGCCCACAAAACACTCAACCCTGGCTCCCCCCCCCCCGAATTGGGGGGTGGTATTTGCCATCTCCCACACTATCCATTAATCCTGCTTAATGGCTCATCACCCAGGCTATCACCTCACCAGGAAGATAGCTTGGCTTGATTTAGATTTTAACACTTGCTACTTCCAGTGATTAGTGGGGTCGGGCATCCAGTGTATCTTCCCTAATTCAAAACACTATATAGAAAGGAGAATTCCTGGATGCCAAGATCCAGGTTTGGGGCAAGTACTCTTTGGCGAGAGAACTCCAGCAGATATTTAAAATCACAAAATAAGGAGCAAAATACAGCATGGAAATATAGGTGTCTAGACCTTTAAAATATGCTGTTTAAAAAGAGTTCCTTAATGTCTCTTTAACAAACTTACTTTCTCAAGTTTCCCTCTCCCCCCAGCATAAAAATCGGTTTACTTACAAACTCTTCAAAGGTCAGGTTCATGGACTTCAGATAACTGCACAGCCAGTAAAACGTGGCTTAGTTAGAATGTAGTGAAAATTCCTAAACGGTATAGGAACACATACCGTGTTTCTCCTAAAATAAGACATGCCTATAAAATAAGCCATGGCACGATTTCCATGCGTTGAAAAAATATAAGACATACCCCAAAAATAAGCCGTAGTGCTACCGTATGTGAGCTCTACTTGGTGAAGAGGACAAAAGTGGCATTTGCGGTGGAGAGGAGAGGAAGGCACGAAGAAGAAAAGAGGAGCGATTAAAGACGCCTCGTGAATGACCTCCGTGTGCGTCTCTTTTTCTCCCCGTGCGCGTCCCTTTTTCTCCCCCTGTGTGCGTCTCTTTCTCTCCCCCTGTGCGCGTCTCTTTTTCTCCCCCTGTGCGCGTCTCTTTCTCTCCCCTTGTGCGCGTCTCTTTCTCTCCCCCTGTGCGCGTCTCTTTCTCTCCCCGTGCGTGTCTCTTTCTCTCCCCGTGTGCGTCTCTTTCTCTCCCCGTGTGCGTCTCTTTCTCCCCCGTGTGCGCGTCTCTCTTTCTCCCCCTGTGCGCGTCTTTTTCTCCCCCTGTGCGCGTCTCTTTCTCTCCCCTTGTGCGTGTCTCTTTCTCTCCCCCTGTGCGTGTCTCTTTTTCTCCCCCTGTGTGCGTCTCTTTTTCTCCCCCTGTGTGCGTCTCTTTTTCTCCCCCTGTGCGCGTCTCTTTCTCTCCCCCTGTGCGCGTCTCTTTCTCTCTCCCTGTGCACGTCTCTTTCTCTCCCCGTGTCTCTCTCTCTCTCTCTCTCTCTCTCACACACACACACACACACACAGAGAGAGAGCCCACCTCTCGCTTCCCCCCACCTTTTCCCCCTTCCATTCTACCGGTATGTGCCCAGCCATGAGCTGCTTGTTGATTTCCTCTTGATGGCCGAGACAGAGAGCGAGGCAGGCAAACTGAAGCTACGGTAGGAAAGTAGCGAGCTCTCGCAGACACACGGGTGGTTTTTAAAAAACTGACATCCCCTCCCTTCTCGTTTTGCCGAGAGACCCAGACAACTTGCCTTCCTAGGCTTCAAAGGTTATGCATATGAAAGAGGAGTTTAAGGAGATAGATAAAGACAACTTCCTATTATCACCTTGCCTTTGTCCTGAAAGGTAGAAACCTTATGGTAGCCATGAGATCTGGGCATCAAAGGAAAGTACTTAACAGCTATTTGGTAAAGCTAATTGTGATCTCAGGCAGCATCTGGCTAATCAGTCCTGAGAGAGAGAAACGTGATTTCTGTTGTACAGCATCTGTAAAATTCATATAAAAAATCATTTCCCTGTTATGATCCAGCCCCCGAATAAGACATCCCTTGAAAATAAGCCATGGTGTGTTTTTTTGAGGAAAAAATAAATATAAGACGTGTCTTATTTTAGGAGAAACACGGTAAGTGGCTTGTGAGAGCCATGCAGCTAAACTGGATCAACCAGTTTTGCACACACCAAGTTCATCGGATAGATGGGGGTGGGAGTGACAATAGGCTTGTTTGCCTATTTCCTCCCAAGGTGACCTAGGTTAAGCCTGGCAGGACAGCTTACTCTATGGTATTAACCACTTCATGCATTAAGCATATTGGTTATATGATGCTGATTATCCCACAGTTGGAATCAGAGAAGAAGCTGGAGTGTGTCTGGTGAGACTGGCAATTGGAAAGATGAAAAATGGAAGACAAAGAATGAGAAAAATGAAATGGGAGGGAGAATGGAAATGCAGGGAAAGGGTTTGGAGGAGGAGAGCCAGCTAGCTGAAGTTAGGGTTGAAGAATGGTTATTTAGCATTTCATATGGACGATCTGTTCTGGGCATTACTTTGTATATACATACCCTTAATACTGGTTTTTAGCTAACTGTGTCATGGTCTGGGTGTTGTCAGGAAGGAGCATTTTCAAGCCCTACATGGGACTGGACCCGGAATCTCCTGGATGCAACACAGGTGCATTGACTGCCAAGACCCTTTCAACCAACAGAGCTAAATAAATGTAAAACATGTTGATATCACAGGAGTGAAGCTCATTGCATGTTACAACCATTGGCACAATTATATATATAATAATTATATATATAATAATTACAACAGAAAAAACCCTTCCCCACATGACATATATTAATAAGCCTCCATTAATAAGCCTCCATTTCATATGGTTCACTCATTCCCACCTAACTTCCAATGTGTTGGAAATTTTTAAAAGGACAAGAATTAAGAAAAACGCATTTATAAAAGTTATGTCTTGCTAGCATTGTGTTTCAGTAGTTGGAATAACGGGCATTGCTTATATATCTGTACTCTGTACTGTATCACAATTTCAAGTATTTCTTTATTTTTGTCTTTCCCCTTTCCCTTTCTCACTCAAAATTTTCAATAAAAAGTATGAAAAAAAAGAATTTAACAAAAATGGCAGGAATGCTTTATGGCACATAAGGTATTGGAAAGACTATTTTAAAGAGATCCTAGGGTTTTCAGCTCCATTAGATACACTGTACACACACACACTCTCTCTCTCTCTCTTGAACTGCATGAACTAAATTACCAAAACCAAAGAATTAGCACCCCTCATAGTCACAACAGCCAGGATTCTCTGTGCATGATGTTTGAGAATAGAAGTTACACCCTCCTTAAGGTGTATATGGATAAACCAAATGGTGGATTTTGAACTTAAACTCACCATGCGATAACAAATGAAAAATACAACTCTGAAGCAAATTTACTGTAAACCTATCTCCTTTTATTTATTTTTGTAAAATGAACACTTTATAATGAAATATGCAGCTTTTTTTTTAAAGGTTATTCTAGATACTTTGTATAGTTTTGTCCTATGTTGTGTTGTAAAGTTTTTTGTTTTTTTTAAAAAGGTAACTAAAAACAAAAACTAGTGCTCTCCCATCTGGGTGCCTACTTCCCACTCATCCTCACTACCCTTGTGTATGTGTAAATAGATTGCAACCATTAATCCTGAAGCAGCTGCTGCTGAAATTTCCAACTGCTGGGAGAGTAAGGAGACAAATGCTAAAAACTTCTCTAAGTAAGCCATTCCAATGCAAGTCTGGAAAAAATAAGTGGATACAGTAAAAGGAGGCCGGGAACAAAATGCAGGGGACTATTGTGGCAGGGTGCAGGAGTGGTATCTGGGATTTTGTGCATTTGAACTACTGAGTAAAAAACAGGACATCAAGGATAGGAAGGTGAACCTCTTATCGCCTTCCAGATGCACCAATCTTCCTTGGGTCAAGGCAGTGGTGTTTTAAATGTCTCATTTTGGCTTCTCTTCTGTCAAAAATATGCTTTCCAATACCACAAACTCTAGATTGCAGGACTAGGTGGAATGAAATGCATACAAGAAACATTTTCATAACATTCTTCCTGTTAGCATTTGAGAATGGGCAAGACCATGTACAAAGATAGGAATAAAATGCAGCGGCAGAATCCCACGTTTGCTCAGGTTTTCGTCAGGAAAGCCGGTAACAAATCCTTTTAAGTTTCACCAAAGCAATCCTCACTATTACACTAAACAATTAGAAGGGTTTCAGCCTCCATAAACCTTTGATACGGCAAATGAACAAAATCTAAAAATTGTATGTTTCATGTGACAAGACACAGGCCTGCTTGATAGCTTCCCACAGGTAATCTGGTGAAAACTGGATGCTGGAGTAGATGGGCCATTGGTCTGATTCAGCAGGCTCTCTGTATGTTCTTAGCATACTGAGAAAACTCCTGGCTTTATTAGTAGCACAGAAAGGATATTTTAACAAACAGCATTTTCCACCAGTGCCATAGTGACTAAAGGAACTGTTCCCTAAAATGTACTGGCAGGCTTATGTGAGATTTTCCCCAACCCACTTTGCGATTAACCGCTTCTCTTTGCAAGATCTTAGTTGCTGGTACTCAGCTATTCATTGGTTGCCACTGAACAATACTTTCAAGCTGGGTTGCTGTCCCTAGGCTATCATATGTAGCTTATCTCAGGTGTCACCACTCTCGAGGATGGGTACAATACTCTTTGTAAGGGGAAACTCTACTTAAGAACATGGGGACTTTTATATTAATTGCTTTACTGAAGTTGTTCTTAAGATGCAATTTGGGGCTTTCAGTTGTTCACTACCATACTAGTTTCCACTCTTCTAGGATGGCAATTTAGTGTTTGTCTATGATAAAAGGATCTGAACAGATATATTTAGAGTTCATTATTTGGCCAAAACTGCTAAAAGTATTACTAAATTTGAAATACTTAAGCTGGTGAAATACTTAAAATGGTGACGGCTATATCTCTGTCATGGGTATTCATGATAGCCTATATTCCATTAACGTGTGGGGTATTTGTACAGAATGATTTTATTGGCTTTGTTGCTAAGGCAACTTTCCATTAGAAACAAAAAAATTGAAGGCCTTAAGCCTTCAGCCAAAAATAAATGCATAATTACAATAATTCAGGGATACTGCTTTGCGAGACAAGACTCCCTAAAGAAACATGACTTGCTAATGTGATAGAGATTCCTCCTTCAATCCTCTCCCCAAACCACTGTCTTGACTGGTATGCAAGACTAGGTAGAATGAGGCACAAACTATTTGTTTCTTGACATGCGAAAAACTTCCAATGCCAAGGCTTGATAATTTCTAAATAATCAGGATGAACCGTGCTGTTAATGAGAGAAGTAAAAAACCCAAACTCAACCCCACCCCATGCTCTAAACCAGGCACCCCCAAACTTCAACCCTCCGGATGTTTTGGACTACAATTCCCATCATCCCTGACCACTGGTCCTGTTAGCTAGGGATCATGGGAGTTGTAGGCCAAAACATCTGGAGGGCCGCAGTTTGGGGATGCCTGCTCTAAACTCTAATAATCTAACAAATTCCCATTAGGAGATGAAGCTTTGCAGAACCCCTTAGATTCCACAGAAGGCAGCTGTGCACTGTTGGCATGCATTCAGAATCAGTACACATGTATAGTACTAACACGGGGATGCAGGTTTCATCAAAGCAACATAGAGGTCAACTTGCCTGAGGAGCCAATTGATTTGACCACAGTTAGTTACAGAAGAAGAAACACATACACATGATTTTCTTTAATTGCAGTTTATTGAGCATCTTCTATTATATGATGAACACGTTATTCCCACTGATGCCATTTTGTTTCCGTCTCTGGACTTTTTCTGCCACCCTGCACCATTCCCTTCACAACTGGAGAAACAAAGGGCAACGAACAAAACCCATAAAAAGAAGAAGGTAGGTCTCTTGATGCTTCATATACCCTACAGAAATAAGAGAGAAATGGTCACCGTAATATAAAACCAGGCAACTGGAATGTTGGGGAGGGGGAATGGAGAGACAAGTAGCACAAAAACCACCATCAGAGTAGTTGGCTTCGTCGTTGGTAGCCACCAGAGACTCATCAAGGATACTGACTAGCCTTGAAGATGGTTCTTCATTATTGGGGAAGAAAGAGGTATAGTAGAAAATATGAGCTCAGGTCAAACAAGCATGTTGCTACCATTACCACCCCCCTGCCATTCATTACCTGTCCTCAGGTGAGATAGTGGCAGTCTCTGGGGCTGCTGACCCAGCATCAGTGTCCTGTGAAAATATTTCATAGAAAGGGGGGGGGGAGTGCATAAGTAGTTTCACAAGCTCAACAGTACTCTATTCTCCTGCAATTACAAAGCTTGCCTCTGGAAATGTCATTTGGAACAAAAACAGTTCTGGAATTCGTGGAGAAGCAGTTTTGCCTCCAAGGCCTTCTAGAGCAAACTGTAATCTTGCTTATTCCTCCAAACACTGGGTCAGAGGCTGGTGGGGTTCCTGCTACCCACTTTTCTGAGGGACAGGTGAGTCTGTGTGAAATCTTCATGTGAAAGGAAGGGGAAAACACTTTAGTAGAGATTCTCTTGGCTCCTTTATCAAATGAATTTGCAGTATTTGCCAGTACCTGCAGACTAACCATATGATTGAGAGTCTGCTTTAGTCAAAACTAAAAATCCAGTAGCCCAAGGACTCAAGACTGTTAGGACACAAGTGGAATAAATTGTGCAGGTTGCACAAAGTACCGGTAACCAATTCAATTTCTTTTAAAATGCACTTGAGGGAAACTAAGCCCCTCCCTTCTCTTATTGCATTCCACTGCAGCAAGTTTCTCTACAGTTCAGCTTCCTTTGCTAATAGGACTTGACTGGGCAGGGGAAGCGAAGAATTGCTAGAAATATTGGAATGTAGCAAGCTAAGACAAGAGGGGTTTCATTCTCTTTACTGACACCCCTTTTCATGCAAAAATAGATCCAGCCTAGCCCCCTGTTCTGCATATGAACAACACACACATACACAGTTGTCTTGTCATGAGTTTGACTCATAGATGGTCATAGAGGGTCACGTCACCTTTCGTTCAAAGTTTCTATTTGGATGGAAGAAAAGCTTCACGTGGAGCCCAAGGACTGATGAGGCTGTAGGGAGCAAGAGGGAGGAATCTTGAGAAGACACAGGAGTGCCTGGTAAAGAAAGTAGCTGAGGTCTTGGAAGAGGGGAGCCCTAGAGGCACGAAGGAGGGCAGTGTAAAAAAGCTGGATAAGTTATTTCAAATTACACCTTTTTTCCATGACAGAACTGAAGGCTTCCATGAGCTTCGTGTGGCTTTAGACCATTACTAGCCTTTATGCGGGTGCTGGGGGAGAAGCAGTGCCTCTGGTGGGGGACACGCCATGCTCTTTCTGGGGTAGTTTATCCACCTTTCGTCCCCACCCTGCAGTCAGCTCTCACCTGTGTCTCCTAGAAGCTGTCAGTGCGACAGGCAGTGAGTGGCTGACTAAACCAGGTGAGAGTAGCTGATGGGTCTCAAAACCTTGGTGAGTTAGGACTTCCCCTGAATGCGAATACAGGCTCCAATGGATTGTGCAAGAGTGGGTCCAAATGTCAAGAAGGCGGTTTCTGCACGTGCTGTAGAGGGAAGTGAGGGACAGATGGGACTAGTCAACCTGGGAAGGCAGCTCATCTAGGAAAAGGCAAACTCTGTTCCTAAACCTCTGTTGACTTATGAGATATATTCAGGAAAAGAGCAAGCTAAGGAGTAAACCCTACACAAATCTGGAATGGAGTGTCTAAGGTGGTTGGATGGTGCCTGATACATCTCCTTCCTGCAACTCCTGCAGCAAAGCGAGGCCAAGATGGGGGTCTTGTCGTCTGGGCAGCCCAGGACCTCCATACACACTGCCTAGGCTTGCTTCCCAGGGAGGTCACTTTAGTACTGCTAATGCAGCGGTTTGGCTGCGCCCCTAGAGGTGCACTCCATTGTCTATCAAAACAGACAGATGTGAACAACAACAACAACAACAGCCCTTATGTACAGGATCATGAAAAAGAAGAGCAAAGGGAAGCATGGGTTGGAGAAATGAAGGCACTGAAGGAAAGCTGTATCAGGCAGGACATAAAGAGGCTCTGGAAAATAGAGGGAGATGGGGGTGGGAGAGGAAGAATTTTGCATATTAACTCAATCAGTGAAGGATCTGGCTGTATATTTCTAACGCTATAGCAATGATTTAAACATTTTTAAAAAAATGCATGAGATTGCAGTGTTTCTGGCTTTTTTCTACTCCCCTATTAAGCACAAATCACATTTTATTACAAGTACTCAACTGAGAGATTGGTCTGCAATACTTATGTAGACCTACATATCAGGCGGGGTGCAAACGGGCGGACACCTTGGGTCTCTGTTAAACAGCAGCACAGCAGCAGAGAAGATTGCAGTGCTGGTTCCTAATGCTCCTCTCTCCTTCTCACTTACAAAGCCTTCCTCCCAGCTGCTTCCCCTGGCCCTCCAGTGACATGAACACACTCATCAGGTATGCCAGCTGGGAAAAGCAGGCGTGGTGGAAAGACTACAGGCATGTCTGCAGTATGCACTGAAATCAGCATTCTTTAGCCACATTCTTTATCAAATTACTCCTTAGACACAGGTGACTAGTGCATGACTACTTTTACTGCATTTAATTTTATTTACTGCATTTAATTTTATTTATTGTTTTTAGCAAGTTTTTATACGAAATGAGCTTAGGGAGGCATACAATCAATGTCTGGTTCACACATCACTTTAAACTACAGTTAAGTTGGTGCACTGGGAGAAAACCAGGACCACTTCACTCTTTCCGGAGTCCTGCTATTCTGCAATACAGTGGTACCTTGGTTCTCAAACTTAATCTGTTCCTGAAGCTGTTCGAAAACCAAGGCGCGGCTTGCGATTGGCTGCAGGAGCTTCCTGCACTCAAGCGGTGAACCAATTTAAGAGGGAGTGCTATCCCATCTTGCACAAACTGAATGCCCCCTACCCACCCACCAATCACACCTCCAGCTTACTGGTATCTAGGTTGAGCTTCAATTTATTAGCCGGCATCCAGTCCATTACTGGAAATGAGGTTGCCACATCTGGATTAGAGGGAGTTGGATGACACCCACATACTAAGGTAACTTCAACCCAAATTCTTGGCCATCACTCAGCAAGTTCAAGTAAATATCATTTTTTTTGGGGGGGGAGCCAGGGCCTGCTCAAAATGCTTTGCTGCCTGAGACAGATAAGCAAATGTTGTCCAGCTGCCACCTGCTCCACTGCTTCCTCCTGCTCCAGCATCTCTCCCTCCCCACCCTCTGCACCTCCAATATGACTGTTGCACACTGCACTGTGAATAAAGGCCTTGATCTACCCCACTGTTTCTCTAAGTCAGTCTGTCACATATCTATTGCAAGCCCCTTCAAATGCAAGAAGGGTGCTTAGGATACCTATTCCTCTAAGGCTATGTGCACTGTAAGTGGAAAAAGGTAACTTGTAAGCATATCCAGTTTCCATGCAATTTCCCCCCTGAAATAAGACAGGCAGCCCACAACTCATGTTGTGCTTCTCAGAAGTGTCATATTTCAGACACTCAAAAAATCATTGAGAAGCAAGGGGCACCTTGGTTTAACCAAATACAGAACAAGTTCACATATGTGGCAGCACCAACGAATTGTTTCCACAGAATCCTATTTCCCACAAGCAGTACTGCACGGATTCTAGTGATTCCTGCAATCACAGCAGCCATTCATTTGCACATTAACTCTACTTATCTTACACAAAGCTGTTCAGATGGCAAACCATGAACATTTGGTGGAAACATCTCATAGGTTTATTATGAATGTTTATATTGTGGTTAAAATCTGTGGCACATTAACTCCCAGATTAACTGTGACCACTAAACCTAGGGCTTGCCAATCAGAAGGCCGGCAGTTTGAATCCCTGCGATGGGGTGAGCTCCCGTTGCTCGGTCCCAGCTCCTGCCAACCTATGGTAGCAGTTTGAAAGCACGTCAAAGTGCAAGTAGATAAATAGGTATTGCTCCAGCGGGAAGGTAAACGGCGTTTCCGTGTGCTGCTCTGGTTCGCCAGAAGCGGCTTTGTCATGCTGGCCACATGACCTGGAAGCTGTACACCGGCTCCCTCGGCCAATAACGCGAGATGAGCGCCGCAACCCCAGAGTCGGTCACGACTGGACCTAATGATCAGGGGTCCCTTTACCTTTTAACGGGCACAGTAATGATCACAAGCAAGTAGTTGTAAAAGATCTCTTATGACAATTGTTTGTACAGCTACAATTGATTTCCAACATATGAAGTTTCAAGGGGCAGTTTTGGAAAACGTCTATAGGGAAAATATGAAAGTCGAAAACTTACTTTAATATGTTTCAAGATCATAAATATTTGCTTCTCATTCCACTCAGCTGCTGACAATTTTCCCCAATGAGTTCTATTTCTAACTGCTCATTCCACACAACACTGCCCTACATGAAGTATGAGCCAATGACTATTTAATGCAGAACATTCCTTGGAACTGAAAATCTGGGCCACAGTGAGATCAAATGTCAAATTTCACATTCCATTTCTGTTATAACAAAATTTGCACAGAGTCATTTCCTTCACCTTGAAATACATGAGAAGTATAAATACTTCATGGAAAATGCCTTTGAAATGGGAGTGATAAAAATACAATCTAGCAGTACTTTTTGGAAGAAAGTGTTACACAATAGTTAACATGAGCAAAGGGATGCCCTAGGGGAAGGTTGTGATAAACTAGTCAGCAACAATCTCTTAAAGTACTGTGTAACATGAAATCCAGACAAGCACACACAGGTCTGTCAGCCCTCCATAATGGCTTTTAGTCAGCATTCCAGATTAAGGAGAACTGTGGAGTGTAAAGATCCATTATTGTGGATAAGAATTGACCAAGAGTCAGACTCACCATGCAGATTGACAAGTCAGGGTAGCTGCCTCTCATCTTTGCACGTTACACCAGCTAATGTTTTGGAATCCATCTCTCCACACATGGCAGCATTCTCAGTTCACGGGTGCCATCTGCATAAGTTCCTTCTTCTGCTGCCACCTACCAGTTTTATTACTCTGTTGCAGCACAAGGGTATATAGAAGAAGTTCTTGTTCAGCTTGCAGAAAAATCATACAGTGGGGATCCTTTTAAGGCACCAAAGCTTATTTTAAGCTTTCCCCCATATCCACCCACACCCTTCAAAAAGAGTTCTGGACAGACGATACCCAGTAACAGGTTCTGGACGGCCTCCCTACAGATGGAGCTATCTGGATAAAGGACAGATTAAAATAGGACAGGCAAATACCACCTGGCGCTGCTACCATGTGACTTCCATACATTTCAGTAGGAAGGGGTGTGCAGCAGCTTTGTTGGTTGGGTTGAGCTCAACTAATTTCCAGGTACTGTAGAACCTAGGCTATTTAATTCTTTCTTATAGCATATTAGTAGCTACAGATCTGAAACACATAACCTGAGCCACATAGAAGATCACAAAACCAAACAACTTTTACTGAAGACGTAACACCTTCCTGGGTTCCCAAAGGGGGGGAAAGTAGCAGCTTGTTTTAACCTTTGCTGGGCACTGTTCACAAACACTCTTCCCACAGACTCCTACTGCTTCAACACCACTCTCATCCTTTTCCCTGTCCCCCTTGGGTCTCTCTCCTCCCAGGAATGTTAACGGAAGAGCAGGGACAATGCTTCTTGAGGTGTCCCTAATCCATTGGGAATACTTTTATTTTCAGCAAAGGGACTGCAACTGATTACCTCCTTTAAGATGTCAATTCACAAGGGCGCAGCCAATTTAAAGGAAGCAATCTGCAGCGTGAACTTTTCCTTAGTCTGTTTGCAAGTCGAAAGAGGAGAGCTTTAATTGCTCACCAGGCTTTATATACACATATGCCTTTTGTCCCATTTTACATAGAAAACAAGTATCACAAGAAAGGGTGCATTTGTCAAAATGCTTGCAATATTATTGTGCCTCTTCAGCTAGCTCTAAAAGGTACAACCATTTCTTTCAGCAATCAAAGGACAAAATTATATTCTGGAGTAACTCTTCCACGCCAAGTGAAAAGGAGAAGCAGTAAAAATAATATGCAATAACACCTGTGAACTCTTAAAACATAAAAAAGGCAAATCCTGCACTAGTGCTGCTTAAAAGATGTCCCAAGCTACAAATTTCAAAACGTCTTATGGGGTTAAACTGGCAAAGAAACTTTTTGCTTTAGGCGGTGTGCACACAAAATGTTAAAATACAGCAACATCCAAAAAGAATGACTTATTTCCAACTTGTACACACAAAAATGAATTTAAGAGTGTTTATCTGAAGCATTATATTCTTCCTCATTAGAAAGTACCTTCAGTATAGGCTAAATGGTTGCAGTTGCAGCACTATACAAGTTTTGGGCTGTTAATAAATTGTTTTCAAAGTTATCAAGAGATCATTTGAATCACCAAGTATTACTGACACGAGTACCATCCTCAACAGCACATACTAAAAATGCCTGAAAACGTCACCCTCAAATGGCCTTAACAAAGGAGGATAACCACCCTCCCCTCCCCAGCCCTGCTATAAGAAATTAATTTTATATATAACTTTTGTACAGCTAGTTTTTCATACCTGTTATTAATTGATGCCGATTAGTTTTGTGCTGATTGTGCCCCTGGAAAGCACCAAAGCCCTGTAAAAACTTAAGCCAAGAGTGTATATGGGGAGGGGGGGGGAGGGAGTGAGAAGAGCAAGACAAGGTACATGGGAGGGTGGAGATGGCAGAATTTATGGAATTACACACCACCCCACCACTCCTTTCTGAAGCAGTGCATGTTGTTTAAACTCATCCTTGCCATGATCCTACTTGAACACATGGATCCTGAAAAGGTTTATTAAAACATGGCTCTAGCAAAAAAGCAAAACAAAAACAAAAAACAAGAAGAACTCAACATGCTTCCTAAGCCTCATTCTTTCTGGACAGTAATATGAAAACCAGGGTGTTAGAAGAAAGGAAAGCAACGTTAGCAAACATGGGATGATCAAAAGAGCTGAAAGTTACCTGACAACAGGTCGGTACTGGATGCCACCAAACTGCTGCGTTTACTGTTTTACCACAGGGGGGAAAAGTTTAGGGAGGAACATTCTCAAGGATTTTTCACAAGCTCTTTCTCTTGCCATCAGAAAGGGGAGAAGGGAAGTTTTTCTCTGGATTGTTTTGACTTTTTTGGCTCCTGAAAAGTTTTGCAAAGAACAGTAAGAAAGTGTGAATTGTTAGAAACATAAGCAAGACGAATTATATGTATATAAAAGTTTACATAGCAGAACAGTGTTTCCCCCAAGAACTACAAATTCCCACCCTAAAACATGGACAGTGCATTAATCAAATAAAAGACATTCAACTGAAAACTGGTACATGAGGGGGGCATGGAAACTTCCAACAATGGTCCAAGCCACCATCAGATCATCCCAAAAATCACCCTCCAAAGTCAGGAGACTCAAAATAAAAAGTAAAAGGAAACTAAAGGGAAAAGGTAAAATTTCATTATTAATCCTACAATAATTTGCATTTTAGGAATTCCTAGAACAGAGAAAAATGAAAAATAAAAAGAGACAGTAGCAGCAGAGGTTACCTGTCTGAGCACCTACAATTCCATAGAGAGAACAGGAGTGGGTCGTGAGTCTCACACCAGCCAAATAGCTCATAAACCTTCTCAAAAAGAGTGAGCCATGAGAAAGAATTGTACATGTTGATACGTCCTACAATGTTTAAGCCCTTACACATTTAACCTGCTTGGGCTTTGCTTCTCTAAACTGGGAGACTTATTAGAAGTTTAAATGATTTATTCCACTTGTTGATTCTGGTAAGAGTCCGGTGCAGCACCTCTCGTAGAGTTCTTTTAAATTTTTATAAGCATCACAGGTCCAGAACATTTTTCGTAGGAGATAATCCACATGATGCATTGCCGGCAAAGTCAGTGAAGCATGATCACACAGTTTGAAAGGTGAGTGCAACCCAACAAGAACAAAAGTAGTCCATGAATGTGCTGTCCTTCCATCATTTATTACTGGTGATCTATCACAGTGTTCCAGAATGAGAGGAGGGTTTATAAAAAATTTATCAAAATATTAAGACATTAAAGATCTGAAAACATACAAAGCTATAAACACAATCTGCATTTCTACACAATACAAAAATGTATGAAGGTAACCATTTTATCTGCAGAATTTGCTATACAGAAGTACAAACATATTAAAAATACAAATAAAACATATGGAATTCATCAAGCTCCACCCACCACCACACATCCCAGCAACTTTGCTTCCATTTGTGTTATGTCATTGGCTATGCTGATACTATGACTTCTGTCTTACCAAGCACTCATTTCAACATAAAGTTTCAAACTATGATCAGCAACGCTGGTGCTCTTACTGCATTTAAGTCAATATTCTTCAAAAAAAAGTGTGACATGTAGCATTAGCTTTTGTGGAAGTTTCACCCTGATTAGTAAGAGCATGATTTTCTTTACCTGATAGGTATGTTGTTTTTAAAACCTTCTACCATGACATTTCCCTGGTGGAGCTACGATAGGCAGGGTAGGGGATGAATCTACAACCCTTGTTTTTTTAAGTACAATTTCCTGTGAGATTTTAGTGTGACTTTTCTTCTCCCACAGATTAGCCACAATTTCCTCCAATCTCACAATACATCCATGACCATCTCATGACAAGTAGACAAATCGAAGCTTGAAAAACTCTCCATGTTTTGCTTGTGTGGTTTTTCTTAGAAAGAAATGTGTGCTTCATTGCACTGTGTTTATATTGATGTAAACTGGGTCTAGGAATTTGGGGTGGGGAACAATGACACGTGAGTGTGAAAAGCGACTTCTCACTACCAGTTTTGCTCAAGCAACGTAGACTAAATGCAGCCCATAGCAGAACTGTCAAAGAGTTACCAGTTCCATCCTGGATTCACTTTGTTTCTTTTCAGTGTGTGATTCAGAGATTTGTAAACTTCTATCAGATAACAGAAGGATAATTCTTTGCTCAAATTCCTGAAATATGCTCAGTGTTTCAAAGCACATATAAGGAAAAAGATTACCCAACTGGGTCATCAGAGAAACCTGTATTTTAGAAGACACGTGTAGCTGGCAAAGGGTTGAAGAACCACCAACCAGGAAAAAAATTGTCAAAGATTGGGCTTTGTCTGAGTTGCTGGATGTATGGGTTTTTTTTAAATGAAAACCTTTGTATCTTTTGTTCCAACCTGGGCAATCAATTTGCTTCATCAGCTAATGTCAACAGTCAACCTTCCACTTGATTTAAATAATATTTAATTCTACAAAAAAGAAGAGTACATATTTTAAAAAAAACAAAAAATGTACAAACAAGGCATAACCAAACCTCCATGAAAGCAGGTTAACACTTTTCTGTTTATTGCCGCCTGACGCCTCTCTGCGTAGTAATCCTCAACTGGTGTGTATTTAAGATCCGAGTGAAGGTTAGACAGCCAAGTGGAGAGGATGGGCCAGAGGAATGAAGCTCAGAGCCTCAGGAGGCAGAGGGGCCATGCTCCTTTGAGGCATCCAGATAAAAGCAGCACTATACACATAAGCTGCCCACCCTCCAAAAAATTTCCACAAACCATCTTCCTGTTGCAAACATTTTACTATGTGGTGTTTTTTTTTATATAAAAAGTAATAGGATTCTGTATATATTGTTTCCATGTTGTACACACCCCAAAGAAAATAAATGAGTGAGAAATGGGTGAGGAGGAGGAAGGTGAGGCCATTAAAACAGACCCAAAGCTGCTGTTTTGGTTCTTTTATCAAATTTAATAAGAAAATGCACAGCCAGAAGTATCAGGGTTGGGATAGGAGATCATCAGGCATTCTGGAAAAAAGAGTGACGAACTGGACAGACAAAAAACCAATGACAAAACAAAGCAAAATACAGACACATACATAGGGGCCTGAGATCCACAGAAGTGTGGCCTTAAATCATATTCCCATTCTGGCTGGGCCTTACTAGCAAAGTGTCCTATGTTGTTGCCCAAAACCTGCTTATTTCTCTTCAGGATTTACTCTTAGGAAGTCACTTTAGATTTGAATGTGTTCTATAGAGAAACGTTACTAATAGTAGTAACACATTAAGTTTACTCCAAGGTGGTTGTGAAATTTGCAACCACTTCAACCCTCCTCCACACCCCCTCCCACATTTTTCAGGGTAACAGATTAAAAAAAGTGTCTAGTTTTTGTTTGTTAAATAGTGGTGATGTTAAACAGTATGGGTATTTTCAAGTTTGGCCACTGTTAAAGATGCAGGCATGGAGAAGGAAGTGTTGGACGAGCATGTATTAAAAACGAAACATTAACATAGCATATATCTTGCAAAAAGGACTAAAACACTAACAAATACAAGTCAATGCACATTTGTTTTAAACTAGTGTTATTCTTTTTCACATCGGATTAAACATTATTTTGTACACCAAAAGTTAACAGTGCTGTTTATCTTTGCCTTTTGCGCAAAAGAAAACATGCCACTTCTGCCATCAATGAACAAGACTGAAATTTAGACACACCTTCTCCCCCCACCCCAGGAATTAAAATAATTTCTTAAAAATCCACACATACTAAAATCTTTCTCCGAAAGAAAGTGGTTTGTTTTAAATATAAATGTATGGACATAAACCCATCTGTTAATACTGAAATGGCAGAAGTCACAGGTTTGGTTCAAAAGCTCATGCTGAACTAATAAATGCTGCACCCTGTTTAATTGCTTTAAGGGAAGGGCCAGACTTCTGAGGCCATTACAGACTGTTTGTCAGGGATGCGAATTCTCACAGATCCTACAGATGTTACGATGGGAAATGCCAATATTTAGAACCTTTGGATGAAACAGAAATTGGCTGCCCTAACCTATAAACTCCTAATGGGACAAAAAGCAAGGGGTATAAAATAACCAATAGGACTGAGCGCTAATGAGGTGAGGGGATGGTTACAGACAATAGTTTACAAATGCTTTTGGAGAATTAAAACTTCTAAGTTCCGAAAGCACAAATCAAGCTGAATCACTTCCCTATGAACCCACATGCTCTGCAATGAGTTTAAAAATCACAGTGGCATCCCTAATGTCACAAAGGTTTCAACCCCCTCCCCCACACAAATTCAAGTTCTTAACTGGGCATTACCAAAGGGAAATTGGCTGTCAAAAATATCAACTAAACGTATGTTCTGCAAAATCAATAAGTAGCAAAAAAAAAAAAGCAGCATTCACAGAACATGCGTTTTGATCTTGATCCCCAGACTAAAACCTCCCTTCACCTCCATAAGCTGCTTCTGATATACAGCACTACAAGTAGTTGGTTTTTTTAAAAAAAAATGTACAAGAAAGTTGGTCATATTTATTTACATGTGGCATCACTCCACCAGGAGCTTAATCTCATTGGCTATTAGCTGGTTCATGTTGAATATACCCCCCGGGAGCTTGGTGAGCAACTCTCTCTCTGTGGTTTCAGGGTCGCTGTCGACAGAGCTGGAGCTGGCGCTCATATTATCGACAGTGGCGCTAGCTGGAGGGCCCAGCTCTGGCTCGCTAGTCTCGCTAGCCGTGGACACCACAGAGAGCAAGGACATGCGTCGTGTCAAGCGACCGGGGGGAAGAAGGGAAGCGGCATAGTCCGCTATGATACCAGCTACATCTAGATTACAAGCCTTGTCAAAGGCAATGAAACCTACATTTGCATTGGCCTCGCAGACGTAGAACGAGCCATCATCCTTCATGAGGAGGTCGATGCCACATACATCCATCCCCAAGATGTTAGACACCTGGATTGCCAGCTGCTTGCCTTGTTCACTCAGAGAGCACATCATTCCTATGCCACCTGGCAAAAGAGAAAAGGGTAAATCTTAGGGTGGCGCTACTGAAGGCCTACCTATTTGGGGGCTACATCTTAAAAAAAAAACCACGGACCAAATAGGTAGAGATGCGGGGGCTCCATAACGAATAAGACTGAAGTCTTGGGGAAACGTTTAGGGAAGTCTGTATCAAAAAGATGGAGTCCACCTGAATGACAGAAAACCCAACAGCTAGTGCATAAATGGATGGGCATCTGTCATGGATGCTTTAGTTGATATTTCCTGCATCGCAAGTGGTTGGACTAGATGACCCTTGGTGTCCCTTCCAACTCCACAATTCTATGAAAACAGGTGACAGAAAAACTTTTCAATAGACTTCCAGCAGGGGATGATGAGCAAGATAAACAGATCCTTTTAAAAAAAAATTGCTTAACAGTATTTGATTACCAGCTTTTAATCACACTGCTTCTGAAAGTGGTTCACGATTAATACAGCTTTACAGGCAGATGATAGTGCTCTCACATTTGGTTCAGGATTTCACTCCATGAGAGGTAAAGCAAAAGGAGTGAATGAAATAGAAGTAGGCATTTAAAAACTTGGTGGGATAATCAAAGCCCAAGATATGTAACTATGGATAAAACAGCCACAGAAAAGATAAAAGTGGTCCAAGGAGACAAAGTTTCAAGATAAAATAAGTGATAATTCAGCCTATTTCCAGTCACACAGTTCACTGGCAATAAGGTGGCACTTATCTTAAAAAGTGACTACAGAAATGGTGTGGAGTACCATATCACTATTCTTTTATATTTGTGACCAGATAAAACCATATAAACTGAAGGAAGCCTACTAGGTAGTATTACAAATACCAGTATCTTGTCTTTTTAAAAAGTTGGTCAAGTCTCCAATTTCAAAATCTAATTTTTAATGTAACAGCTTAATTATTTGTAATTGCACATGAAACGGCTGCCACTTAAATTAGATTTTAAACTCTCCTTTGCCGGCCCCAATTCCAACCAAGAATAAGCACACTTCCATTCTTACCAAGCGAGCAATTGCTCTGCATTCTACCATCTGTTGAGCAACGCAGCATAGTGCCCACCACACGACCTCCCACTACGATGACACGAACATCTTTGCCATGGGATTCTTGGACATATTTTTGGAATAGATAAGGAGCCTCATGACGAATTAGATGGCTCAAGTCTGCCAAATGGTGTTTGTCTCTTGCCAGAAACACAGCTTTACCTGCATGAAGACAGTATGGAAGGTGAAAGGGGGAGGAGGTCAGGGAATTTTCTGCATATTTCTAAAGGGTATGAAAAACATAATCCTTAATCTCAGTGCTGTAAAAAAAGTATCCTGGCAGCACTGGTGCATGTATGAATAAAACTAAAATTGGTAAAGCACTTTGCACATTTAGTGCTATAAAAATAGCAAAATTTGAAAAACAAAACATTACCTTAAAGCAAACTCACAATTTCCAACGTTTATTCCAGTTCTCAACTCCCTCAGTATAGGTCTGCCAGTATCCTTCAATCTTGGCCTGTACCATTCCGTGCTATTCTAGTAGTACTAGGTTGCAAGAGCGTTTTGCAACAGGTTTTGGGTTCTCTAGACACATAAAACAGAGGGCTGCACCAATCACAGTCCAAAGATGACAGCCGATTCCAAGGTGCTGTGTATTAGCTGATGAACCCAAAATGAACCACTCCCAATTAACTGGTAGCTACTAATTAGTGCAACAGTGAAAAATATAAAAATTATTTATTTTTTTGCCAAATGCAAATCCATGGGAAGTATTAGAATTCTTAATATCATTTAAGATGGGAAATACTCTTTTGTTGTAAATACAAGTAAGCTGAATGCAACAAAAATCTATGAAAAATTATCCCTAGAAAAATGAACCCTGAGCCAGGCCTAAAACTAAACTGATACAGACAGCTGCCACAACCCCCTAAACTAGTCTTAAGGCCCCAGATGCAGTGGCGACGTGGAGCAAACAAAAGGCTGTCTGCTCTCAACAAGGCAGGAAAGAAAACTGGAGATGTGGTAGCCCACTTCCCAGAAATCTGTGCTCCTGCCTTGCCCACAAGCGGTCAGTTTCTTAAGTCCTCTCAGTACAGTGAGGCTTCACAATACATTGCTTCTGAAACAGCCATAACCACACCATGCAATTCTTGATCTCCAGCCCTTCCTCTTCCTTAACTGACCTATTCAAACTATCTAATTGCCATGAAACACACAAGAGCCTGGTGAAATGAAGATGTCATTCCTTTTATCAACTGATATGGCAAGCAAATCACTTTTGCTTAAAATGTTTACTTTAGGGAAATATTTCATCCCTGTATTTACGCAATCCTGTGTCCACAGGCCTTGGACTTTTGCTTACAGGCAAATTCTTTCTTTCAGACAACCCCCGAAGCCCCAAACAGCTATTCTCCTGTAAGAGGCCACATAACAGAAACACAAAACATAAGCATTGTTCAACACAGGAATTTCAAAAGGAAAACCCAGCATGACATAGCTGGATTGGAATATAGAATTTTAGTTCTACTCATTTGGGCATGCCCCACTGTAGATGTGGATTTACTCAGCCACGCTTAGATCAGTGTCCTCACTAGAGCTGGGCAATAAATCAATATATTGTCAAAACCGGTTTGAAGTCCATATTGTGATATCAGTTTCATAATTTTTGACATGGCAATAAATTGCAGATCATGATATGTGTTTGCTATGCAAAAATCACGATGTGGGGGAAACTGTGAAGCCAGCCAATGCCTCTGCATAGCTCCATCTTTATTTCAGACATCATGGTATTATCAGTATATCACACTGTTCAGCTGGTGATATATCACAATGTTGAAAGCCAGATATCGCCCAGACTGACTCCTCACCAATTACTGCTATTTTAAGTTATCACTGTGTTTATTTCACATACATTGAAGCTTTTTCTGGAACAACTGTCTGGGATATGTGTGGGTGTGCGTGTGCACATGCATTTATGTGTAGCAAATACCCCATTTGCCTGTGGTGTTCCACACAATTTCATCTGTGATCACCTCAATCCAGTGCACATGGCTGGTTCTGCAGGCCTGGCAACAGGGAGATTTAAGTTATTATATGTATTTGATGTATTTTAATGTTTGTTGGAAGCCACCCAGAGTGGCAGGGGAAGCCCAGCTAGATGGGCGGGGTAGAAATAAATTATTATTATTATTATTATTATTATTATTATTATTATTATTATCATTACATATCTTGCTTCTGACTGCTCCTTTGACTGTGTGGTCAGAGAGTTGCCCCACGAAGCATAAATATTAGCCTGCCTACCCAGCTACCCCTTTTCACTGCTTCCATGATTGTTACTGTCTAGATATCCAAAACACGGGTTTTGCCTTAATTCCACATCCCTGCCACCACCAAAAAACAGGACTTCAACCGTTATTTCCTAAATCACTGCTGAGTTCATGGGTTGGTTTCCTGTGAAAATGTTACTTGCTCTAGTGTTTCCATTTCCCCTCGCTAGCAAAAAGCTCATTCTCCCAGAGATGCACAAAACCTTTCTTATTGGGAGCCTATGCGTTCTTCAGGGTTAGCTTCAAAGAGCACATTGCACCCTAATTACACCATGCTAACATTACACACAACTTAGCAGGCCACTGGGAAAAACAGACCGTATGGTGATCCTCCATGTGTGATAATATTGCAATTACTATTATTTTAGTCCTGCAGAATGTTCACTGCCGCCCCTCCCCCCCTGTAAACTACTGCATCTTTGCTTACTAGTCTTAGCATTTTCTTAAAATACTTACTCAAAATGCAGTACTGTAATTTTATTTTGAGAAAATAACCTGAGAACCCTGCTGAATCAAACCAGCATCCTCTTTTCACAGTAGCCAGCCAGATGCGGACAGGAAGGCCACAAGCACAACATGAGTGAAACAACAGTGTCTCCACTTGTGTTTCCTAAGCAACTGGCATTCAGAGGCATAATGCCTCTGATACAGAGGTAAAATACAGCCATCATGACTACGGGTCATTGACCACCTTAACCTCCAGGATATCCTCAAGAGATACCCTGAATCTTTGTTTTAATGGCTTCAGGTTGTATTTTAATTGTAATGATGCTGTTTGTTTATTACATTGTAGAGTTTTTAAAAATATTAAGCAGTTTATAAATGCTTTAAATAAATAAAATAAATAAAGCTTTGTTACAATGTTGTTCAATAAGCTTAATATAAATTAATCACTTAAACAGAGTTTGAATTCTAAATTCAAATGATAACACCAAAATTATCACTAAATTATACTTTATGCTAGCTGCGAAAAAATAAGGATTTCTGTTCCTCTTATTAAAATGATTCAACATGCAGAAATACACTTATGTGATTTTTGTAGCTGAATAAAACACTTGGTCTTCTACTTATTCACATGTTGATAGAGGTATACCACTTTAGTTAGGGGGTCTAGGCAAACGTCATTTGCCCGCTCGGCCCATTTCCATGATGTCTTTTTGACATTTGGGGCTACTTCTGGGTTTGGTGCTGTGCCCGAAAGTGCATCATTCGAACACACCTAAATTGTTCATTGCCTGTACATCAGCTTGTTATTCAGGCAAAGGTTGATACTACTACATCACTGGAAAAATCTGCATCTTCTTGGCAAGGCTGAGTTTAGGATGTTTTAAGTGTTTCCAAAATAGCCAGGAAGCTTTAGACAAAGCACAATCCATAGTAATTATGCACAGATTCTCACTCACCTCTATGACCACGTGTGTTCTTCACAACCAGGGGGAACTCCAACACTTCTGCTTCATCAATCATTTTGGCAAAATTTTCATGACCACCTGGACGGGGGGGAAAATATACATGTTGCCAGTGAAGCATTCAGCCAATTTCTAGCAAAGGCATATTCCAAAGGCCAACACAATTATTTAAGAAGGCTAGAGGTTATCTATTCTGGCCATATGTTGAATAGAATTTCCTATTAATTTAAATGTTGCTTAAAATGTGACTTTCTAATATCAAATCACCATCATGTTATAACATTGATGCCTTTTCTTTCCTCAATTTTAAAAAGCCTGTAATTATAGTAGAAACAATCTCAGGCCTCATGTGAGGGAGTGTCCAAGCTGCTCTGCACGGGGATGCATTTCTCCCAAAAGATCCAGTTTGCTTCTTTTTTGTATTTTTTCTATTTATATTTTATTGAAAGAATTTAAATTATCAATTTGCTTCCTGAGGGCACTGATCAATTCAGATTTCATTAGAAGTGCAAATGATATCCACAGCATGCACCGTCTTGTACCAACTAGAGCTGGTATGTAAGCTGCAACTGCTCCTCAACAAATACAGCTTGGCCACAGTGATCCATGCCCTAATAACTGCTTGACTGCACCAATACAATGTGGGCTGCCTTTGGTGATTTCCCAGAAACTTAAGTAAATTCACAACACAGCTGCTGTGTTACTAACTAGGACTGGCTACAGATCTCATCAGAGCTGCACTGGCTGCCACTCCACTTTCCAAGCACAATTCAAGTGTTGCTCATTCTTTACAAAACCCTACATGGGGCTTTGCTTCTTGAAAGAAGGTCTTCTCCCACGCAAACTGGCTTCAACCCTTCATTCTTCTTCCGAGGCCCTTCTTCTGATTGCCTGCCCTTTGAAATTAGGCATGTGGTAACCAGGGATACGGCCTTCTCAGACGTGGTGCCTTAAATATGGCTACCTTTAAAGTGGTCTGGAAATCCCAAATGGTGTGGAATGCTGCTGCTTGGTTTCTGGTGGGAGCAAGGCGACTGGAGCACATAACTTCAATTCTGTACCAGTTCTGTTCCAGTCCCGGTCCAACTGAAAGTGCTAGTTCTGACCTTAAAAGCCCTAAGTAATTTGGGACAGCGTTGTTCAAAGGACTGCTTACATCCATATGAACCTGCCTGGATAGTAAGAGATGTCTCTGAGGCTTTGCTTGTGCACCTGCCTGTGAAGTTTATTTAGCTGGTGGTCATGACAAAGAGCCCTTCCTGCGGTAGGCCCCAGACTGGAAATTCTCCCTGCACACACATTTTTTGCTGCCACCAATTCTATGCATCTTGCTGTAAAAAGTGATGATCACACACAGGGTGCAAAGTCCAGCCATTCTTTACTCAGGTACTTGCATATAAAATATCCAGTGAGTAACAGCTCTGAGTTATCGGATTAAATCACAGCCTGTTATTTCTTCAGCTGAAAATATGCTACAGATCGCTACCATCTTATGAACTCTAACCTTCTAAGAAGACCAAACATTTAAAGCCTTGTTCTACTATCTCCCTTCATTTCCCTCTTTCATCAAGTAACCAGAGACAAGTATTCTGAAGTGCCAAGCTCCTTTCCAGGCCAGAAGCTGAATGCTTAGTACAGGTGTGGGAAACCTTTTTCAGTCTTGGGGACCACATTCCCTCATGGGCAAACTTCCAAGGGCTGCACGCCAAGTAGTGAGCAGGGCCAGAGCCAAAAAAGTGAGCTAAACAAAAGTGACTTGCATCATTGTACTGTGGATTAGATTCATGCTACAGGAAAGTCAAAAGTTTACCTGCACACTCTCCCCCCCTCCTCTGTCCATCGTCAAGGCAAGACTTGTCACAGTTCAAGAATGCATTCCAGGCAGGCAAAAGTATGCAAGGATGGCACAGAGTATGGCTGATGAGGGGCCTGGCACTGAGATAGTCCCAACGTCTAGAAAGAGAAGCTGGGAGAGCCACATTTGACACTCACCCCAGGCTTGAAGTTCCCCACCCTGGTTGTGAGGAAGCTGTTCTCATGAAAATCCTGCTACATTTGTCATTCACAGGCCAGAGAAGCACCTGACACATAACCAAAGGGGCCTATGCCAGAGGTTCATATAAGACAAACTGCCTCCCATCCTTCAATTAATGCTTCCTACCAGCAGAGCTATGGAATCAAAGGAGGAAAATTAGGTGTCAGCAGGGTAGTAAATGTGAAGACAAGGGTTAGAGAGGGCACCCCCAAACTCAGCCCTCCAGATGTTTTGGGACCACAACTCCCATCATCCCTAGCTAACAGGACCAGTGGTGAGGGATTATGGGAATTGTAGTCCCAAAACATCTGGAGGGCTGAGTTTGGGGGTGGCTGGGTTAGAGGCACTAAAAACCTGATTAGAAGCTAGCAGAACAAGCCAGAATCAGCTCTGCATTTTACTTGTTCAAAGAGGAATACGTGCGCTGTAGGACATCTTGCTTCTCTTGGCAGCCCTACATTTTAACCATCTGGCACTTGAGGGGAAGAGAGAAGCCTGAGTCCAGGTCCTTGTATACACACTAAGAAAAACATATTTCTAGCCCTCTACAGACTGAATTCTTAAATACAGTTTGATGGAAACATCTGTCATCCTGAACATTAACTCCTAACTACCTAGACCTAGAAAAGCAGCAGCTGGCCTGCTGAGGGGCAGTGAAAAAGCAGAATGAGCAGTGAGGTAACTAATGTTATTAACCACAATAATAGACCTATGCCTCAACAAGGCCTACAAAATATGATTTAATGCAGAGGTCGGCAACCTAAGGCCCATGGCCATTCCGTGGATCAGCGTGGGGATTCCATGCTTTTTTTGGGCTGTGCTATTTTTTTTCTTGTCGCGGGGACCGACTTCCAGGTCGGAAGAGCGCCAGAAACAGCGTGTGCACATGCGCACTGGTGCTCCTCCGTCCCAGAAGTGTGCTGGAAATAGCTGAGAGGTCTGCTAGGGAGTGGACCGGACCGGCCTCAAAAAACGTTGCCGCCCCTGATGCAATGCATTGGAGAGGTTTGCTTAGCTACACATTTAACAGGCAGGAAATGCTTATAGGATGGTCACCATTATAAGAACATACTGTTGCTAAGCTTCCATAACTAAAAGCAACAAAAGATTAAAAAAAGCTGTGGGGGAAAGGTACCTATCATCAGTGCATTAATAAAAAAACCAACATGCTTATGCCTCATTCATTCATTTTGTTTACATACCATTTCGATATCAATTCAAATTAACCATTCAATCAGAAAAACCTTACTTAAAATGCCTGCTGAAATTTAAAAATCCCAGTGTTGAAATGCATTTACTCAGGCATCCCCAAACTTTGGCCCTCCAGATGTTTTGGACTACAGTTCCCATCATCCCTGACCACTGGTCCTGTTAGCCAGGGATCATGGGCGTTGTAGGCCAAAACATCTGGAGGGCCGCAGTTTGGGGATGCCTGCATTTACTGGTCCTCACCCCATCCACCACTGCACCCAGGCAGAGGTTGAGATATTGCAGTCTCTCCTGACTCAGGTGTTATGGAGAAACAGAGCTGCATGTCATCAGTGTACTGATGACACTTTGCCCCAAAATGCCTTCCAATATAGAATAGTAGAGACAAGACAGTGCCCTCCAGTGCAAGGATCACAGGGCCAAAACCCCATTCCCCCAATGTTATCCCCTGGACACACCCCTGCAGGTAGGAGCAGAACCACAGTAAAACAGTGGCCCCACGGTTGGTCAAGGAGGATTCCATTGTCAACGGTATCACAAGTCACTCATATAGAGAACTAGATACAGGGTCACACTCGCCAGGTTCCATTCTCGAACCAGATCAACCAATTCAGTTCTAAAACTGCCGGAATCCAGATTGAAACAGGTCCAGATAATCCTCCAGGAGCTCCTGCAACTGTTCTGCTACCGCTCTACCATCTTACCCAAGAATGGGTTATTTATGACCAGGTAGTAGTGGTCATTTATGACCAGAGCCAGTGTGCTGTAGTGGTTAAGAGCGGTAGACACGTAATCTGGGGAACCGGGTTCACATCTCCGCTCCTCCACATGCAGCTGCTGGGTGACCTTGGGCTAGTCACACTTCTTTGAAGTCTCTCAGCCCCACTCACCTCACAGTTTGTTTGTTGTGGGTGAGGAAGGGAAAAGCGAATGTTAGCCGCTTTGAGACTCCTTCGGGTAGTGAAAAAGCCGGATATTCAAATCCAAACTTTTCTTCTTCTTCTTTTAGACCACAAGGCCCAGGGTGAGCTTCTTCAGAAGTGGACACACTAACACCTGTTTAAGGAAACGAGGCCCAACTCTATTCTTATTTGCCACTTGGCAATTTGTCACTAGTCAACTTGTAGAGTCTTGATTCTTTTTTTCATTCGTTCAGATTTCCCCAAACCACTCAGAGTTTTAGTAAGGATCTCACTTGCTCCAGGTACAAGGTCACAATGGACAATAGCATTATTTTAATCTAGGTGGCTTACCATAGGAAAAGGTGTCTGGAAGAGGCACACCATGGCCAGCTAGCTCCTGGAAAGTCCAGAACTTATTGACACAATTAAGTATGGCTTGGGGACGATTCATGAGCCGGCAGCCCATCTTCTCCAGATGGCGAAGAACTGTAATGTCACTGTCACTTTGGACCCATGGTGTTGGCACACGCACCACCACTACCTGTGGGTAAGCAGTGATGAGTTCCCCGTTGACTCGAAGACCTGCAGCAATAATAAATGAAGGAAGGAATGACAATCTGATAAGAAAACCAAGGACCAATCCTCCCCTTCCCACAAAAAGTAGATTAAAAAATGCCAGCTCTAGGTAACAAAAGCATTTTAATAATCCATGTGACAAGAATGGTGGAATTAGCCACAGATACACACTACTGATCCATCACTAATGTACCAGAATACTCCAAAATGTTATCTACTCAGTTTATCATCTTTTCAGTCTGCTTTTTTCAGCCAAGAAACCACACCCTTCTTTTACAATGGTGGAATACTTTTCCCATGGTCTTTAGCCAGTAAGCAGATTTCTTTATTTCTGAGTTTCCAGAAAGGCAGTAATATTAAGTGTCCTGCAGCAAAACCAACCTGCAATTCAACATAACTCCATGCATGGCTGAGAATTGGTTTGTGCCTTATTTTGGATCAGATTCCTTAAGAAAAGGGCCAGATCTTTTTCAAAAAAAAAAAAAAGACAGCAGGGGAGAAAGAAAACAATATTGCTAGCCTGGGAGGCTATTTTGACTTTAAATCCCATGTAAAGAACAATCCATTAAAAAATCATTTTATCCATTATATGAATCATTTCAGAAAGAAGTGGCTCAGCAACCTTGGGGCTAACACACATGCCTCAGCCCCTAGACCAGGGGTCAGCAACCTTTTTCAGCCGTGGGCCGGCCCACCATCTCTCAGACCATGTGGTGGGCTAGACTATATTTTGAGGGGGGGAAATGAACGAATTCCTATGCCCCACAAATAACCCAGAGATACATTTTAAATAAAAGCACACATTCTAATCATGTAAAAACACTAGGCAGGTTCCACAAATAACCCAGAGATGCATTTTAAATAAAAGCACACATTCTACTCATGTAAAAACACATTGATTTCCGGACCGTCTGCGGGCCGGAATGAGAAGGCGATTGGGCTGCACCTGGCCCCCGGGCCTTAGGTTGCCTACCCCTGCCCTGGACCAGGAATGGCTAACCTGCAGGCCTGCCAAAGTTGTGGAACTACAACTCCCATCATCCCTGACTGCTGGAGTCCAACAACATTCCAAAGGTCAGAGGTTAGCTATTCAGCTGCACATGCGTGATTGCCACTACTGAGTCTCTGGGTCCCATCATCAAGGCAGCACCCATAGGTTCTGTGAAGCTGATGAAGTGACAGGGAAACAAAGCCATCCCAGCTGCCTTCTCCTTCTCTGCCCTCAACAGGGAAGAACACCTGCCATTTTGAACTATGTGTTCCCAAGCCCTAGTGGAAGCGTGGGGAGAAAAGTGAGGCTGATTTCGTGTTTGACTTGTGTCTCAGAAATACACCTTCCCCAATGGGGAAGAGCCTGTGAATGGTGACTGGTTGTTCCTAGGAAATGAGGGAAAGAGAAGAGGAAGAAATCAGTCTTATGCCTCAGGAAGTGCTTTCTCCAGTCATAGGGGAAAGGAAAAATAACAGTGGTGCCATGCAAGGCATTCTCCTTTTTCTTGTGGGGGATTCCCCCCCCCAGCTCCCTGGAGCTAAGGAAAAGGCAATAGAAAACTAAACACAAAAAGGTTTTAAATGTATGTTTTTTATAACCTGTAGCAGGCACTCCAATTAAGCCTGTTATCTGCTCTCAGGCAGGACAAATCTGGGAAGCTCCCTTAATTTAGTGCCCTGCTTGTACTCAAGAGGGGGTGCTATATGCACAATGACTGCTCTCTCCCCCCCCCAAGCAACCTGGAATAATTTCTTCTGGTTTCTCCTGTTCTCTTGGCACCTAAGATACCTTTCAAACCTGAGTCTGTAGCTGGAGTATAAAATGCCTTAGCAACCTTAGCTGTACATGGCTTAGGATGCTGCCTGCCCTGCCCCCACTGGACATTTTTCAACCTCCACATTTACGGAAGGCAGTAAACTAAGCAAGTTCATGTGCTGTCCCTTCCCCTTCCCCAATCCTGACCTCATAATTTTATAGAAAGAGCAGCAGACGACAAGACACTGCTGCAGCACACTTCATTAGCTGCAAGCGAGCACTGCCGCATTGCAGCTGACTTGTGCTTGTAAAAAAGTGTGGTTACAAAGAGAGATGCACATAATTTCAGATCAAATTCTCAAGCACTGTCACTAACCAAAGCAGGGTATTTACAAGCTAGATACCAATGTAGGAACCTATCATGATCTCTTACGCATGCTAGAGGATTGTTCCAATTTCACAGAAAGATGACTGATGTTATCAAGAGTGTCTAGTCTGCCACGCGTCCTCTCCTAAATCTCAAGTAATACCCGCAATATTTCCAAGACCATTCTCAACTCTACATGTACTGCAGCGAAATGAACTCCCAGGAAAAAAATACCTCAAAAGCATTGGGGAAAGTGGCTACCACCACCACATCTCTAAAGAGTCATAGAAAAAAAATCATCCCTTTGTTTAAACAGCATTCAGACAAAGTGCTTGTTAGTTTTTGTTGTCAACAGTCTGAACATTGGTCAAGTTATTTTACGCAATCAATGTTGTGCAAATTTGCACAATACTGCATTAAAAGGAAATGGAAAAGTCACTTACATCTTCCACAGAATTTCAGAAATGTAACTGTTAACACTGATAATTTAGCATAATGTCACATTTGTAGTTTAAATCTGAAATTAGTCAGGATTAATCCGTTTAACAGAATTGACTTCGGTTACTGCCTTTTGTTAGTTTCAGAAATATAGTCCAAGTAGCAGTAAAATTGAGTCACCTCTACTGAATTTAATGAATTTTGTTTCTTTCGTAGGCTGCGTCCACACTAGGGCATTATACAGTACTACATATGTAGGTCATCGATTGTGTGTTTGCACACGTTTTGTCCACATAAGAATTTTCAGATTTAGTGCCTCCAAATTCTATCTAGCTGTTTCCCAGACACATTGGTTTGCAGTTTGTAGAAACAATTTTATTTGTTTAGCCATAACAAATAAGCCATAACAAAGAAAAAAAAAGACATTCAGAGTTGAGTCACAAATGTGTTTCTTAATTTCCTGGCAGCCAACTCAAATAAAGAAACACACATGGTAACTTAATTTTTATTTTCCCACAGCAAAAAGCACACAAACTTACTTGATGTAACAAAAAAAAACCCCTGCAGCTAAACTAAGAAGGATATTTTTCACAAGGATCTTTATACAGAGGACTGAGTAATGTGGTGAACCATGTCATCTATAACCATTTTACAAAGAGACAGAAATGTTGTTCCAAAGATAATTTCTTACAGCAGCCATCCAGAAAGGTAGAGAGTAAAACGCTAAGCCTTAATTCTGTAAAAGCAATTGTACGTGTAGCCAACGTAATTAACTCCAAGCAATTAGCTTTCTGATGTTACCAAGACAGGAGTGCAGACATGATGGAAATGTGGGCTTGGGAGAGCACATCTTTGTTTGAGTCTGTCTTGCCATGTGACACCCAAAATCTTCCTGATGCAGTTCATGTGGAAAGCGTTGAGGCGTTGCTCCTGGTGGGCGTAAGCTGCCCATGTCTCACCACCAGAAAGCAGTGTGCTCAACACACAAGCCTGGTAGACCTTCATCTTGCTATTGGCCGTTAGCATCCCATTCTCCCTTTTGGAGACATGAGCCATCACTGTAGCTGCCTTGCCAAGACGCTTGTCCAACTCAGCACTGATGGAGTTTACCTGGACTTCACCATAAGCAGCAAACAAAAGGCCTGCTGTATCATAGATAGGTAGGTATGTAGGTAAACAGATAGACAGACAATCCTACAAATTGACTGCAGATTTGATAAAGTTTGGTGGGACAAAAGAAGAATCCAGCTTAGAAGTCAAGAAGAATAGACCTCATACTTCCTCCAGTTCAAAAGATTTGCTTACTTTCAGAACCTGATAGACTCTAGAGCCTGACCTGTGACATGAGAGCTTTTTTTAAAAAGGCAGGAAAGTAGAAACCCAACTGAATAGCTAATATGGGGCATTTTCAGTCTCTTCAGGGTTGCATGTTAAATTAACATGCACTGAGTGAAGTATTACAGAACTCCCTTTTGTCTGTACTGATTCTCCTGCTATCAGCTTCACTAAATAGCCTTGAGTTCTTGAGTTATAAAAAAGAGAAAGAGAAGTTTCCCTCTATCAATCTTCTAGACACACATTAACTCTTTAATTTCTAATACATTTAAATACATTTTGGTCTGTGACCGTTTAATAAAATTTGATTTGATTTGATTTGATACATTTAAGCACTTCAGTATGAAAGAGCAGCAGTAATCTTAAAAAATAGTTTTAAAGCACTTGACAGCCAGTTTTGTGCAGGGAAGGTCAAGGCCACAAGAAACTGGAGTTTACAGCAATATGTTGCTGTGCTAAAAATAAAAATCTGAGGGTGCACTAAGGGCTACATGGCTTTGTACTGTTTCAAAGTGGTCATTTTAACACCATGATTAAAAACATGAGACCTCTCAGGCTAAGGCCAACTTGGGAATCAGCACTGAATCATGAGTTGAATCAATGCCCTATTGAGTTCTATGGCAAAATTCCTCATTAGCTTTAATCCATTCTTTTTGGTTTTTATTTGTCCTGAAAATACATTTTAGTAACTGAAGCAGACCAAATATAAATTAGTTTCAGATTCAGAAACAAGGGATCCCACAAAATTATTTTTTCAAATTGATTTTAGAAAAATTATAGAAATTATCATGAAATAGTTTTTTGGTTAAAAGTAAAATGTTAATCTAGATAAAAACAAAAACCACAAAAAGGGGGGGGAGAGATAAAAGAAAAAGAGAAAAAAGAAAAAGAGAAAAAATAACAGGACAGAAAAATAAAGAACTTCTTATTAGTCTATCAACTATTTGTAAACATTATTCAACTCATCCACTCCAGTATTACACCTAACAAAACCATTTTCTGTAAACCAATATTATCTTCTCTCTTCAAACCCAAATGCCATTCATTCATTTTATCGTGCAAAAAATTTGTAAGAGGTTTTCAATCCTTAGCAAATGTGTTAGCAGTCTTTTTCCTCTGATTAAACATGTCAATTTCACCATCTCGGCTAAGTCTAGTAATGTTAACAACCATCCTTCCATTGATCGTAAATATGAGTCTTTCCATCTTTGCGCATATCAAAGTCTTGCCGCCGTGATCATATATTGGAATAAAGTTCCATAGTCTTTTTTTCTAATTGACCCCAAGTCCCAGCAGGAAGACATAATTAGAGAAAGGGATACTTTTGCAGATCCCATGCCCATCCAGGCTCTTAACGTGGCTTTTGGGAAAGATGTTGTTGTTGTTGTTCACCCCCATTGGGGCTCCCAGGAGCAGACTTCTCCACTTCCATCTCCATACGTAGAAAACAGCTTTTTCAGCGCATCAGAGATCAATCCCCTCTGTTCATTCTTATCTCTAGAGCGAATTCAATAACCAAGATTTATGCCCAGCTTTCATCAATCACCACACAATTATCTCCATCAGCAACCTATCAACAAAAGACGTTCAAGTCCCCTGTGTCCCTTCCTTGGAAGTCCGATCCCTTTTGTCCAATCCCCTTTTAGAGATCCGTATAACATTGCCTACTTCCCACTCTTCTTGTAGAGAGATCAATTTCAGGGCCATGGCAGGGAGTTGGCTCATCCTCAGACAGTGGCAGTGCTGTGGCCTCAGGCAGAAGATGAGTGTTGCAAAGCTGGAGATCTTCGGTAGGATGCTGCCATGGCCTCAACTGTGGTGCACACCCTGGGAGGTGGCAATGCAGTTACAGACAATAGTAAAGTCTGAACATGGTGTTCAGAGCTCATGAATAGGGGTGCTGCTGCCACCTGTGGTAAGCTGGAGACCTTCTGTCAGCGCCTTCTGTATCTGCCAGGACATGGCTGTTGTGGGGCTCAGGAATTGCCTCCCACGTTTCTGATCAGATGCACACTGTGTGTATATAGAGGCCGGCTACAGTGGCTACCTGAGTGGGATGGGGGAAGATGATAGCAGGTGCTACTGCTGCTGTGACAAAGAGGAGGTGGTGGTGGCACCTGCTGCCTATCCTCAGGGATGCTCCTACCACCAGCCCCCCCCCCCAGCTCGCAAGCCAGTTGCAAGGCACACCTGTGCTTCCTAGCCTATTGTAGCTTCTGCTGTGCCTTTGGCTGTGGGTACTATTGGCTCTGGGGTACTTTTGGCAAGTGCCCAGTCTCCTTCTTTGGAGGTCTTTAAGCGGAGACTTGACAGCCATCTGTCAGGAATGCTTTGATGGCGTTTCCTGCTTGGTAGGGGGTTGTACTGGATAGGCCTTGTGGTCTCTTCCAACTCTATGATTCTATGATTCCCTGTGTATGCATGTTTTTGGGTGGGTGGGTGGGTGGGTGGGGCCTACAATAGCATGTATGGGTGTTTGCGAGGTGTGCGTGCCGCGAAGAGCAGGGTGTGATGGTGATCTCTGTGACCTGGTCCTTCCCTGGCCGTATTGTGTTGCTTGGTTGGTACCTGTAGCTGGGAAATTGGTGTAACTGAATACATGGCATGTGTTGACTGCCTGCTGCACTAGGCGCTACTAGAACACCATGTGCACTTTATCTAGTTTGTTTGCATTCCTGTGCTGGTGACTGCAAGATGCTTCCCATGGGTTATATGTGAGCAGCCTCACAATTCCTTTGCATCTGATTACAGGGCTCAAAAACTCTTGGTGTATCAACAGAAGGCCAGAGTTCCCATGGTGATGCTGGCTAAGCTGGCTCTCCTGTAGTTTTTTCTCCACTTCACCAGAATGGGCCCAGCCTAGCTAGCATTTCTCTCCACCTACCGTATATTCCGGCGTATAAGACGATTGAGCGTATAAGACGACCCCCAACTTTTCCAGTTAAAATATAGAGTTAGGGATATACTTGCCATATAAGAAATACGACCCGGCGTATAAGACGACCCCCGACTTTTGAGAAGATTTTCCTGGGTTAAAAAGTAGTCTTATACGCAGGAATATACAGTAAGTATCCTGAATGAACTCTGGATTGGACGTACTATACGTCAGCTAAATAGAAGCTGAGGCAATTTATACCAGTTTCTTGTGCTCAGGATCGCTCCCTTAACTTTGTGTGTAAGCCCCCTCTGCCCCGTTTTGCGACATCTTTATAATGTTTTGGGGCTACTTCCAAGTTTGACGCCGTGTGCGCATGATTGCGAGACATTTGGACACGCCTAAATCGGCCATTGCCTGTATAGGAAAGCGTTTTGTCCAGTACAATCACCTTTATTCTTTATATAAAGACTGGATAAAAGAACAAATAAAATCCTTCCTACAGAAAATGGGAGAAGTAATATCACAATTAAAAGTATTTATGAATCAGACTTTATTAAAAGTAACGTAATATGAAAACTAAGTGTCACTATGCTTTACATGCATCTTTGTCATAATCCAAAGAAAGCACTTTTCAAATATCACTTGCTGTTGTATGTTAAAAAAAAAAAAAGTAGCCCAGCATATTTGGAAAAGTGGACAACAAAAGGCACAAGAGAAATTTCCAGGGGGGTAATGGAATTATTTATGGGGGAAATTAATATACGGTATATAGAATAGATTCTACACTAGAGGAGAACTGATTTAAGATGTTATCACAATGAAAATAAATACAACAATTTCTTTATTTCATAAAATTTATACACGGCTTGATTGTAAACCAAACAAACAAACAAACAAACCTCAAAGCAATTTACAGATTAATATTTAAACAATCAATAAAACTCTTGATTTATTGCTGGAAGTGTAGAAACAAATGTGTTTTGGCCATTGCTGGTGGTCCTGTGCTTATACTGAAATAGAGGAGTTGCTAGCTTTTGTCTCTCCAGATGGTGGATGCCAACTCCCATTAGCCTCACTCAGCATCAAGGATTCTGGGTACTGGACACCAACAACATTTAGAGAGTCACAGGTTAGCTACCCCTGTAACTAGATTTGTTTGGAATCAAATATTAAAAACTATTCATTTCAGCTTCAAAGTCTGGATCCCAAAAAATATTCCCATTAACAATATTTAAAAGGAACTGCACCCAAAGATAAATAAGAAATGTTATTTTATGATAGGTAAAGCCAGAATACCATATGCTAAATACTGGAGGCGATGTGCTCATAAATATTTAGCATTCTTACATACAGCTTTTTGTCAAATCATGACCTCAAAGTGATCTACATCAAAACAAAACATACCAATGAATTACATAAACAAGACGGTAAATAATAGTAACACTACTACAGGCTTTTTTAAAAAATAAAAAAGTTAAATTAAATTAAATTATTGCTTCTAGGCACTGGTTCAACACCAACACCAAATTTCATTTGGACTGGATGGTATAGAGGTAGAACTTAGTGTCATCAGAATGCTGATGGCACTGGTCTGTAAAACCCCAAAAGCTGCCCCCAACAACTTCATATAGTTGTTAAACAGCATGGGGTGGGGGGCAGGACAGAGCCTTACAATGTATCACAGGACCCAGCAAAACCACTGTGTTATCAAGGCCCCAATCCGCAACCTGCAGAGTCACTCCAGAAAAAGACCATAGTCAAATGTTGTCAAAAGCTGCTGAGAGAAAGGGCAGGATTAATAGGGTTGCACCTCCCTTATCTCTCCCTTGACACAAGTCATCAATTGGAGTAACCAAAGTATATTGGTGCCAAAAGCGGGAATAAAGCTGGATCAAAATAGAGCAAAATGCATCTTTGAGGGAGGGGGTCTGATAGTGCCTGTCACCATAAAAGAAATGGTAGTGTGAGTCCCCACCTTAAGAGGCCCTCCCCTCGACCCAGAAGATATTGCGCAGCTGCAAATACCCACTTCTTGAGCAAGGTGCTCAAGAGGGTTATGGGGCTACAGTCAAGCTTGATGAAATAGATTATTTATCACCCCACAGGCCATAGGTGTCAAGTTCTCCCTTTTTTTAAAGGAAATTCCCTTATGCTGAATAGGCTTCCTCGCGAGAAAAGGGAAAACTTGACAGCTATGCCACAGGGCCACCCAATCAACACACTTCAGCTAGTTCATATAAGCAAATATATGCAAGGGTTGACAGCAAAAGTAGTTGGCAAATTATAGAATTCAGCTGTCTTGCATAAAAATGACTTTATGGGTGGGTGTGAAATCAAGATATTTTTGAAAATGAGTTTTCTGCATAGTGCAGGAACACAGAGTTTCTAGAGTAGGAAACCTGTTTCCATTGTTGAAATTTAGCGCTTTCACATGCAAATAGTACCTCTAGAAATTTGAACATATAGCTGCGCTTCCTGAGATAATTTAATGCAAGATGCCAGGGACTGACTGAACCAGGAAACTCAATCACTAAGCTCTGGCCTCTGCCTTGAGAGTGACACATTTGGATTGACGGATAGACTGTTTTGACTTAGACCAGGGAAACGTAAGTTCAAATCTCTACTCATTCATAAAACTCACTTGAGCCAGACATACAAACTTGTTCTCTCAAACAAACCTTTGGCAGATTAATGCATTACTTTTATTTCACTGACAAAAAAAATTAGGATGAGATAGTACAAGATGGCCAGATAACAACATGCAGCACCATCTATACCAGGCATCCCCAAACCTCGGCCCTCCAGATGTTTTGGATTACAATTCCCATCATCCCTGACCACTGGTCCTCTTAGCTAGGGATCATGGGAGTTGTAGGCCAAAACATCTGGAGGGCCACAGTTTGGGGATGCCTGATCTATACTATACTGTTGCAAGAAGATTTGAGGTGATGACCTCTTTGCTATATTAACAGTAAAACTGAAATTGTCCTGTTTTGCTTGCATAGCAGACTAGAATTACTCCAAGGTGCATCAATTGTAAATGTCTGCCCTCCAGCCACACCACAGCTGTGACCATTCCGTGCCAGTGTTAGAAACAGATATGAAAGCTAGGATCTAAATGGCACCTTAAACCTTAAACAATGGAATGTCTAGGTGTGCTTTTTTTATAACAAGAACACAAAGCTGAAAATGAATGAACTGCAGCTAAAATATTAGGTTCAATTTTTACATAGTCTAGTCCTTCTCCTGCCCACCCCAATAGAATTCTTAAGAGGGTCTCTTCTCCAGTCTTCAGAGAGTAGCTGGAAGTGGGGAGGCAGAAAAGGGTCCTCCTTTCCTTCCACTCTGCAGTTTTAATCTGAAATCTTAGGTGCAGCACTGCACCCAGAGCTCAGAAACTGCTCTCGCTAATTAAATTCCCTTGTCGCAAAATGTGCCTAGAACAATGGGAGTTTTGAACACAGTTCCATGCACAAACATCAAATCTCCCTGTAGGAGAGACAAGCACAGGAACAATCCCTGGCCACTACAGCCACAAATTCATGTGTATTTAAGATTTTCTAGAATTCAACATACATTTAAAAGATAGTAAAACTGATTAGGCAGTAGAAATTATATGGAGAAGACAATTATGTAAGACCATCTTCCAACTGTCTCCTCCACTTCATTCCAGAACTCCATGTTCAATTCATTAGCCATGCATCCATTTTGTAATCTGGCAAGCCTGTCACACAAGATTCTTCTTCCTCTTCAGCTGTCCTTTATCCTCGTCTAAGCAACCTTGCCACAAGCACATTCTTCATTGCAGTGACTGACTTGAAATATCCCCAGGTGGTGACAATTTGCCATGCAACTGCAACAGCAGGGGCAGCTGCTCAGCTCCAGGGCTATGTAAAGGGCTATGTACTTTGTACTGTACACAGAATTGTAGAGTTGGAAAGGTACACCAAGGGTCATCTAGTCCAACCCCCTGTAATGCAGTAATGAAATGCAAGCCTCTTATTTACAATTATCCTACAATGGCACCATCTTTACAAAGCCACTCCCTAATTATGCCATTTCGTCCACAAAACCATTTTTAGCAAATAAGCTCTGCATTTATCTAAGTGGTCCTGTAATAAAAGCTTCTTTCCAATATTACTATTATTTTGTAGGTACCTCCTCCCATTTTAAAGCTCTGTGGAACAGTGGATCACAAAGTTGCTCACAGCAGTTGGTGCCCTAGGCACCTCTGGGGAACATGATCCTCCTAATTTCTTCAAGAACATGGTGAAGGGAAAGGGGTACAGGGGTGATCTTGATGTCTCTTGTGAGAGCTCAGGATAACAGAAACAAGAGACCATGTATCCAAAGTGCAGCAAGAAGGACCTCATCACATGAACCACAAACTGCGTTTGAATTACAACCTACCTACTTAACCACAAACAATTAAGCTTGCTTCTTCCGACCCAAATTGCAGCAAGGAATGCATTTTCAGTGAGGAGGGGGTATGAAAGGAGAGTTTAACCCTTCATCAACTGCAATCCCCCTTCCTGATTAGCCCCATTGCAATTAGGCTTGCAAAAAAACAAACAAAACCAAGCCTCATATTGTCTCCAACAGAAGGGTTTTTGCAAGCCTAATTGTAATAGAGGAGAGGTGAGACAAGTAATGGTACTGTGGGGCTGACAGGGAGGCCCCTGTGGCTGCCCAACCCTGCTGTGTTAGGTATAAAGAAGTCAGAGTTGAAGCTCCTATCCAAGCTAAAGGTCTGCATAGTAAAGTCCTCATCCTTTCTCATAAAACAATTGGGCTGGAGTAGAGCCATGCCCATTGACTTTGGAAATGTTGCCATAAGAATCACAGGAGTCAGAACAGAATTGGAAACCTAAGTTATGTCTACTGTGAAAAGCTCTGTAGACAATAGTGGTGTCATCTAGTTACAGCAAATTTTCTGCAGGTGCAGCAGTAGAAAAAGGGACACAATCCACCCTGGTGTAGAGCCGCATGGAAGTATATGTCTCTAACACAATTTTAAAATCAATGTGTAGCAATATCAGGAACTACATGCAAAGCCTTTGTGGTGAGTGAAGCTTTAATGTCTGCTACTGCTTCCACACTAGTACTTGGTACTCAGAGGGCACAACCTGATTATGCACATGGCAGATAGGGGCAAATAATTTCTCTGAAACCCCCAAAGCATTGGCAAAGGAGGCTGTGCTTAAGCCACTAATTTTTAAAAAGCTGACGCTCAGCCTTGAAGCAACACTCAGGCAGAAAAATACCACACAATTTGAAATGAAACACAAACTTTTCTCAGTTTTGCTTTTTGACATTTATAATTTAACAGCTCACAGGCAAAGGCATTAGTGCCTGCAAGATCAGGCCAATGACCCATCTAGTCTAGTATCTTGTTCTCACAGTGGCCAAGCAGATTCCCATGAGAAGTCTGAAAACAGGACCTGAGTGCCATCACACTCTTCACAATTGTAATTATCAGCAGGTGGTAACTTGCATGATACACCATGTCCTCCCAACTGTCACCTTTCCATACAACCTTTATTCTTACCAAGGTTTCCTTGCTCAATGGTCAGGACCACTTCATCCATCACCAAAGCTCGGAAGTCCAGGTCCTCTTCACAACATTTGGCCTTGAGTGCTCTCAAGATTTGTTGTTGAGGGTAGTCTTCCCTAATACGACGATCCGTTAAAAACCAGAGCCTGGGAGCAACCGAACTACACATCTTGAACTAGTCCCACAGACGTCAGGTCTCCTTTGAAAGGAATGTCTAGAAAATTAAAGAAAGAAATTTAGCACACAAAAAGGTTTCTATCTTTCTCATTTACTGTACTATTATTTATTTGTATACAATGAGTAATGCATGTGATCAATTTAATCTCAATCCACTTCAATCTAGACTTTACTTTTGCACATACCACACTCCTTAGAATGATATTACATCCTGAGTGTTCTTAAAACTGTCACCTTGGCTCACAGCATCCATTTGAAATCCCAACTGTGTTATTGAGGAAGATGAAAGCTAAAACATTTAACTAAACTGTCTTTGATACATCTGTTTCATCAATCACTTATTTTTCCATATATAAATAATGTCTGACAGTATCCTTTTAGGATCCAGGGCCTGCTTAGGCTGTTTGGTTGCTTTAAGATTGGCAAGCAACACATATTTACGTAGTTCTGCAGCAAAATACGGCAACATCAGGAAGATTAGTAACACTACTGAAAATGCCTTCACTGATAATCTCAAATACCATAGGGGGAGGGAGAAGAGAAGAGGGAGGATCCCTGTTCCTAAGGATAATTTAATCATTTCCATAAACCATACATGCCAAACCTAGTATGAAATATCTCAAGGATTTAATACTAAGGTGGGGGTAGGGTGGTGAAAGGGCCCATATAATGAAAGGACGCCTGGCTGGCAGTCAGACATTTTCATTTCAACACAGAAAGTGGGGCAACAAGAATGAGCTGTGCCCCTATCTGCACAGCCTCACCACAGGCGCCCTTTCTGGGTCATGCTGGAGTGTGACAAAGGTCAGAAACCTGAAAGTGGGTTTTATTACAGAACTGTGGAAGTTGCCCTATAGTTTAAGATGTCTTGGCTTTACAACACTCTTAGGTTTTATAATAAAAGTTATATTAATCTTAAAAATCAAATACAGTTCGTCATACTGGTATGAAATATGACATGAAGACTCAACTTGATGAGAGGTATAATTTGGCAAAATGAGAAAGTTCTAAAGAAAATGGCTGAGTTTCTATACTGAGGTCCAAGGATCATACATTTCCTCTCCCTGCCAAACAGTTCCTCATTTGGAATGTTTAAATAATATTTTGTACTTTTTAAATCAAATATAATGCAGGCCTGTCCCTTTCACTGGTTTGCAAATCCACTGTGGATTCCTAAAGTTACAAGTTTCGATGCTCATTTTAATGACTGTCAACTGATCTAAGGGCAAATTATGCAACATGTCCGAATGTCAGACTGAGACCAAGTGAAACCTGTTTCTCCAAGAGAAAATGACCCAGCAATGACTTGGGCAGACTATAGTACTGGATGTCAAAAGTTAGAAAAAGTTTCCTGTTCGTGCTCTATCAAGGGTCGCATGCTGATGGTGGGAGAAACCAGAGCCAACATTGGGGCAAGGTTAGCTCACTTTCTCCCCACTTACCCCACATTCTTCCTTCCTACCTGCCTAACAATATGCTAGAGAAAGTGACTGATTGTTCTTGCCAGAGGGCTTCCTGCTTCCCCTTTGCCCTTTCCAGGTCCTCCACCTGTATGAAATTAGGCCAAATGGGAGCAACATCCCATGTGTACAAAGTGAGTGAGTTTGTGTGCGTGTGCACATACACGAGAGGAGTGTTTGCTGCAAACATGCCAGCAAGTGATAGTGCACTCATGTGTGTTTCCTGTAACATAGGGGAGCAGCAAATGTAACAATGGGTGTGAATCTGAACTTTTTATGTGGATATAAAGAGAGAGCCCCGTTATGAGCTACCTTTATCTTAAACATGACCTGGAAGGCATGAGTAAATATCCTGATCTCCTAATTCTTACTGTAAAGATCAGTTCATTAATTCCATGTCACCACCAAAGTTTAATGATCACCTCCTGTAAGGAACAATCAGGTTCTGCGTGGACAGTTAAATCTTCCTCCAAAAGGTCATGATTGAGGAAACATGCTATATAAGGTATGGGGAAAATATAAAGATCTCTTAGAACCCAGAACTCCCTGGCGGCTTTCCCCTTTGGAGGCGATAACAATGAAAAGGAAAAATATGGATTCAAATTGGGCTACATATAAAGATCTCCTAGAAGTAGTTAACAAATTGAAAATGAAAAAATACGAGGAAGTAAGACATCACCTGATGGGTTGGCTACAATATAATCAATTAACAGAGGTATTCAAGATAGACAGTAAAAAAGGTTTTGCAATGGAAGAATCAAAAGTAGATAAAAGAACCAATACAAAATAAGAAAAGAATAATTTCTAGAATGTACAGGCTTCTTTTAGAATGGGAGGCGAAAGACGAGGAGGTGAAAGAAGCAATGGTTAAATAGGCGAAAGATTCTGGCTAAAAAATATCCAACTATCGGCATGGGAAATATTATGGAATAAAGAATGGAAATCTACAGCCTGTTATACACTAAAGAAAAATCTTTGGACGGTGTTCTAGAAGTGGTAAATAACTCCCAGCAAATTATCCAAAATGTATAAAACGAGATCTAATACTTGCTGGAGGTGTAAACAGGTAGAAGGGACACTGTTTCACATGTGGTGGGGTTGAAAAAAAAAAATAAGAACTTCTGGATATTATATATGAGTGTCTAAAAAAAAAAGTTTAGGCAAACCTTTATAAAGAAATCAGAAGCTTTCCTTTGGGGCATTTTAGATCCAGATATCCCAAATGAAAAAAAGAGAATAAGCTACAATGGCAGCAAGAATGTTACAGTCATACCTCGGTTTAAGTACGCCTCGGTTTAAGTATTTTCAGTTTGAGTACTCCACAGACCTGTCTGGAACGGATTAATCCACTTTCCATTACTGTACTTTCAATGGGAAAGTTCGCTTTAGGTTAAGTACGCTTCAGGTTAAGTACGGACTTCTGGAACCAATTACAGTGGTACCTCGACATCCGAATGCCTCAACTTCTGAAGGTTTCGACCTACGAAGTCAGCAAACCCGGAAGTATTTTCACCGCGCACGCGTTCTGCGCCTGTGCAAAATCGTGCTTCGCGCATGCGCAAAATGGACGCTTCGACATTCGAAGGTTTCTACTTACAAAGAGTGCCGCGGAACGGATCACCTTCATAAGTCGAGGTACCACTGTACACTCATACCTCGGGTTAAGTACCCTTCAGGTTGAGTACTCTGCGGACCCGTCTGGAACAGATTAATCCACTTTCCATTATTTTCAATGGGAAAGTTCATTTCAGGTTAAGTACGCTTCAGTTTAAGTACTCCACGGACCGTCTGGAACAGATTAATCCTCTTTCCATTACTTTCAATGGGAAAGTTCGCTTCAGGTTAAGTACACTTCAGGTTAAGTACAGACTTCCGGAACCAATTGTGTACTTAAACCGAGGTACCACTGCAATAGCTAGAAATTGGAAAAGTGAAATAGTACCAACAAAAAAGGAATGGAAGGGTAAATTATTTGAATATCTCGAATTGGCAAAAATGATGGTTGCGATTAGGAGACAGCCTAAACAAAAATTCCAAAAGGAATGGGAAATTTACAGAGATTATCTAAAAAATGTGTCCAAGTCAAAATCTGGATTTGCATTAATTTTTGCAAATCACAACATGGATTACAAATATAGTACGTGGAAAACAGTAGAAATGAAGAAAGGATAAAAGGAGCAGTTTAACAAGTAGACAAAATAGACCCGCGTTGAGGACGAAAATCTATTAGAGGACAAAAGGAATTGGGATTAAAGGATATGGTGACATAAGTCCGTATGTAAGAACTTATGGATTTATGGTTATATGTATGCTTTTTGTGTGTGTGTGTGTGTGTATATGTCCATTTTGGTTGTTGTTGTTGTTTTATTATTTTATTGTGTGTGCTGTTTGTTCATCAAGTAAGAAAACTAATAAAAGCAAACCGGGGGGGGGGGTGATTGAGGAAACATGCAAGATAACCAGTTAGTTGTTTTGCAGGAGGATCATGACATAAATTTGTATGACATCCTTTATTTGTAGATCTTGGGGATGTTCTCAACATAAAAATATAAAAACACAGAATACCTGATAAAACAATAACAAAAAACCCAATAGCCCCCCCACCCCACAAACACATTTTAAAAGGGTATAAGATGTTCATCAGTCAGAGGCACTTTTTATTTCATGTATGCTCCTTTTATTTCATGCAATAAACCAATCTTTCACTATTCCTCTGAGGTGCAAATTTCTTGCTAGGCATAAAGTTACAGGTAGGAACACATATTCATAATGAAAACACACACTGACTCCAGCAAAAAATCCTAAATCTCTTGGGAGTGTGTGTTGAGAACAGCTCGTAACAGAAGAGTTTCTATTCCTTATTTGTCTGCCCGCCTGTTCCACCACTGCTCCATTCAAGCCACTAAACAGTGCTGTGCCAGTACCTCCCCAGAGCCGATCAAACCACCTTCTGGGGCAACAATGAACTACTCCAGGAGTGGGAAGCCTTTTCTGTCTGGTGTGCCAAGATCTTTATCTGCCCAAACCCTGCAGGCCAAGTTTAACAGGTGGATAATGTCAGATTATAGCTAATGACTAATTTAGGCATGTATGAATAATGTGCATGTACGTTGAAACCCAGAAGTAGCCCCCAAACTTCATAAAGACATCACAAAAAGAGGCAAAGCAGACTTGCATGCACTCCGCCGACATGCGTGGGGGTCTTTACACCTCTGAAGTGTGTTCCTAATAGTGGAAATGAACACCTTCACCTGCCTCCCACTTGATATCGTATATGGTATTACGGGCAGGGGAGGGGAGGGGAGGGTGGTTTGGGAGAAACAACTCCACACACCAGATTAGGACACCTGCTTGACCTAATTTAGCCCACAGGCTAGGGGTTTCCCCAACCATGGATCACACTGTATGCCTAGCACACTTGCTGCACTACTGGACAAACTAGGAAAGCAATAAAACAGGAACTATAAGGGGATAATTTAAAAAATAGCTTAACTTGCAGGTTGGTATAAACATCATTATGATAAAATACTATATGGTGGGGGACTGCCAGCCCGGGGACCTACTTAGATCTACCAAGCTTCCCCATTTCAGCCAAGCCATGCCCAGTTGCCCTACATCGGTTGTCATATGGGACCAACAGGCATGGGGCAGATGAAAGCCCAGCTCAATATAAAAAGGTGTCCAGGCACAAAGCCCCATTAAAAATGCAGGGCAAAAACAGCACTTTTAAATGGGCTTTTGAAGACTCCTGCAGGTAATAAATAGTCACCCAGCATCACTGTGATGTCAAGTGTTTGCCATGTGGATGGCTCTGTCCCCTTACTAAATTTTAGCCGCATGGGGAGGGGAAATAATGACCTGGACCGCTGGCCAGATTCAATCCCCACCCCTGATATATACCGGTATCATGGGTTTTCAACACAAAGTGGTTTCATTTCTAACTAAATAATACAGGTATACCTCCAGTTACAAATTTAATCCGTTCCGGAGGTCCATTTGTAACCCAAAACCGTTTGTAACATGAGGTGCGCTTTCACTAATGGCGCCTCCTGCTGCTGCCGGTGCACAACTTCCGCTCACATCCCAGGGCAAAGGTCGCAACCGGGAACATCTACTTCCGGGTTAGCGGAGCTCGTAACCTGCAGCGTTCACAAGGGGGACAGTACGTAACACGAGGTTCCACTGTAGAAGCAAAGTGTACCGGGTAGTTAATTTTGCTATGCCTCTCACCCTACTACAAAAAAGGGTTCTTAGTCCAACTGTGGCAGCTTCAGCTACTTAAAATGAATAAAGTCACTCACAAAGTCTCTTTTGATTTGTCCTTTACTAGAAACTCATGTCACCTTAGGGGTCTGTTTAAATACACTCACACCATGCCTCACACTGACATTGCCACACTTCCCTGCAACTGTAGCTAAGATGACTCAGAAGGTTTTAAGGCTACTCTGTTCTTGCTTGATTGAGTTTAAGCTGGTTTAAACATTAAAAAGGTGGGAGAGATACCTTCTTGCATTTGCATACAACACTTCATAATCTTCATGCAAAAAATGCTGCTCACTGTATTGATATGTTAGCAGAAACTTATGGGGACCAAACCCAAAGTTGTCTTCAAAGGTTAATACACATCTAAGTCACACTATTTACACCTACTAAAGAATTAGTTATTAGTTATTCCACAATAATAATCCAAGTAGCTAAATAGTGACGCCACTCCCACCTTTCAGAACTTTTTATAGATACTGCATAAATTCAAAGTTGCATTAGTTGTTGAAAGTTCAGGTCAGTGAATGTTATGTATTCTCTGGATTAAAAGAGTTTAAGGCTGTGATCTCGTGCTTGTAGTACAAAGCTGGATGTGAACATAAAAAGCAGTTTGCTATCAAAAGATCACAACACAAATGGTCACCTGGTCTCTAAAATGTGTGGCTTATTGCTGTCACAAGTCAATAAGAGCACTATTGTGGGATTTTGACTGCACTGGATAAGGCAGTTATCTCTTACAGTCTAGTCCTTATAAGGTGAGCATTAAATACATCAAAACGGCCATCTTAAGAGCAGCTAGAGACCTGCAAATCTGCTTTTTATATACAAGAAACATTTTCAAGCCTACCCCATATAATTGGTCTGCTTTAAGACAACAATGGTGCAAACATTGGAGAACCTAGTCTTCGTGGACCATCAAGCCATTTTCCTGTCTTCTTTTAACTGACAAGAACAGAAGGAACTGTTATTATTATTTATTGAATTTATATACCACAGGAACTGTTGTTCTGACCTAACTTCTTCTGTCTGCAGTGTGAGATTTTGCAACAATAATGCAACCAAACAGATTTTATAAGCTCTCTTGCAGCAATTTTTCGATCACACAGTATTGTTTCTCAACCTTAACATGCAGCAGCCATAAGCTGTAATTTTTTACCAAATAAAATAAAAATCAAGTATTCCTTTTCTATGCCAGGAAATAAAAACGAGTAAGAAGTTTCCAGATGTTTTTCACCACTAGACTTGAAGGCAATTTATAAAATGTACACCACTTGGTATGAGATCTAAGACACGTGATTTGTGACTGTGACCTATTCCTTCATTGTCTGTGGGAAAATGGGGGGGGGGGGTATGAGGAGAAAAATCAGCATTAGTTCTTTGCCTACTACTTGAGACAGACCCAGTTCCAAGATTCACAAGCATCTACTCAAACTGAATATAGAAATTTATTTATTTTTGTGAGTTTCCATGTATATTTTGTATCTTCCCTTTCCACTGAGGGGGAAGAGGGAAGCAAAATGGCATGAATATCCTGTTAAAACAATCTACAGTAGCCTTTACCTAACCTCATTGCATTACACTATTTTATTCTTTAACAAAATTTGTAAACCACTTGATTGTAATGAAACCTCAAAGTGGTTTACAAAAAATATCAATTAAAAATATCAATAAAGGACAGTTAAAAACGGGTGTTTTAGAAAAAACGTAAAACAAACCTAACTAGAATCAACAAAAAACAGATTAAAACACATTTAACTTCTTACATGTCTGGATTGCTTAAACAAACATGTTTTAATGCTGTCTTGTATACTGCAAGAGACTATTATCAAAGTAAGAAATAATGTTTTATCACTAGAATAAATCCTGAATTAGTCAATATAAACTATTGTACAACCTCCATCACAATAGGCATAATATACATTGCACAGCCGTAAGACCACAAGACTCTGGTGATGGGGCAATGGGTCTCTGCAGAGACTTTGTGTAACTACAATGGGCTATTGTGGATGAAAGTCAGCCCAATTGTCTGGGTTTGTAGAGAGGTTTTGTTTCTGCTGCAATATTATCCTTGAGTGTCCATGGGAATGAATGACAGCCAGTCACCTATAAGGGTGAATTAAGCATAACCCCCGATTTCTCTACCAGAAGGGCTTTTTTTGCAACAGTATTCTTTTTCTTTTTTTGCTGCATATGGCAGCCATTTTGTGCTGGCGCCCACGGCACTTCTATCAATATATGAGTACCAGCACCCCATTTTGTTATGAAAAATGCACTGCTACCAGCAATGCCATTTTGTGGAGGGAACTATGAAACCTGGGTTCAAACAGTAATGAGATTGACAAAGGTATGAACACCAGAGCCCACCTAAATAGTGTGCAGTATCTCCAGCCCTCAGGCTTTCTGAAAGCAAGTAGGGAAACAACCAGTGCACAATTTAAGAGGATGGGAGCAGTAAGAGCTGAGATTTATTTAATAAGGAGAGGAAGCAAGAGAAACAACTTAGGTAGGTATACAAATTAAAGTCTCTAAGCAACAGAACTGGAGTATATGGAGTCCAATAATGGAGCATATACAAAGGTGAGCATTCAGAGACTGCAAGATCTGCCTCTGGCTAACCTAGTCCTAGAAAGCAGGGGTGGGCCTCGAGCCGCTACGTACACTTGGTTTGGAGCTGCTGCTAAAGAAGTGCTGAGGCCTTTGGCAGAGATCTTTTTGATCACCTGCATTTGTGGAGATGCAAATGATTGAACCTAGGACAGTCAGTATGCAAAGTAGGATCTCTACCATAGAACTATGGCCCATGTAAAGTGATCCGCTCAAGGATACCACTGGAGTGGGGGGGGGGGACCTGTCTGTTCTGTTGACTGCAGTGCATTGATTCAGCTATGTCCAAAATCGTTTACTACATCCCATAGAATTCAATGGCAGGACTGAACAGCCCTTGTCTGGGTGGCCCTACCCCTTAATATCTCTGACACAGGATTTTGTTTCTTGGTGTGAAACTAGAAAATTATTTTTTAAAATTACTTTAAAAAGCTAAATTGTTTATTCCATGATACATACTTTCTTCAGGAAAATCTTTAGCCACAATGAAGATTAAAGCCAAACAAGACTTGATTTTCAAGTCTTGGGCACAAGACTTTTCCTTCACATATTGCCAGTGTGGGCAGGGGGCAATATGGACAAGTATCCTGCCATGAGTTCAGGAGAATTTAATCCACTGACCTCTACTGGGGCCCTGATATGATGATGGTGTGAGCTAATCTGTACCATGACCATAACAAAGGGTTAAAGCTCCTTAATGTCATATTCTCAATCTGGAATGGGGGTGCAAACTAGCAATTTCTAGAAGAAAAGGCTTGCACTCAAGGACCAACTACATGACAAATGTGACATGTAGTTTGGCCCTAGGTAAGAGCAACCCTTCCTATATGGGCTGGGGATAAAGGTCAGCCTGATTGAATCCCACTAACCACCATGCAGTAGACAAGACACAGGTATGTACTGTATGATTTGCTACTCCCTTATATGTCGCCTTGCTGCCTGAAGCAGCATCCATTATTATAATTACAGTATAACTATTAAATTTGTATGACATCCTTTATTTGTAGATCTTGGGGATGTTCTCAACATAAAAATATAAAAACACAGAATACCTGATAAAACAATAACAAAAAACCCAATAGCCCCCCCACCCCACAAACACATTTTAAAAGGGTATAAGATGTTCATCAGTCAGAGGCACTTTTTATTTCATGTATGCTCCTTTTATTTCATGCAATAAACCAATCTTTCACTATTCCTCTGAGGTGCAAATTTCTTGCTAGGCATAAAGTTACAGGTAGGAACACATATTCATAATGAAAACACACACTGACTCCAGCAAAAAATCCTAAATCTCTTGGGAGTGTGTGTTGAGAACAGCTCGTAACAGAAGAGTTTCTATTCCTTATTTGTCTGCCCGCCTGTTCCACCACTGCTCCATTCAAGCCACTAAACAGTGCTGTGCCAGTACCTCCCCAGAGCCGATCAAACCACCTTCTGGGGCAACAATGAACTACTCCAGGAGTGGGAAGCCTTTTCTGTCTGGTGTGCCAAGATCTTTATCTGCCCAAACCCTGCAGGCCAAGTTTAACAGGTGGATAATGTCAGATTATAGCTAATGACTAATTTAGGCATGTATGAATAATGTGCATGTACGTTGAAACCCAGAAGTAGCCCCCAAACTTCATAAAGACATCACAAAAAGAGGCAAAGCAGACTTGCATGCACTCCGCCGACATGCGTGGGGGTCTTTACACCTCTGAAGTGTGTTCCTAATAGTGGAAATGAACACCTTCACCTGCCTCCCACTTGATATCGTATATGGTATTACGGGCAGGGGAGGGGAGGGGAGGGTGGTTTGGGAGAAACAACTCCACACACCAGATTAGGACACCTGCTTGACCTAATTTAGCCCACAGGCTAGGGGTTTCCCCAACCATGGATCACACTGTATGCCTAGCACACTTGCTGCACTACTGGACAAACTAGGAAAGCAATAAAACAGGAACTATAAGGGGATAATTTAAAAAATAGCTTAACTTGCAGGTTGGTATAAACATCATTATGATAAAATACTATATGGTGGGGGACTGCCAGCCCGGGGACCTACTTAGATCTACCAAGCTTCCCCATTTCAGCCAAGCCATGCCCAGTTGCCCTACATCGGTTGTCATATGGGACCAACAGGCATGGGGCAGATGAAAGCCCAGCTCAATATAAAAAGGTGTCCAGGCACAAAGCCCCATTAAAAATGCAGGGCAAAAACAGCACTTTTAAATGGGCTTTTGAAGACTCCTGCAGGTAATAAATAGTCACCCAGCATCACTGTGATGTCAAGTGTTTGCCATGTGGATGGCTCTGTCCCCTTACTAAATTTTAGCCGCATGGGGAGGGGAAATAATGACCTGGACCGCTGGCCAGATTCAATCCCCACCCCTGATATATACCGGTATCATGGGTTTTCAACACAAAGTGGTTTCATTTCTAACTAAATAATACAGGTATACCTCCAGTTACAAATTTAATCCGTTCCGGAGGTCCATTTGTAACCCAAAACCGTTTGTAACATGAGGTGCGCTTTCACTAATGGCGCCTCCTGCTGCTGCCGGTGCACAACTTCCGCTCACATCCCAGGGCAAAGGTCGCAACCGGGAACATCTACTTCCGGGTTAGCGGAGCTCGTAACCTGCAGCGTTCACAAGGGGGACAGTACGTAACACGAGGTTCCACTGTAGAAGCAAAGTGTACCGGGTAGTTAATTTTGCTATGCCTCTCACCCTACTACAAAAAAGGGTTCTTAGTCCAACTGTGGCAGCTTCAGCTACTTAAAATGAATAAAGTCACTCACAAAGTCTCTTTTGATTTGTCCTTTACTAGAAACTCATGTCACCTTAGGGGTCTGTTTAAATACACTCACACCATGCCTCACACTGACATTGCCACACTTCCCTGCAACTGTAGCTAAGATGACTCAGAAGGTTTTAAGGCTACTCTGTTCTTGCTTGATTGAGTTTAAGCTGGTTTAAACATTAAAAAGGTGGGAGAGATACCTTCTTGCATTTGCATACAACACTTCATAATCTTCATGCAAAAAATGCTGCTCACTGTATTGATATGTTAGCAGAAACTTATGGGGACCAAACCCAAAGTTGTCTTCAAAGGTTAATACACATCTAAGTCACACTATTTACACCTACTGAAGAATTAGTTATTAGTTATTCCACAATAATAATCCAAGTAGCTAAATAGTGACGCCACTCCCACCTTTCAGAACTTTTTATAGATACTGCATAAATTCAAAGTTGCATTAGTTGTTGAAAGTTCAGGTCAGTGAATGTTATGTATTCTCTGGATTAAAAGAGTTTAAGGCTGTGATCTCGTGCTTGTAGTACAAAGCTGGATGTGAACATAAAAAGCAGTTTGCTATCAAAAGATCACAACACAAATGGTCACCTGGTCTCTAAAATGTGTGGCTTATTGCTGTCACAAGTCAATAAGAGCACTATTGTGGGATTTTGACTGCACTGGATAAGGCAGTTATCTCTTACAGTCTAGTCCTTATAAGGTGAGCATTAAATACATCAAAACGGCCATCTTAAGAGCAGCTAGAGACCTGCAAATCTGCTTTTTATATACAAGAAACATTTTCAAGCCTACCCCATATAATTGGTCTGCTTTAAGACAACAATGGTGCAAACATTGGAGAACCTAGTCTTCGTGGACCATCAAGCCATTTTCCTGTCTTCTTTTAACTGACAAGAACAGAAGGAACTGTTATTATTATTTATTGAATTTATATACCACAGGAACTGTTGTTCTGACCTAACTTCTTCTGTCTGCAGTGTGAGATTTTGCAACAATAATGCAACCAAACAGATTTTATAAGCTCTCTTGCAGCAATTTTTCGATCACACAGTATTGTTTCTCAACCTTAACATGCAGCAGCCATAAGCTGTAATTTTTTACCAAATAAAATAAAAATCAAGTATTCCTTTTCTATGCCAGGAAATAAAAACGAGTAAGAAGTTTCCAGATGTTTTTCACCACTAGACTTGAAGGCAATTTATAAAATGTACACCACTTGGTATGAGATCTAAGACACGTGATTTGTGACTGTGACCTATTCCTTCATTGTCTGTGGGAAAATGGGGGGGGGGTATGAGGAGAAAAATCAGCATTAGTTCTTTGCCTACTACTTGAGACAGACCCAGTTCCAAGATTCACAAGCATCTACTCAAACTGAATATAGAAATTTATTTATTTTTGTGAGTTTCCATGTATATTTTGTATCTTCCCTTTCCACTGAGGGGGAAGAGGGAAGCAAAATGGCATGAATATCCTGTTAAAACAATCTACAGTAGCCTTTACCTAACCTCATTGCATTACACTATTTTATTCTTTAACAAAATTTGTAAACCACTTGATTGTAATGAAACCTCAAAGTGGTTTACAAAAAATATCAATTAAAAATATCAATAAAGGACAGTTAAAAACGGGTGTTTTAGAAAAAACGTAAAACAAACCTAACTAGAATCAACAAAAAACAGATTAAAACACATTTAACTTCTTACATGTCTGGATTGCTTAAACAAACATGTTTTAATGCTGTCTTGTATACTGCAAGAGACTATTATCAAAGTAAGAAATAATGTTTTATCACTAGAATAAATCCTGAATTAGTCAATATAAACTATTGTACAACCTCCATCACAATAGGCATAATATACATTGCACAGCCGTAAGACCACAAGACTCTGGTGATGGGGCAATGGGTCTCTGCAGAGACTTTGTGTAACTACAATGGGCTATTGTGGATGAAAGTCAGCCCAATTGTCTGGGTTTGTAGAGAGGTTTTGTTTCTGCTGCAATATTATCCTTGAGTGTCCATGGGAATGAATGACAGCCAGTCACCTATAAGGGTGAATTAAGCATAACCCCCGATTTCTCTACCAGAAGGGCTTTTTTTGCAACAGTATTCTTTTTCTTTTTTTGCTGCATATGGCAGCCATTTTGTGCTGGCGCCCACGGCACTTCTATCAATATATGAGTACCAGCACCCCATTTTGTTATGAAAAATGCACTGCTACCAGCAATGCCATTTTGTGGAGGGAACTATGAAACCTGGGTTCAAACAGTAATGAGATTGACAAAGGTATGAACACCAGAGCCCACCTAAATAGTGTGCAGTATCTCCAGCCCTCAGGCTTTCTGAAAGCAAGTAGGGAAACAACCAGTGCACAATTTAAGAGGATGGGAGCAGTAAGAGCTGAGATTTATTTAATAAGGAGAGGAAGCAAGAGAAACAACTTAGGTAGGTATACAAATTAAAGTCTCTAAGCAACAGAACTGGAGTATATGGAGTCCAATAATGGAGCATATACAAAGGTGAGCATTCAGAGACTGCAAGATCTGCCTCTGGCTAACCTAGTCCTAGAAAGCAGGGGTGGGCCTCGAGCCGCTACGTACACTTGGTTTGGAGCTGCTGCTAAAGAAGTGCTGAGGCCTTTGGCAGAGATCTTTTTGATCACCTGCATTTGTGGAGATGCAAATGATTGAACCTAGGACAGTCAGTATGCAAAGTAGGATCTCTACCATAGAACTATGGCCCATGTAAAGTGATCCGCTCAAGGATACCACTGGAGTGGGGGGGGGGGACCTGTCTGTTCTGTTGACTGCAGTGCATTGATTCAGCTATGTCCAAAATCGTTTACTACATCCCATAGAATTCAATGGCAGGACTGAACAGCCCTTGTCTGGGTGGCCCTACCCCTTAATATCTCTGACACAGGATTTTGTTTCTTGGTGTGAAACTAGAAAATTATTTTTTAAAATTACTTTAAAAAGCTAAATTGTTTATTCCATGATACATACTTTCTTCAGGAAAATCTTTAGCCACAATGAAGATTAAAGCCAAACAAGACTTGATTTTCAAGTCTTGGGCACAAGACTTTTCCTTCACATATTGCCAGTGTGGGCAGGGGGCAATATGGACAAGTATCCTGCCATGAGTTCAGGAGAATTTAATCCATTGACCTCTACTGGGGCCCTGATATGATGATGGTGTGAGCTAATCTGTACCATGACCATAACAAAGGGTTAAAGCTCCTTAATGTCATATTCTCAATCTGGAATGGGGGTGCAAACTAGCAATTTCTAGAAGAAAAGGCTTGCACTCAAGGACCAACTACATGACAAATGTGACATGTAGTTTGGCCCTAGGTAAGAGCAACCCTTCCTATATGGGCTGGGGATAAAGGTCAGCCTGATTGAATCCCACTAACCACCATGCAGTAGACAAGACACAAAAGGTCAATTGCCACATAATGGAATTAATGTTCCTTACAACATATTCATTTAAATTACAGCCCAGTTGTGTAAATGTAAAAATAATTTACCTAAAATACTACTTCAAAATGAGAAGATCCAGAGGAGGAACGCACAAGTGCAGAATTTCAATGAACTTAGCTAAAAACTTACATGCATGAGTCTGGCTGGTCCCTCAGGTTCACAAACTCCACCTCCCATCTCCAGTACCTTCTGCACAGCAATTTATAACCTCCTTTCCTAGTATGAGGTAACCCATAGTTTGCCACCTCATCCCAAACCAACAAACTGATTATTTAGGCTTACCCAGCAGAATAAACCAAAGTCCACATGCCTGAGGGCCCAGCCAGGCTTGTCCATATAATGCCAAATCATGGTTTGGCATTGCATTTGAATCCCCCCAATGAAACGAATACAATTCCAAACCACATCTCAGATACTGTAAACCCCGTTGGTTGAAAACTGTGCTCCATCATCTGTATAAGCAAATTTTGGTTCTTAAAACATAAAAAATATTTGAATTTCATTTCATTAATTATAGGCACCTTTCAGGAATATGCCTTCCAAAGTGGCTCACAAGGTATTACAAGCATAAAATGAAGCACAATTTGAAATCTAGCAAGCATTAACGCAACCAGGGAAGCCTGCATACAGCTGCATATTCTGGCTGTTCATCCTCTTTCCATTACAGAAACAGCCACTGCAGCCAGGTGATAAACTACACACTTCTTTGAAAGCATCCATACGTCAATACACTACTCTGCATCCATTTTTTATTTGCAAAAGACACCAGTCTGGAGAGAATGGACTGTTTCAGCTAGGTGTTTGTCCAACTGCAGAACCATAAAACACTCCTTAAATCTTCCAACCCCATGCATTGGGGGTGTGATTTTTTCCACTCACTTGTACAACTCATCCTTATTTTTTGTACCATTCTTAGGTGATACAAGAATCTGCACACCTTTAAGTCTGCATTCCTTTTTGCAGGTGCCAGCTATTTCCACATAAACAGCACATAAACCCCTAACTGGTAATGCACAAGGCAAGAGATACAAAACCTCTTTTCAATATTTCACACTAACACACAAAATCATCCCTGCTTCCCCACCACCACCACGCTCACCATCTTGAGACACGTCTCTTCACCACATAGTGGAGTGGAGGTGGAGTGAAACAGAACAGAGTGAATGAATAAGTGAATAATGGTAGTGTAACTTACCCAACGCTTGGGGGTGGGAAGAGCAGCAATATCCAGAGACTGTTGCTTCAATTTTCCTTCTATGCGAATAGGCTTTTCTTGGGACCTTCTTTCTTTCTCCCCACCCCACCCCAGGGAGGTAATCAAGTCCTCTCAGTGCCTTTTAGCTCTTCAAGCTTGGTTTGGTCACAGAGCCTCCAAAAGAAAGAAGCTGTCATGTGAACTGCATTATCCTGGTACCCCAATGGGTGATGCCTAACTACTGCTCTGAAGAGTAAAGTAATGTGGGGGGACAGACTTTATATTCCTCCTCCCTCTTCTGAAGGTTGACAAAAAAGAATCTTAGGTTCTGAGGATTCAAAGTACAGGGAACTCCTCTTGTGTTTCTGTTCCCTCAGAACTGGGCCCCTTAAAAAGCTGCACCTGGCACCAACAATATCTAGGAAAAAAGAATGAAAAGATCCAGGTTAGTTTACTGTACTTAAAGCTTAGCACAGTGGTGTACAACAGAAGACAAACTACATGGCTATATTCTCAAATTACCAAAGCCCTGTGTAACCTAAGGCAACTTCAAAGGGGAAAAGAAACTGGCCTAACAAAGCTTTACATTTTTGATACAGTTAAAAAGACAAAATCTGTGCCTTGGCTTTAGTAAAAACTTGCATTCAAAACCCACATCTTAAATGGAACTACTGTCATACAGAATCGAAGTCAAGCCATATTAATGTGTAAAACTGTAAGCCCCTAAGAAAAGCAAAGGTCATTGTTTCAGGCAGAGAGTTTGCTTATACAGAACAAGCAGAATAATTACTACAGAACGCACGTTAGCACACAAGTCTGCAAGGATATTGTATTTTCTATCCAAGCTCCCGTTCGTTCGTTCTTTAAAAAACAAATGTTTTTTTTAAAGGTCCAAGGGCTTTAAGATGACACAAGCAAAAAATACACTATACTCCCCACACGGTAGCTTTTGCACGTCGACATAAACGCTGGAGCATCTTGCGTTCAGACAAAGAATTATAAAATAAAACATGCACGTGCGTTCCCCATCTTGAACACAGAAAATGAGTCAGAAGCCAGTATCACGTCGGCAGCACGGCTTTTAAAAGAGTGACTAACCTGGTTGCTTCTTTCCGACTCCTGTTCCTCCTCCTGTGAACAGCACTTTGAATTTAGGGTTGGGGGGTCGGGGGGGGGAGAGAAAGAGATGCGTCGATCTTCCGACCCCTCCCTGGACTATTAGGGAAAGAGGGTTAATAAAAATAAAGTATGCGGGGAGGGGACCCTCAAACGGGGGGGTGGGGTGGGAGGGGGGGGAAGGGGATAAGTTACAGCAAAACGAAGAGCGCTAAACCACCGCTTTGCGAATCCGAAGAACAAAGATTGGGGTGGGGGTGTTTATACCCCCTCCCCTCCCCGCCCTCCTTAATAACCTGCCCGATTATTTCCGGTGATCATGATCAATAATTGGGAGAAATTGCGAAGTAGGGCTGAAAACAAAAGGGGGGGCGTAGACGGGTGGATGGAATCTGCCCCGCCCTCCTCGCGCGCGCTTTGAGGTTGGGGGGGGGAGCTTTCCGCGAGTCCACAACCAAAACCGTGAAAATTGGGGAGGGGGGAAGGAGGGAGGGGCGACTTGCCCTCGTTTAGAAGCGAGCAATTAGTGCCTCCCTCCCCCCCTCGACTTTAAAGGCAGGCAGGCAAGGCAGGCAACCCACCCAGCCAGCTCCCGCCCGCTCGCCCCCCGAGGCTGTTCCGCAGAGCGAGCCTCCTCAGAAACCGCCTCACGGCCGATCTCTGCCTTCCCGACTGACCGACGAGCCGGATGAGGAAAGGATGGGGGGGGGGGAAGAGCAGCGAGCGGCGGGCGGGGGGAAAAGCGGGCAGACCTAAAGAAAGGAAGGGAAAGGGTTAAAAGGGAGGGGGACGGGAGAAAAAGCGGGGAGGGGGGAACCGAAAGACGCGGCCGTCAGCGCGCGCGCCCACGGCGTGAGGGGAGCGAGGGAAGGCGTCGAGTCCGAACGCGGTGAGAGGGTGGGGGGGGAGCGGGAAGGAGCGCCGCCGCCGCTGCCGTGACCGCCCCTTTCCCTCGCGCGCCCGTTGTCTCGAAGCCCCCTCCCCTTACTCGCAGCCAATCAGGCTGGAGGAGCGGGAAAGGCGCGCGGAGAGGGAGAGAGCGTCCCCCCTCCCCTCGCTGCCGAGCGCGCGCCCCAACTGGGCTGCCGCCCTCTGAGGTGGCTCGGATCGTTAAAACTTGGGGTGGGGGCGCTGCGTGTGTGAGGGAGAGACAAGGGGAAGTGAGCTGGAAGCAGCCAGGGGAAGCGGCGCCGGCGCCGTTCCTCCTCTTCTGTCTCCGACGCGGCGTAATGGTTCCAGGCTAAGCTGAGGAGACGATATTTAACCCCATGCACCCCAAGAATTTGTAGCCAGTTCTACATCCCCCCGCCAAATATATATATATGTTTTTCGTCGTATTCGCGCGCTTTGTAGGCCTCTAGAGTGAAAGGAAAACGCAAAAATTCATAAGCCTGCGCTGCCCTGAGGTGCGAACGCCTCAGGGAGGGCTCTGAGGGGGGAAAGGGAGTGGAATAACGCTGAAAGGGAGGAGAGAAACGATCTGGAATTCAATAACTCACGTTCCTAAAAATACTGTAGGCATCTTTCCATGGGGTGGGCCACTCACCGCCCCCCCTCCACCATCAAACTGCAGGTGGCAAAGCTACACCCTCGGCCAGGAAAATCGCCACACCCGGTGCCGTGGCGCAAAACCAAGAATCGCCACGTGGTTTTTACATGGCAGCCCCCCCCCCGGAAAAAAAACTGCTAAATTGCACTTCGCATCAATGTTCATCAGTTGGAACTGTGGAAATTGCAGAGCCATCCTGGTGCAAAAGCAAAGATTTCCACACACATGAATTGGCATGGTTTTTATCCTGTATAGGCTCCCCCAAAAGGCATCATGAAATGGGGGGGGGGTACAGATCCAGGGCTTCACAGCACCACTATGAGGCAGAAATGTCGATCCACTCCACATATCCACATGTTTTCTACCTAAACTGTCATCAGATCACATCCCTGCCCACGGTTTGCACCACAAAAATAAATGGGCTGTGTGTTTCCTGCACCGCCACAGCACAAAAACATGGACTCAGGACACTGAACCTCATAAATTCTCTTGATTTTTAAACTGAAGTACCACAAAACGTCATCAAATCATTTACCAACACAGCAACCTTATGAAGCAAGCCAGTGTTATTTCCATTTTACAGATGAGTGTAGAAACCACGTGTTGTTTAGGGCTGCTGCCCAATATTGCTGCTGCCCCCCAGCTTGCCGCACACTGCCTAACATGAGTTCTCTTAACCCTATGGAGCAACTTCCAGGAATTCATGGTCACACATCTTCACAGCCACCTTCCCACTTAAACTCATTTTATGTAAGTAATTTTCACAATCTTTAATATTCCTTCCACCACAGAATCCACATGGATGTAACCAGAAAACACCATCGCTTACAACAAAATCTAAACCATCCTGAAAGGAGAGCCATAGATAATCTTAGCATAGCTGCCAAGTCTCCTGTTTTCCCCGGGAAATCCCCATTTTTCCAGCTGTTCCTAGCTGAAAAAACTGATTTTTTTGTTTTCTCCCGGTTTATTCTGGCGCGGCGGCCATTTTGGAACTGGGCGGAGCATGCTCAGAAGCGACTTTTGATGCTGCTCCGCCCAGTTCCAAATTGGCGGCAGCGCTACTTCCGGTCTGCTATTTCCAGCCCGGTCCCTTATTTCTCTGACAGCAAGTTGGCAGGTATGAATCTTAGGAACAACCCAGACATTATAATTAAAGAAGTGGACAAGGGTGGAGCTGTCGTCATCATGAACAAAACTGATTACATCCAGGAGGCTCAGAGACAACTTTCCAATACCGCCTTTTACATAAAATTGGACTCAGACCCCACACAAGAATACAAAAAAAGAACTGAACAAGATTGTTAAGGAGCTACCCCCACACATCCAAGAACAGATCCTCACAAACACACCAGCGGAACCTCAGCTAGGAACTTTCTATCTTCTACCTAAAATACACAAACTAGGACATCCAGGACACCCCATCATCTCAGGTATTGGCACTATTACAGTGGGTGTTTCCAGCTATATGGACTGTTCTGAAACCATCTGCCATCAGTGCTCCCAGCTATGTATGTGACACCACAGATTTTCTGAGGAAAATACAATCTTTGAATTATCTTCCTAACAATACTACACTAGCCTCTATGGATGTGGAATCTCTGTATATCAACATCCCACACAACCGATGGTTTACAAGCCATAAGGAACACCATTTCAGATAAAATCACAGTGGATTTTGCTACCAAACTCTGCCATTTTGTCCTTACCCACAACCACTTCAAATTTGGTGATGACCTGTTCCTCTAGATCAGCGGCACAGCAATGGCCCCACAGTATGCCAACTTCTTCATGGCAGATTTAGAACAACGTTTACTAAACTCCTACCCACTCAAACCTCTCTTGTACCTGTGATAAATTGACAATATTTTTATTATCTGGACACATGGTCAACAGACCCTAGACACCTTCCACCAGACATTCAATGACTTTCACCCCACCATCAACCTAACAATGAACCAATCTATGCAAGAAATACATTTTTTGGACACTGCTATGAAAATACAGGATGAGCGTATAGACACCACCTTATACTGTAAACCAGGGGTCTCCAGACTACGGCCCCCGGGCCGGATGCGGCCCAATTGGCCTCCCAATCCGGCCCGCGACGACCCCCGCCGCCCGCTGCTGCCACCCGCTCTTACAGCGCGCGGCACGGCGGCAATCTTCAAAATCAGAAAAAAATCGCCGAAAATCCTTTGTTTATGGGCCTCTCCCGACCCAGAAGAGGTAATTTCCGGTGCACTTCCGGGTCGGGGGAGGCCCATACGCATGCGCACAAGCGATTTTCGGCGATTTTTTCCCGACCGTGTGCGCATGCGCACGGGCGCGCACTCCCCCGCCCTCCGGCCCGAAGCCCGGTAAGTCTGGGGACCCCTGCTGTAAACCAACTGACTGACAAACATATCTACATGCTTCTAGCTATCATCCCAAACATCCCAAACAATCCATTGTATGTAGCCAGGCCCTACATTACAGCATAGCTGCCAAGTTTTCCCTTTTCTCGCGAGGAAGCCTATTCAGCATAAGGGAAAATCCCTTAAAATAAGGGATAACTTGGCAGCTATGCATTACAGCCGCATCTGTTCCAACTCTACAGACAGAGACTCTCACCTAATAGAAGTGTGCATGCACACGAAAGCTCATACCAATGACAAACTTACAGTAGTTGGTCTCGTAAGGTGCTACTGAAAGGAATTTTTTTATTTAATATTTATATGGAACTTTATTCACCCACCTGCACCCACATCATCCAAGATGTGGCTTGCTGGGCCATTTTGGGGGTGTTACACCCACCTGCCCTACACACAGTCTCTACACATGATGTCAGGTTGTGAGGTAGATAAGGGCAGGGCTTTGAAAAAGAACTATCAGGAATTAAGAAACTATGTATGAAAATTCAGTGTATGCCAACTTGATGTTTAATAAATACATTTTTGAAAAGGAATTATCAGTAGTTTAAAGTGAGCTCCAGATCCTTCCTTTGCTAGAGTAAGGCATCAGCTGATAGACACTGGAAGCTACTTCTCACTCCCAGCATTGCTCTTTGAACGTCCAAAAACCCAAAGTTCAAAGAGCAGCACAGGGCTGTTTGAAAGCCCTTTTAAAACTGCCCTGCATTGTACTTTGAAGTTGTGAAAACAAGGGCCTCAAAATATATGTCAACCAAAAATTGATGATTTATTTCTACTGGTCCACAATAGAAAGTGTCCTTTCATACTGTATTACAGTGTAGTACACTGGTTTGACAGCCACGGACAGAAAGTCCCTACAGAGGGTGGTGAATAAGAGCACATGATATCATGGGCTGTTCCCTGAGTTCGCTAGATGACATCGCAAGGAGACCGCTGCCTCAGGAGAGCGAGGAAAATTCTCAGGGAGGACTCACACTCCGGCAGACACCTCTTTAATCTCCTACCTTCAGGCAGGAGATACAGAAGTATAGTCAGCCGCACCAACAGGTTAAAGAACAGTTTTTATCCGTGGGCTGTAGGGCTGCTGAATGGGGGGGGGGAATAGTGGTGCAATTGACTTCCGACAAGCACACAGAGTGCAAACAAGACTGGGTGTAAGTGGGGGGGTAGGGGGGCTCGTTTAATTTCACTGCACACAGGTGGTGTAGTGACAATAAAGGTTTATTATTATTAATATTAATATAGCACCACCTGGCATCACTATGGCACCAGGTGACTGACAGGTAGGTACTCTCGCCCTGCTCTGTCAGATTTGTCCCACCATGGAGATTAAGGAGATCAAGATCTGCCCCACCAATCAGAAAAGGAGGTCCACTCCTGACAAATGCAATCTCAATACTTTTACAACAATGTTAAACAGTAGAGATAAGTCTTGGATGGTGGAGGAATGCAGTTCTTACCTGATGAGAATGCAGGTAGGGGGCAGAGGACATTCCGGATTCAGTTAGGTCCTGCCTCTTGGACTGTGAAAACAAGGCTGAAAAGTCACTTCCTGTAAGGTGAGAAATGCTCACCATATACTCAATTACATAGCATATTAAAGAAAAAGCACCTGCAACAGAAAGAGCTAGAAAGAAGAACGACCACCATAGAATGGGAAGAAATGAAACCAACAGATCATATTAACTAGAACAGAGAGAGCAAGATAATTCCCACTCTCCAAAAAATCAAACAAAATCTGGAAAATATAAGATTCATAGTAACTGGGGTAAATGCAGAGATTGGCAGGATGTCCTACCCATGAGAATAAATGTTCATCAGGGTAAAAAGAATACTTTCTCCCCACATGGGCAGGAAGACACTTCTGACTTGTTAAAAAGTAGTACAGTGGTACCTCGGTTTTCAAACGTAATCTGTTCTGGAAGACCGTTCGAGTTCTGAAACATTCAAAAACTCAAAACAAAAGTCTCAATAAGGAAAACAATACCGAAGCCATGTGACATGTTCGACTTCCAAGGCATGTTCAAAAACCGAAGCATTTACGGTACTTCTGGGTTTACGGCATTCAAGTTCCAAAACGTTCGTCAATGGAGACGTTAAAAAACTGAGATACCACTGTACATCCCTGGAAGGGAGAACTTGGCATCCAAATACTCCCACGTATTCTGAGCCCTAGGATATATGGACTGTTAAGTCAATTCAAATCAAATTTTATTAAACGGTCACAGACCAAATTGACTCATACAACTATTCAACAAAGGATAACACAGAAATTAACCGAGGACAATTTCAATACAAATTAGGCCATAACATCACTTTAAAGTTAAAGGACATAAAGGTCAGGCGTAGATCCTCGTAGAAACTGCAGTGCAGCAGTACATGCAAATTTGTTTCCACTTCCGATGAGCCACATGGGCAAACGCGTGACTCTTACGGTTTACCCTCATACTTGCCTAGCAACAGGGCGGAAGGCAACACATTAAATCTGGCCAAGGTAAAGGAATGTCTATACTTGTGTATTTGCAGTTTTGCCAGGTAATTTGCGGGTGAGAACCCTCTCCCAAAATCTCTTATTGTGGCATGTTTGTCCATTTTGCCCATATGACACTGCAGCTCCACGTCCCTAATACTTTGGAGCACTTGACTTCTGGCTCTCTCGTATCCTGCCGCTGTCAAGATCTGCGGAGAAAATCCCAAGCTTCTTATCTTTTCAAACAGGGAAACTTTCCAGGTAGAATGATAGGTGTCTAACAATGTTAAAGGTGCCAACCCAGCCGGGGAAAAAAGATAAGTTTTAACCAGTAATGTATCTTTAGAATCCACAGCCACACGTTAACGGGTAGTTGTCCAACTTTTACGTAAGCGGACGGCTATACAGTGGTACCTCTACTTACGAATAACTCTACAGTACTTACGAATGTTTCTACTTACGAATGGAGCTCTGTCCGCCATCTTGGATGTGGTTTAGATAGGATTTTTTCTACTTACGAATTTTTAAATAGGGTTGCTTCTACTTACGATTTTTTTCTCCCAATGCATTCCTATGGGATTTGACTTACAATTTTTTTCGACTTACAAATGTGCGTTCAGAACGCATTAAATTCGTAAGTAGAAGTACCACTGTATTAGATACACAGGGGGGGGGATCCCCAATAGACAGCGGTATAATTTGGTTTGAAATGCCTCCACCAGCGCAAAAAAAATTAAAACTGCAGACCTGGGATCCATAAGTGAGTTGCGGGAGTATTTTTGTGGCAAAGACCTGGGAGGCTGCCGGAACATATTGACCCCCTTTCCCGTAAAAAAAATCTTGTTAGGGCTTTAGTAGTCCTCCCTGCGTTGGCAATGGCGTTTTTCATCTGATGATGCCATGAGTCCCTTTCCTGAAAAATTATTCCCAGATATTTAAAGGTCGCTACCTGATCAATAGGTTGACTATCAATTCTCCATTTGTGTTTTCTTCTTTTTCAAAACACCATAATTTTAGATTTGTTGTAATTTATTGATAATTGTTCAGCTTGACAATAATTAGCAAGTGATCTCAGAAGTTTCCTTAAACCAACACAGGAAAAAGATATAAAAGTACCGGGAGGGGCATACCTGCCAATTTGGGGGGTGGGTTGGGCATTTTCTTTCATCATATTTTCTGCTAGGGAGTTAATATAAAAATTAAATAATGTTGGCGCGAGGACGCACCCCTGTTTAACCCCATGATAAGTTTGAATTTCTTTGGTTAGGTGGCCCAAACAATCGCATCTTACCCTGACCCTGGTGTTTTCATATAGACCACGGATAAGGGGCAATAAGCGTTTATCTATAATTGTGGCACCAAGCTTTTCCCAAAGTCTGTCCCTTGGTATTAAATCGAAAGCAGATTTAAAATCTATAAAAGCTGCATATAAGGACCCCCCTTTTCTAGAGTATTTGTCCACCAGGTGTTGAAGGATCAGGGCCTGGTCTATAGTTGATTACTTTGCTCTGAAACCAGCTTGAACTTCTGATAGAATATGCGACTGTTAAGGATTCTGCTTTAGGAGGCTGCCTTAAATAGTGGCATATGTTTCAGTCCTGTAGTGGTCTGTCTACAGAGTCCCAAGAAGCTGTTTTGAACATTTCATCCACGGGGGGGTTCTTTTCCGAAATGTTGTCAATATAGCTGCCCCTAGCTGAATGTGCCAAAATACCTTCAGGCGCCTGAAAGCTAGATGAAGACTACCGTATGTATAGTTGGTCTCTCTAAAACAGACATAGCGGGCTACTTTTTTTTTAACAAGTGTGGATGGTTTAAAAGAAACAAAAAGAGTCCTGTGTTGTTGCAGGGATCTGGTGTGATTCAACATACGGTAGAACTGAAGGCCATGAGATAAAAGGTGTGTGGTGCTTGTTCTTAGGGAGATAAGAGCTAAAGAATGGCAAGATCAATCCCCTGCTCCATGATAGGTCAAATTGATTTAACTTTAACTGAAGGGTAAGAACACAGGATGATTCTCGTCATTTTGGGAATACGTAGTTCAAGCTCTACAGAAAAGGCCCAAATCTCAAAAACCCAGTGTGCTGAGGTTTATGGTAAGTAGCAAGTTTGTTTTGGGGGTGAGTAAATTAAGGGGAAAGGGACCCAGGTGGCGCTGTGGGTTAAACCACTGAGCCTAGGGCTTGCTGATCAGAAGGTCAGCGGTTCGAATCCCTGTGACGGGGTGAGCTCCCGTTGCTTGGTCCCAGCTCCTGCCAACCTAGCAGTTCAAAAGCACGTCAAAATGCAAGTAGATAAATAGGAACCGCTACAGCGGGAAGGTAAAGGCGTTTCCGTGTGCTGCTCTGGTTTGCCAGAAGCGGCTTTGTCATGCTGGCCACATGACCTGGAAGCTATACGCCGGCTCCCTCGGCCAATAATGCGAGATGAGCGCGCAACCCCAGAGTCGGTCACGACTGGACCTAATAGTCAGGGGTACCTTTACCTTTACCTAAATTAAGGGAAGCAGCTTCAAGGGGTTTAAATAAGCTCCAAGGAGGAACTTTGAAAGCGACATTTAGATTCCAAGAAGGCATACAGCGAACTGGAATGGAGGTGGAGATATCAGATAGGAGGTTTGCAGGTATTAGAAGAAATGGGATGTCCTCCAGAACTTGCAATTATGCCGGACGGAGCAGAAATCCGTCTTTTCAAGAAATTTAGTTGAAGGTCTGGAAGCTCCAAGGGCTGCTGTGAAATAATGTATTCAGATGTTTTGGACTACAATTCCCATCTTCCCCGACAACTGGTCCTGTTAGCTAGGGATCATGGGAGTTGTAGGCCAAAACATCTGGAGGGCCGCAGTTTGGGAATGCCTGTATAAGGGGGTAGATACCAAAGTATTCTTGGTACCCAGGTGGGAGATTTGCATGAGATTAAAAGAGTGGAAATTACTCTGGGATGGCAGCTCAGGGCTAGAAGTGTCTGCCTTTCAACCTCCAGGCAGTTGTAGGTGAGGATGTTGGAGGAGGCATGTCCTGCAGCAATCCAGAATTTCCAGAAGAGGTCATGGATTGAGAGGGAAACCAGGTCTGAAACCTATAGCAAATGGGGGGCAATAAAGATGATATGTGTTTTCTAATCCCCAATTCTCTTGATTGTTCTGGAAATAAGAACTAGACATGAAGAGTCTTCTTGAAGCCCTCTCCTCAGATTCTGGGTTACCAGTTAAGTAATAAGTTTCTGCTCAAGGACGCGAACAGATCACCTCTTTGAGGAGTTGTGGAAAACTCATTCCTGCCTGTCTGTTGACATAAGAATTGGTACATACGCTGTCCAGGTGAACAAGGATATCTCTGGAACTGTGTCATGAAGGAAAGGCTTTCAATGGAAGTTGACTCACCCAAAGAAGTTTATGCTGCAAGAGGCTTCCTTCTGCCACCATGTCCCTTAAACATTGCTCAGCTTGCATTGCTCAGCTGGACTGACTGACACCAGTTATTACCACAGTCTCTAGCAGGGCCGGATTTAGGTTTGATGAGGCCCTAAGCTACTGAAGGTAATGTGGCCCTTTATATGTGATATTTCAGGGAGTAGGCTAGCAGGCAGGGCCCATTACTTACAACATAGGAGCCCACACCACACAAAACACTTGCTGTATGTAGGTTTTATTTTATGTGTTTTTTGTCTTATATTTTGAAAATGTACATCCAGTTTTTTTTCTCCCCTAAAATTTTTGGGGGGCCTCCAAGAGAGTGGGGCCCTAAGATAGAGCTTGTTTAGCTTATATGTAAATCTGGTCTCTAGGCTGATGGAACAGTGCAGGAACTCCTGTCTTGATGACTTGCTTGAAGTGCTAGCTCTTGTGAACCTCTTAGGGAAGGATTTAAGAAAGATAGGATCTCATTGTGGAAGGGTAACAGAAAGGTTTCTGAAGAGACAAACCATGATGGAAATAATCTTGCTTAGCAGTCTGGTGAGGGATTGAAGATGAACTGGGTAACTTATTTTGAAGGGGTCAAAATCCTCTCTTCTGTCAAATGTCAAACAGTTCTTACCATCAGAAATTTCTTCCTAATGTTTAGTCAGAATCTCCTTTCTTGCAATGTGAAGCCATTGGCTCAGATCCTGCCCTCTGGAGCAGCAGAAAACAAGCTTGCTCCATCATTACTGTGACAGCCCTTCAGGTATTTGAAGATGGGTATAATATCACCTCTCAGTCGTTTCTTCTCCAGGCTGAACATACCCAGTTCCCTCAACCATTCCCCCATAAAGCTTGGTTTCCAGACCCTTCATCGTCTTGGTTGCCCTCTGCTGCACACATTTCAACTTGTGTTCTTCCATATTGCAGACGGGATGGAATGATTCAATCCAACAAAATATGAAAGTATCCAAGGAAAGAGCATTTGTAACATCCTCCTTAATGAACTGATGGTCCTCCAGGTGTCTGTAAAGGGCCTGAAGTTTGCCATTAAAAGGAAGGAGTTATGGCTGGCATCCCTGTAGTCATGAGGAAGAGAGGGCTTGTTACCAAAGGGTTAAGAATATATGGAGCTGCCTTTTGACTTGGAAGAATGCTATTTGGGCCTGTTGTTGTCACATCTATTCTGGGAAGAAAAGAGGGATGAAAAGAATGTTTCAAAGTGGAGGTTTTCTGGTGCCTTTTTTTTTTTTTAGGAGGCACACAGACAGCCTCTCTCTTGTTTGAGTGGGTTTTTGTTTGCAAAGCATCTTAGGAAAGCATCTGTGAAAAAGACTGCTGGTGAGGCTAATCTCATTTGCTGATATGAAGGCAGTCCTGGCAAGTATGAAGAAACCAAGGAGGCTCAAAGGCTAGGGCTAAAGCCTCAACTCTCCTATGTAAGGTAAACTCTGCAATCTGGGGGTTCACACAACCCCTCAATGTATTTAGAGAAGATGGGAAGGGGGCATGGGGCCACATGGAAAAGGCTTGCCCCCACACCACCCTCACACTCTTCTGGTGACCACACATTCAAAGTAGGGTTGCTAGACTCAATAGAGGACAGGACTTCTGTGCCTTTAATTGCCCTGCTCTCTTTTGAGTCTGGAAACCTTAAAGAGAAACCAGCAGACCCTTTGTTTAATTTCCAAGCAAAGGGTCTGCTGGTTTCTCTTTAAGGTTTCCAGACTCAAAAGAGAGCAGGGCAATTAAAGGCACAGAAGTCCTGTCCTCTATTGAGTCTGGCAACCCTAATTCAAAGTTACATCAAAACATCTACTCATGTACCAGTG